>NC_081356.1:18769787-19078826 GCF_030684315.1 Stegostoma tigrinum
TACCTCCCCACCTACACTCTCTCCACCTATCTTCTTTACTCTCTATCTTCGGTCCGCCTCCCCCTCTCTCCCTATTTATTCCAGTTCCCTCCCCCCATCCCCCTCTCTGATGAAGGGTCTAGGCCCGAAACGTCAGCTTTTGTGCTCCTGAGATGCTGCTTGGCCTGCTGTGTTCATCCAGCCTCACATTTTATTATCTAAGATGAAATATTGCTGGCCAGCATAATTGCTACCGGTCTCTCACTATTTGCTTTTTGTTTTCCGATGAAACTGACGACACGCTGAATTCAGCACAAATCAAAGTTTCACAGCTTAGTAATTTCTTTCGGTGCAAGAAGATGAAATTCTGCAGAACGTTACCGATAATTATGACAGGGCAATTCTAAAAATATCACACATAGTCCCCAAAAAGTTTCGAACATTCAACTTGCGAAGAGAAGCAAACCTTCTATAATAGTACTTCTAAATATTTTGAAACTTCTCTGTTTGCATGATGTAAGCAAATTTTCTTTTATCCCTTACATTGTGTCCGAGAAACAAGTTGTTACACTTTTGACGTTTTTTTTAACATTCTGTTCTGTAGAATGTAAATGTAACAATGTTTTTCCGAAATCTAAATCGGGACCTTTTTTACAGCTGGTTCTGTACAGTAAATATTGAAAGATACACCATTCTTCTATGTTTGCCTACTTTATTGAAAACTGGAGGAATACTGTCCAACTGAAGAATAATAGAGGCCTCAGAAAACCGTCCAGAGCAACATTACTGCTTGACTTTGTCAACAGAAATGGCGTTACATTGGTAAGCCTTTCTAGCACAATGGCAGTGTGAAACTCTGCAAAGACCAGTGAACAAAAGACAAGGAAAAGAAATCTCATTTAGTTAAAACCATGGCAGACTTAACCGATGTCTGTCAAGTGTGGAGCTCATGTAATAGAGATATATGTAACTTGGAGACCTGAAGTAATCCTAACAGTGCCACTGCAATGCGAAAACCTGACAAGGGAAGGAAATGCTTTGACTGTTTTTTGAGACTTGGCACTCATGAAAATGACATGTTCATGCTGGTGCATGGTGAAGGGACAATAAAATCCATTTACCCTCATGTCACTGCAGTGGGCCTTAAATTTATGGCTTGGTTTAGTTTGAAACCAATATTGAATTTCAGGAGTGGACATGTTCAGCATGGATCTTCTAAGAATTTGAAAAGCATGATGAACATTTGAATCATGAAGATTTTTCTCTTCTTTATTTGTTCATGGGATGTGGTTGTCCCTGGCTTGGCAGTATTTATTGCCCATCCCTAATTGCCCAGAGGGCAGTTCAGAATCAACCACATTGCTGTGGGTCTGGAGTCCCTTGTAGGCCAGACAAGGTAAGGATGGCAGTTTCCTTCCATAAAGGACATGAGTGAACCAGATGGGTTTTTCCAGCAATCAACAATGGATTCATGGTCATCATTAAATTCTTAATTCCAGATACTTATTGATTTCAAATTCCACCATTGCTGTGAAGGGAATCAAACCCAGGTCATAGAACATAGAACATAGAACAGTACAGCACAGAACAGGCCCTTCAGCCCACAATGTTGTGCCGACCATTGATCCTCATGTATGCACCCTCAAATTTCTGTGACCATATACATGTCCAGCAGTCTCTTAAATGACCCCAATGACCTTGCTTCCACAACTGCTGCTGGCAACGCATTCCATGCTCTCACAACTCTCTGCGTAAAGAACCTGCCTCTGACATCCCCTCTATACTTTCCACCAACCAGCTTAAAACTATGACCCCTCGTGCTAGCCATTTCTGCCCTGGGAAATAGTCTCTGGCTATCAACTCTATCTATGCCTCTCATTATCTTGTATACCTCAATTAGGTCCCCTCTCCTCCTCCTTTTCTCCAATGAAAAGAGACCGAGCTCAGTCAACCTCTCTTCATAAGATAAGCCCTCCAGTCCAGGCAGCATCCTGGTAAACCTCCTCTGAACCCTCTCCAAAGCATCCACATCTTTCCTATAATAGGGCGGCCAGAACTGGACGCAGTATTCCAAGTGCGGTCTAACCAAAGTTTTATAGAGCTGCAACAAGATCTCACGACTCTTAAACTCAATCCCCCTGTTAATGAAAGCCAAAACACCATACGCTTTCCTAACAACCCTGTCCACTTGGGTGGCCATTTTAAGGGATCTATGTATCTGCACACCAAGATCCCTCTGTTCCTCCACGCTGCCAAGAATCCTATCCTTAATCCTGTACTCAGCTTTCAAATTCGACCTTCCAAAATGCATCACCTCGCATTTATCCAGGTTGAACTCCATCTGCCACCTCTCAGCCCATCTCTGCATCCTGTCAATGTCCCGCTGCAGCCTACAACAGCCCTCTACACTGTCAACGACACCTCCGACCTTTGTGTCGTCTGCAAACTTGCTGACCCATCCTTCAATTCCCTCGTCCAAGTCATTAATAAAAATTACAAACAGTAGAGGCCCAAGGACAGAGCCCTGTGGAACTCCACTCACCACTGACTTCCAGGCAGAATATTTTCCTTCTACTACCACTCGCTGTCTTCTGTTGGCCAGCCAATTCTGTATCCAAGCAGCTAAGTTCCCCTGTATCCCATTCCTCCTGACCTTCTGAATGAGCCTACCATGGGGAACCTTATCAAAGGTCCTCAGAACATCATCCGGGTCTCTGGATTAACTGTCCAGCAATAATACCACTAGACCATCACCTCCCCTGGCAAAGGCCCATTGAACTTGTGATTAAGCAGGTATCAATTACCTCTGTAGTGTGGGGAATGAATTTCCTCTGAATTTCTTTCTCCCTTTTCTCTGCAACTCAGCAGAAACTCCACCTGCCCATTTGAACCAGTGTTCTGCTATTTTGGCGTCAAAGGTAGGTTGACAGTGGAGAGAAAGCCAAGGCAATTCTCCTTCACCCTGTCTGTCCAGATGTTTTTCACAATTCGACAGTCGGTGAACACCCAGAGCCTGCTACCATTGTATCTTTGAAGAAGTGTTGAGATTAATATATGTTATAAATGTAGCACAGGAAGTATAATATTCCTTAAAACACTTGATAGTCAACACAGTGGTACTTGAGAATGGACTTGAGGCTAATCCTGCAATGGGGCTTGTCTGATCTCTGCCAGTGAGATCTTAGAAAGGAGTTTGAATGTTTCTGAATTTAATTAGTGTGTGGAGTAAGGAAGATAGGTTTGCAATGAACATTCAGTATTAAAATAATGAACCAGTGTTAAATTATTTTCCGAAAATATGTTCGATTTAAAATAAACTCTTGAAGGACAGACAGTGGTGCTTGCTTGTCTTGCCTCGAGTTCATTTACCATTAGCTACAAACGTAGTGCCATTGCCATCCTTAATCCTGAGGGAAACTGTGACTCATTTTACTCCCCTAGCTGAAGAAGACTGCGAGAAGGAAACTGTTCATACGGTAGGATTAACAAGAGACAATGTGGTTTTAATTTCTTTTATAAAAATAATGACTTCATCCTAATTGCAAGTGCATTTCTGTAAAAAATTCAGATTGGCACAGCAATTAACAGTTACTAAATCGCCACTAAGCCAAATGGGAAACAATAGGCTTAAAGTGTGTTATACAATTAAGAGTTTCCAATGACATCCTAAAGAGCAAAAGAAACATTAAGGCTGTATAATGTGCAGCATCTGCTACACTCTACCAATCTAACAACAGCAGATATCTAACAATGACGAGTCAAAATACAGAAGGGAGATGGAGGGCTTGGTGGCATGGTGCAATGAGAACAATCTGTATCTCAACATTGGCAAAACTAAAGAACTAATCATTGACTTCAGAAAGAAAGGAGGAGAACATACATTCATCTACAGCGCGGAACTGAGGTTGAGGGAGTGAAGAGCATCAAATTCCACGGAGTGACCATTACCAACAACCTGTCCTGGACTTGCCACGTAAATGTGCCAGTTAAGAAGGCACAAAAGCACCTCTTTTTTTCCCTCAGGCAGCTAAGGAAATTCAGCATGCCCATAGGTCCCTCAGCAACTTTTACAGGTGCACCATTGAAGTCATACTCTCTGGATGTCTAAAGGCTTGGAATGGCAACTGATGTGCCCAGGATTGTAAAAAAAACTACAAAAAGTGATGTGCACAGCCCAGATTGTTTTAGAATCCAGCCTTCCATCCATGGACTCTATTTACATGGCTCGCTGTTGTGAGAAGGCTGTGAACATCATCAAAGACCTCGGCCTCGGTAATGACCTTCTATAACCTCTTCCGTCAGGCAGAAGATACAGAAGCTTGAACACACACAGGCAGGTTCAGGAGCAGCTTCTTTCCAGTCGTTATCAGACTGTTGAAAGGACTCCAGCCTCAAATAATGTAACCTACAATGTAATCTGTATGCCTCTTAGTTTTTTTGATCTGAACATCCTTTGCTTGCTGCGATCTGCCTGAAGTGCTTGTTAGGAAGGCTTTTCATGTATTCCAATACATGTGACAATAATTCAATCAATCATTCAGTCAAAGAGTCGGATGTTACTGGCCTCTGCACAGTGTCATTTTCAGTAGGTGGTGTGTTACGTGGGTCGAGTGTCTATTCCACCAGCTGCCCACTCACCTCCGAGTTAACCACAACAATGCAGAGAGTAGGCTGTAAAAGGCAGCAGCCACTCCACTTATTTTGGGTAAATAATCCAGTCTAAATTAGCCCTGATAAAAATCTCAATTGACCCCAATGTTACCCAGTCTGTGCAATAAAACCATATGCAGGTAGGACGGACTGGGCAGCTTGTTCTGTGTTTTTTGGTTTTGGTTTGTGGTTAAAATAACAGGCTACTATCATTGAAGGGTGCTCTTTGTTCAGCGAGAGCAGACCCTATTTGACATTCCAGTTTTTCATAAACCTTCTTCATGTAATTGTTTCACAACGCCGCAGGCACCCGTTGCCTAACTCTGGCCATGCCAGGACTGCTGGAGCTCTCAGCCAAAAAGATTAGTTGGCAATTCCAGAAGGTGGTACTTCCTCTTTCTGAGGAGCAGGTGTCGCACTTAGCAATCATTTAGTCTGCCTGTTATGCATTCCCATTGCAGCACTGACTTTTGGGAAGGTAAACTTCCTCCCCTCTTCATCCCCGCCAATTTCCATAATTTTCTGCCCAGAATATACCAAAGCACTTTGTAGCTAATGAAGTATTTTAAATATTTGGCTGCAAGATAACAAAGCTGATTTACATTAAGCAGGGTCCCAGACACTGGAATGCAGTAATGATCAGATGGAGTCACCAGACATGAAGCATTCTCTCTGCTTTCCTCCTACAGATATGGACAGACCTGCTGAGTTTCTCCAGCAATGTCTGTTTTGTTTCAGATCTCCAGCATCTACAGTTTTTTTTCTGTTTTATTCTAATGATCGGACAATGATGCAAGTGCAAAATATAGCAGATGCTGGAAGTTTGGATCAAAAATGGAACATACAGGAAATAATCTAAGGGAAAAACTGGGAACATTCGGAATTGAAGTTTTTGGGTGTACTGGAATTCCAAGTTTGAAGTATACATAAGAATCCCAAGGAATGTCATTTATAAGTTTTACTAGTTTTCCTTCCATGAATCCACAGGCCAGGCAGCATCTGTGGTGAAACAGAGTTAATATTTCAGTGTGGTACCCTTTCATCAGCATTGATATCTCTTTCACCCTCTTAAACCCTCATTCCCTCCATTGCAAGAGTCCTTGTGGCCGGATTAGATGCCATCTAGCACATACACTGCAACAGGGGTCTTTTTGACATCACATCACAAACCCTTTTCCTCTTCCACCTGGAAAGATAGGTACAGTGGGCACAAGGGAACATCACCATCTGGAAGATTCTCTCCAAGTAAAAAAAGTGTCTGGAATTTTCTTTCACCATCACTGAATCAAAATCTTGGAACTCGCACTTTACAGTATGGGAGGCCGCATAGATTGTAGTGGCTCATGAGGACTGGTCAGCTACACACCTCTTGAGCATTTAGAGATGGACCACAATTACCACAAATGTTCACATCTTATGAATGATTAAAATAAAACACACATGCATTCTCAATATTAGCTCAGCGTGCTTGTTTAACTTTGTTTAAACGAAGTTTAAATTCCAACTGAAATTTGTTCCTGCATATGATGTCTTGAAAGCCACAGGTTAGAGTGATGTCAATGAAAATGCCCAGTGTTTGCATAAACATTCATGCCATCCTGGGGAAGTAAGGACTTGGAAGCAATAATATCCACCCTTGTGTCAAACAGATGGCATTTTATGGAATAATAGTAAACCCAGCTTTTACCAGACTTTTAGTTTGTACAATATAATGATCAGACAATGAGACAAGTGCAAAATATAGCAGATGCTGGAAGGTTGGATCAAAAATGGAATAATAGTAAACCCAGCTTTTACTAGACTTTTAGTTTGTACAATATACATGATATCCTTTGGTAACTGGAACAGAAATGTAGTATAGAGCAGCAACACATCACATGGTTCAATAAATATCATTAAATAAGAGAATAAAGTTGGATCAGATTTGCAAAGTCTTCTATCATGATGGAGTGGTACATAGAATTGTAGAATGATACAGAACAGAAAAAGGTAATCTGGTCCATCTTGCCTGTGTCACTCTTTTGTAGAGCTATGTAGTTAATCCTAGTCCCTGTTCTTTCCCCATTGCTTTGTAAGTTTTTCCTGTCAAATATTCATCCAATTCCCTTTTGAATGCTCTGATGGGTTTAACTCCATTTCTTTTTCGGGTAGTGCTTGCCAGATAACAACAATTAGCTGTGTGTGTCAAATAATTCCTCATGTCACCTTTGGTTCTTTTGCCAATCATCTTAAATTACTGTAAAAATATTAGCGGTCCTCCTGCTACTGGATACAGCTTTGCTTTATCTGCACAATCCAACCATTCATTTGAAACACCCCCATCAGATTTTTCTCTGGAAAAATGTTTATTGCTGTAAGGTGAGTAAATGCAGCTTCTCGAGTCTCCACCAGAAAATAAATTCTCTCATTAATATTGTGTTAAAGTAAGTCTCATTCACACTATCTCTAAGGTCTTCATACACTTTCTAAAATACGTGCCCAGAATTGAAGCCAAGTCTGTAGCTGAGATTTAACCAATATCTGATATATATTTAGCACAATCTTCTTGCTTTCGTACTCTGGCTATTCCTCAAAAACTATTGGACCCCATCCTCATCTACCATCAGCCCCTTTCCCTGAGAAATGGGACTCAACCTTAGATCGGAACCCTCCATCACCTCTCCACAATGCAATTGTGAGGAAGAGGAGATGGCAGTGTTTAGGGGAGAATAACAGTGAAAATTGGGGTGTAGCAGTGGCAGAAATTAAGAGTGTATATCCAGCAAATGTGCCATTGTAGGATCAACTATTCGACTGCAAGTGGACCTGGCAACCTGACTTTGCATCTCCATTTCTATCTGCAAAGGTCGTAAAGCACATCACTTTTCACCTTTGACAATATAGTTGGTTCCAGCTTTTAATGAGCACTGAAACACGTTTGTGACGCTTCCTGTCAAATATCTCAGAGGCTGCTATTGAAAAATGCAGATGGCACAGCTCAGTTCCCAGATCTAATTGTTAGGTATAGGGAAGAAGAAGTGAAACAAGTCAGTTGTTTGGTCTGGAAATTTTTAAATAGGAAAGTTCTCTGTAGTCTGTTTCAAATTCAACTCTGAAGCAGACAATAATCTGATTTTTTTTTCTCTTGAAGTATGTGTTTTACATCCACATCAAAGTGTGAGGATCATCCTCCATTTGTTCTAGAATTTGGAAAATGAGGCTGGATCTCAGTCTGATATCAGACAGGGATTTTTTTTAAGTGACAAAAATGCATTAAAAAACTAATAAAAAGTATGATACTAAGGATGAGAGAGAGAAAAAAACAAAAGAACTACGGATGCTGTAAATCAGAAACACAAACAGAAAAACAGTAAGAGCTCAGCAGTTTTGGCAGCATCCGTGGTGAGAAATCAGAGTTAATGTTTCAAGCTGAGTGACACTCCTTCAGAATTAAGGATGTGAGGGTCATTATGGTGAAGGCTTATGAAGCTCAATTTGGTTGATCAACTGCATATAGGAAATGAGGTTAGCAGAGAGTTGCAACCTTGTCTCTCATCATTAACATCTATTCTTAGCTCGTTTCGGGTGCTATAGGAAGAACAGAAAGGGATGCAAAAGAGGACTGGGAGCAGCAATTTGATAAAGGAAAATATTACTCCTTAAGCTAGAGAAGATATTTTCTGAAAAGATCATCCAGTGAATACATATGGATTGAAATTAGCAATAGGAAAGAATTATCACTTTGGTAGAATTGTAGTATAGATCTCCAAGTAGTCAGAGGGCAATTGAGGAACAAATATATGGAGAGATCTCAGATATGTGTAAGAATAAAAAGGTTGTAATAGTAGGTAACTTTTATTTTTCAAACATTGACTGGGACTACCATACTGTTAATGGGGTTTGGATGATGAAGAATTTGTTAAATGTGTTCAAGAAAATTTTCCATATCAAGATGTAAATGGTCCTACTAGAGAAGGATCAAAACTTGGCCTTTTCTTGGGGAATGAGGCAAGGCAAGTGATTGAGATGATAGTTGCAGAGCACTTTGGGTCTGGTGATCTTAATTCTATTTAAAATAGTTATGGAAAAGGATAAACCTTCCATAAAAGTTAAAGTTTTTCATTGGAGTAAGACAAATTCTAATGTTATGAAACAAGGAGTTTCAAAAGTTGATCGGAGTATACTGTTTGCAGGTAAAGGGAAGCCTGATAAGTGGGAGGCTTTCAAAACTGTGATAATGAGGCATAATGATCCACTTAGAGTGAAAGGCAAAGCTGGTAGGATTAGGGAACAATGGATGAATAAAAATTTTGACCTGCTATCAAGAATAGAAAAGAATTCTATTTTAGATATAGACAGCTGGATTCAAATGAATCTCCCGAACAGGATAAAGAGTGTAGGGGCAATCTTAAGAAGGAGATCGGGAAGGCAAAAAGAGGATATGAGATCGTCTTGGCAGATAATATTAAGGATAATCCAAAGAGATTCTAAAAGTACATTAAGAGCAACAGAGCAACTGGGGAGAGAGTAGGATCCCTTAAAGATCAAAGGGGTTGTCTTTGTTTTGAATATCAAGAAATGGGAGAGATATTAACTGAAAGTTTTACCTCAGTTTTTACTGTGGGTGAGATGCCAGATGACTGGAGAGTGGCTAATGTTGTGCCTCTGTTTATGAAGGGATGTAAGGAGAAACCTGGGAACTATAGACTTCTGAATCTGACTTTGGTGGTGGGTAAGCTGTTGGAGGTGATTCTGAAAGATAGAATATATATGCACTTAGACAGCAAGAAATGATCAGGGATAGTCTTGCTGGGTCCACTTTTGCTTGTCTTTTATTTAAATGATTCAGATGAGAATATAGAAGACATGTTTAGTAAGTTTGTGGATGTCATCAAAATTGGTGGGAAAGTGGACAGTGAAGAAGGTTATCTAAGATTACAGAGATTTTGGTCAAATGGGTCAATGGGGGGATTGGCAGAGTTGGAAAAATGCAAGGTATTGCATTTTGGTAAAGCAAATAAGGGCAGGACTAATACAATTAGAAGTCAGGCCTTGTGTAGTGTTGTAAAGCATAAGGAACTAAGGGTGCAGGTACATACATCTTTAAAGTTTGCATCACATGTAGACAGGTTGGTTAAACATAGAAACATAGAACATAGGTGCAGGAGTCGGCCATTCAGCCCATTAAACCTGCACCACCATTCAATATGATCATGGCTGATCAAACAATCTCCACATCCCACTCCTGCTTGCGCCCCACACCCCTTGATATCTTCAGCTGCAAGAGCCATGTCTAGCTCCTTCTTCAATATATAATGGACTGGCCCCAACAGTTTTCTGTGGGAGAGAATTCCACAGGTTCACAACTCTTTGACTGAAGAAATTCTCCTTCATCTCAGTCCTGAATGGCCTACATCTTATTCTTTCAGAGAGAGTAGGAACTGCAGATGCTGGTGAATCCGAGATAACAAGATGTAGAGCCAGATGAACACAGCAGGCCAAGCAGCATTGGAGGAGCAGGAAGGCTGATTTTTTAGGCCTAGACCCTTCTTCAGAAAATGAGTTTATGAAGAAGGGTCTAGGCCCGAAACATCAGCCTTCCTGCTCCTCCGATGCTGCTTGGCCTGCTGGGTTCATCCAGCTCTACACCTTGTTATCTTATTCTTTCTTTTAGTTCTGGACTTTTTCCAACAACAGGAACATTCTACCCACAACTAGCCTATCAATTTCCATCAGTTTTTATATGTTCCTATGAGATCCCACCTTATTCTTATAAATCCCGGTGAGTACAAGCCCAGTCGATCGAATCTCTCCTCATATGTCAGTCCTGCCATCCTGGGAATCAGTTATTTATCATGCTTACCTTGATAACTCAGACCTTTGAGTATAGGAATTGATACATCATGTTAAGGTTGGACAGGACGTTGATGAGGTCTCTTCTGGAGTATTGTGTCCCGTTCTGGTCTCCCTGTTATGGGAAGGATATCATTAAGCTAGAGAGGGTTTAGAAAAGTTGCCTGGAATGGAGGGTTTGTGTTATAAGGAGAGGCTGGGACATTTTTCCACTAGAGGGTAGGAGGTTGAGGGTAACCTTTTAAAGCTTTATAAAAACACTAGGGGTGTAGGTATGGTGAATGGCAGGCGTCTTTTCCCTAGAGGGTGATTTCAAGACTAGATGGGATGTTTTTAAGGTGAGAGGAGAAAGATTTGGAAAGGGCATGAGTGGCAGTTCATTTACATAGAGAGCAGTTTGTGTGTGAAATGAACATCCAGAGGAATTGGTGGATATGGATAGTTACAAAATTTAAAAAACATTTGGATAAGTATATGAATAAGAAATGTTTGGAGGGATGTTGTCCAAATGCATGCAGGTGGATGAGGTTAGTTTGGAATTATAGTCCGCATGGATGAGTTGGATCAAAGGGTCTGTTTCCATGCTGTAAGACTCTATGGCTCTGTAATTGGAAAGCCTCCTCATAGAGACATAGTCTGTTGACCCCAATCGCCCTCAGCTATTCTTATCTTTGTTCCTGGTAATCACTACAGGAATGCTGTATAGTGGCCCATTGAGTCTCCTTAATGCTCGCTGCTTATTCCCTCATCTGCTTTTGTCTGTGACATCTTTGTTATTTTCACTCAGTAATCAAATGGTTGAAGAATCCAGTGAAAGGAAAAACAGACAAGGTATTGGTTAGAAAACCATTATGACAAGAAGCAGCAGGTTTTTAGGAGATACAACACAGACTATAGAACCAGAATTATGATAATCACATTTAATAGCATGCAAGGTACTAAGATACAGCCAGCCCATGAGTAACAGAGTGTATTTTATGTAACTCAACAGCAGCCTTCTCCCGATCTATGTCTGCATAAATGTTGAGTTAAATATACAATAGCTCATCTCATTGTTATTCAATCCTGGTCTGCTCGGAGGATGAGGAGGGAAACCGTTCATTAAATGCAAGTTTACATCGTCTGTGGTTAAAATTGAATTTTAAGAAAATGTAGACAGTGGGCAGACAATACCTGAACACTATTGTATGTGACACCTTGCAGGTGTGAATTTGTGACAGATTAGCTGTGACGCTATTGAAAATGAAAGCCTCTATGTTATTGTCAAATGTAGACAGAACAATTATGACATGTACAATATTGGATTTCCAGTAGAAGTAAACTTCATAGAAAGGTATTCAGTGAAATTTGTGTACCATATATCAGATGTAATATATAATAGAGAATAGAATTAAAATTAGATTTTATTGTCGTGTGTATTCAAATATGGGAGGACATGAATACAATGACAAGTTTACAGTCCTACCATTTCTGGTATCATCTTCGGTACAAAGTTGAAAAATTAAGAAGCAAGGTTAAAAAAAATTGTAGTCCCTCTTAATATAAAGTAGAAAAATAAAGAAATGAAGTTAGCAGTCAAACATCACAGTCCATCTTAGTATTAAGTGGAAAATTAAAGAAGTAAAGTTAAAATCTCACCAGTCTTAAGTGTTTAGCCACACTGAGCTTGCAGTCCCTACAAGAGCTTGACCTCCTTCACTTTGGCCCACTGTCGGGGAAATCTGGGGCCGCCTGCTCTCGCTACTGCTGTGGATGCTGGGGCCTCCCTCACCGAATGTTGCGTTCGCTCTTTCCCACATTGGGCTCAATTTCAACCATCAAAGATCTGATCCAGACCCCCGACCAGAGCCACGCTCCGGACCCGTTGAAGTTGCCATACCATTGCCACCTCCACATCTTCTCTGCTGAAGGTATGTTTGATCTCTCCCCCACCCACCACCTTCCTTGCTGCTGACGCAGGTGCTGGAAGATCTGGGGATGCTTGCTGTCAACACTGTCAGAGATGCTGGGGGGCCAATGGTACCCATTCTTTATCTTGTCAGTTGTTCAGTTAAAACTGCAAACTTTATATCGTACATAGCTTCTTCTTAGTTGCAGAATATACATTTTATGCCTTAAAATAAAAATTAAACATACACTAGAAGACTATTCATCTTGTAAGGGGCAGTATTGACAGGTATGCTGCATTTTATTAAATGTGGTAAAATTGAAAAACTAAGGATGTTTATGAAAATTTCAGCAAAATGCTTAAGCCCTTGCGATGTTAACTAGAGAGAGAGAAAGAGAAAAGGAGAGGGTGAAGTAAAGATTTGCTCTGAGGTATGTTCTCGGTCCCACTATGGGAACTGACCATTTTTTTGTGGGCATTTGAATTCCTATTCTAATCGTTTAGATAAATATGCTTGTCCAGTGTGTTGGATTTAACATGGCATAGTTCCATAATGAAAAAAAGCTGAAAGCCTGGTTTAAACTCTGCCATTTTCACTTTCTAGGCAAAGAATCAGCACCATATGTTTTGAGATTCTGAATAATAATTGCCCATCGGAGAAACAAAACATCCACCAGAATAACGCCCTGAAGCAATTTGGACAAAACATTACTTAGTCACTGAGCTGATTTTTACATCCTGCCCTCTGTTTTATGTTAAATGATCTATGCCAACTAAAATAGAACTGCATTAGTCTGTTCTGAACAAGTTGATCCATCTGCTGTGAATGTAGCAAAAGAACAAATTTGGATGAATGAATTCCTTTTGTGAGATCAAGTGATATGTTGCTCTTTGACTCCCTTCATTATACACACATTGTTGCAGTTATCAATTTCTTTACCATCAGTCATGGATTTGTGGTAACTAGTTGTTAAAATGAATACATGAAAAGCAACTGTTTGCATTAGCAGACAAACTATTAAGCAAAGAACATATAAATTTAAGTTCATAAATAAAAGACTTAGAGGAGAGATGAAGAGAGGTTATTTTTAGGCCATTTGCTATGATCTGAAATGTACTGCATGAAAACATGATGAAAGCAAAGTTGAAGCCCATGATTTGAAAGGAACAACATTTGTTTAGATGTGAAATTCATTAATTAACAGAAAGCAAAGTGTTCAGTAATCTGTTTGTCAAACTGGAGGACTGCTGTGTTCCAGAGTCCTGAGTTCAGACCGCTGCTGATTTTGATTTATGTTAATAATCTGCAATAAGGTGTACAGGATAGAGCTCAGAAATGTATTAAACAATAAGGATAGAGAAACACTTCAGAAAACATAGACAGACTGTTGAAATATCCAGTAATAATATAATTATGTAGCAATATAAACTGAATAGCACAATTTTAAAACAGGTGTAGGAACAGAGACCTGTACAAAAGTGACAATAAGATCGAGAATATTATTTAAAGAGATATTTGGGATTCTTAGCTTTGTTAAAGGAGATATGAAGTTCAAAAAGCAAGTCTTATCAAATGTAAATGAAATGTCAGCAAGCCTCAGCTAGATAATTTGTGTTCAGCTCTGGACGCCCACACTTGAGGAAAGACATTAAAGCCTTCAGGAGAATGAAAAAGAGATTTGCTGAAATAGCACTAGTGATGATGAACTTCAGTTATCTAATGAGATTGAAAAAGCTGGGATTGTCCTCCATAGTCATTTACAAAGGGATTCAACAGAAGTGTTAAAAATTGTCAAAAAAAAGGCAAACTATTTTTGGTAGATGAAGGATATCCGTGAATTGCCTCCTTTATTTTCTGCTGTACAATAGTGACTTTCTCTGCAGAAGTAGTTTACTGATTGTCAAGTTCTCTGAGGCCCTGAGTTATGAAAAGCACATTATAAATGCAAATGTTCCTCCTTGAAACTGCAACAAAAATATTCAGTCTGATGTTTCTTGATGATTAGCAGAATAATGCCCATAAACTTGGTGAACTGTCTTCATACATACTGAGAACAAAACCAAGGCATAGACATTCTGATTACTTCTCAACCACAATGAGCTGAAAATGACTAGGGTAGAGAGAGAGAGAAAAATGATTGAAAAGAGCATGAAAGAAAAAATTCCCCTTGCTCCTACTGTTACTAACTTGAAGTATTGAATTAATTTCTAAAATGCTGCTTGGAACCTTGTATTTATGTTTGTAATTTATTACCAGTTCAATTAATTGATTTAAATGCTGTATTTTGAAAAGTGATTGAGAAAAGTCAAGTTAAATTAAGAATAACCTCATGAAATATCCTTTGATCTGATGAGGTCTGAAATAGTAATCAGCATCACTGTTGGAGGAGTAGAGGATATTTGCAGCTATCTCAGATTGAGTGGCAAAATATAATGAGCAGGTTTCCTCTCATTTCACAGTAAACTCTGTCAACTTGCACTAAGTTTGCAATGGAGATATGGAAAAACCTCCATTGTTCAGCACCAAGGAATTTTGGCACTATGATTTGTATCTTACTCTGCAAGATTCCTTAACTTATTGATTATAATGAAATAGAGAATTGAGTTCATAAAACAATGTAATATAACATTGCAGAGGAGGCGATGGCCTAGTGGTATTATTGCTAGACTGTTAATCCAGAGACCCAGATAATGTTCTGGGGGTCTAGGGATTTCTGCAAAAGAAGGTCTGGGGTTAACAGTTGTCAATTGCCGGAAAAACACATCTGGTTCACTAATATCCTTTGGTGAAGAAAATTGCCAACCTTTCCTGGTTTGGATTCCATGTGACTCCAGAACCACAGCGATATTGTTAACTGCTGTCTGGGCTGGTCAATAAATACTGGCCTCGTTGCGTGAATGAATAAAAAAAGATACATTGCATTTAATGGTGGAATCTGGTTTCAAGAAACGTTACATGCTAAATCTTTTGAGTAAATTCCATTTCATGTACAATGAGTTACCTATTCACTTTTCCCCAATATCCATGGATGAATCTTTTTTAATTCTGGTGCCTTTAAATGCAACAGCTTCTTCAATACTAGCTCCTTGCCAATTTGAAACTCTTTTAGTGACTAATTTCCCTCCTTTATTGCTATGGCCTGAACAGTATCTGCTTCAGAGTAAAAGGCCGATTCAAAGTATTCATTTATCACATCAACCATGCTCCTTGCCTTTAAAAATAAATTACTTCTTTGTCCCTCATCTTAAGCCTACTCTGACTCCTTTTTCCTACCATTTTACTAGTGATCTGCTTAATGAATGTTTTGTGTTTGCTTTTTTGTTAGCTTCTAGTTTGTTCACATAATCTCACTTTACTTCTGTTTTCTTTCTCATCTCCCCTCTGAATCTCCTAGCTTCAGCTTATTCTCAACTGCATTTATTACCTAATGCATATCATACGCACACTTACTCTCTTTAAACTCAATTATCTTTGAACTCTCTGAAGCATTCTTTTTCTCCAGTGCTGTAATGTTCTCCTTAACAAAAAACATCATCTATTGTATTTTTTTTCCCTATATTTTCTGAACAACTTGCATTCTAACACCAAGAGTGCAGCTGTGTGTATCTCTATTTTATCACCATAGGCTTCCATTCGCTCATTCCCTCTCCTCCACTATCATCATTAAAATTTTGACTGCTGGCTCACCATGATATTTACCTTTGAACACTATCTGTGTGAAACAAATCATGACAAATTTGGAAATCTTAATTTGTCACACTACTTCCTTGAACAGTTCATAATCTGACATTCCAACTTATAGAGTTATAGATCATTACAGCACATAAATGGACTCTTGAGTCTAACTTGTCCATGATGACCAA
The DNA here is from genome assembly GCF_030684315.1 of Stegostoma tigrinum. Classification (NCBI taxonomy): domain Eukaryota; kingdom Metazoa; phylum Chordata; class Chondrichthyes; order Orectolobiformes; family Stegostomatidae; genus Stegostoma; species Stegostoma tigrinum. Next base: position 18,786,001 of record NC_081356.1, read on the forward strand.
GTTTTCCAAATAAACTAACCCCACTTGCCTATGTTTGGCCCATTTCCTGCTAAACATTTCCTGTTCATGTTCTTGTCCAATTGTAGTTTAAGTGTCGTAACTGTATCTGCATCTACCAATTCCTCTGACAATTCATTCCACATACAAACCGCCCTCTGTGTGAAAAAGTCGCCCTTCAGGTTCTTTTTAAATCTTTCTCCTTTTACATTGAAAACTGCCATCTAGTTTTGAACTCCACTACGCTAGGGAAAAGAGCTGTTCAATGCTGCTCATGATTTTATAAATGCCTATGAGATCACACCTGAATCTCCTATAGTCCAGTGAAAAAAGTCACAGCTTATCCAGCCTTTCCTTATAGCTCAAACACACCAGTCCTGGCAACATCCTGGAATTTTTTTTTGCTGAACCCTCTGTAACTTAATTTTCTTCCTGTAGCAGGGTGACCAGAACTGTGTACAGTCATCCTAAAGTGTACCAATGTTCTGTACAACCTCATTATGATGTCCCAACTCCTATGCTCAATGGTCTGAATGATAAATGCACAATTCTTGATGACTGTAAAATTGGGCATGAAACTAAAGCTATGGTGGCTGATTCTAATTTGAGTGTAGGCTTGCATCTGCTATCACTTTCATCTGTGTTGTTAAGTCAAAATCTCAATGTCCTGGTAATGAGATTACCATGATATTGTTATGAAATTTTTTTTTGAAATATTAGTAATTTTATTTGAGGGGATAAATGAATGGATCCACCCTGAGGTGCTTAATATCATGCAGAAATTGACAGCAAAAATGAGAATTAATGAATGGAATCTTGCACACATTTTTGTGTATTATTAGTTGTGTTCAATCTCTAGTTTGCTTTCAGGAATTGGAATGGATTTGGACCTTTTCTTTTTCCTTACATGCCACCTAGGAAGATAAATTTGTAGTTCATTCATATGGACTTCAATGCTGGGCTTGGAATATTCGCATTGTAGGCTGCAGGCTCATCTCTGATGTTGCTTGAGCACCAGGGAGCTAACAAGCCCAGTGGTATTATCGTAGGACTTTTAATCCAGAAATCCAGCTCATGTCCTGGATATCCAGGCTCGAATCCCACCATGGCAGGTGGTGGAATCTGAATTCAATCTGAAATTAAAAGCGTAATGATGACCATGAATCCATTGTTGATTGTAGGAAAAACAATGATTCAATAATGTTCTTGAGGGAAGGAAACTGCCATTCTTACCTGGTCTGGCCTACACGTGACTCCAGATCCACAGCAATGTGGTTGACTTTTAACTGCCCTTTGGGCAACTAGGAATGGGCAGTAAATACTGACAGAACCAGTGATGCCCTCATTCTGTGAATGAATACAAAGAGCAGGTCTCTGGATTGTTGAACTTAACTAAAACAACACCATGTGAAAGATCCTATGACAGTATTTGAAGATGAGCAATGGTGGTTTTCCAAACCAATCTTCCTCATTATTTATGACTAAAACATATTGTAATGCTGGTCATTTATTGATTGTGAAATCTTGCTGTGCACGTATTGGTTTTGCCATTTTCCACGTTACAATAGTGTTTAGTCGGCTTTGAAAGATTTTTCAGGTGTCCTGAGATTATGAAAGAATCGATATCAATGCATTTTTTCTTTACCTGTTTAAAGCAAGCAATTTTGTGTTCAATTTGGGCCCAAAATCCCATATTATGGCTGAGAGTTTCCTTGAAGTTTCTCTCACTGTGCAGCTGTCATTTCAATGAAGGCTTTTCTCTGTGCCGCATCTGTATGGTTAGAGCAGGAACAGGTCTGAGGATATTCCCAGCCCAGCTTGTTGTGAGGAGTGCTGAGAGCCTGCATCTGCATGAAATTTCAATTAAAGGAAAACGAAGAGACCGTTGTAAGAGCAGAGAGGCTTTCCTTTCATTTTCTATACCCTGTCTTGCAAAAATGCCAGTTAGTACTTGTAAATACATTTTTAAAGTTGAGCACTTGTCAACATTTGCAGGCAGAGCCACGAGCACATAATATTTACTGATCAATTAAAATATTAATTTTCACTTTATTATTAAAAGTGGTCCCAAAGGTGCATGGACACTGCATTGGATCATTATTTTACTTTTTAACTTTTGTCCAGAGTTTTCTGAATGAAATAGAGGAAACTATGTTTTACTCCCCCTCAAATTCTGAGTACAATTCAGCCTTTTCTTTCAACAGGAACTACAGACTCCTTCCCTGCCAGACTTTTTAACCTCAGGTCTATTGTCATATAGTTAGATCATAGCTAATATATACCTCAAATCCCTACCCTCGTCCAATAAAAATATAGTGATCTATCTCAAAAGCTTTAAATCCTCATGGATCTCCATGTTTTCATTCTATAAGGCAATAGATGGGAAAGAAGCAATGAAGTTCCATCCAGTCTGATATATAACACAACCCCTGTGTGAATGACAAGCAGCCCTAATGCATTGTGATAGTTAACCCTTCTATTCCTCATATTTCTATTAATAAATTACATCATACACATCATTCATAAGAATTACAGACCTTATCTTATCAAGGATTTAGGTATGTTCTGCTGAGACTGATTCTGCATCGCAGACAACAGGAGAGTCCCTTGAAATAGTATTGGAAGGAGGATTGGTGTTAGCATTCTACCAGGGCATCACTTTATATTATGAAAGTTTCTACTCCAATAACTGCAGTGCCTGAACTACAGCCCTATCTGAGAGCAATCTTTTCTGAGATACAAATAAAGAAGTTTCTGAGTGAAAGACTTCAAGCCCAATTATCTCCTGAAGTGTAATGTGTTGGTATTGGAGTTTCCCTGAGCATCAAAGAATGAAAGAACAGTAACCTTCATTATTTTCAACGGGTTCATTTACAGTGAAATATAGTTGCTGCCTTGAATATTGCTGACATAAGCGAGCTAAAATTCAGTTAAGAATCATATTTCTCTTTTCAGTTTGTCAATAAAGTAACTCTTGATTAAGTGTTCTGTGTGGAAAAATGGTTGAGACATAGCAGTAAGCAATAGTTTATCATACATTATTTTAGTGTGGAGACCCCTGTGTAAGTTAACGCCACACTGAGCAATGCCAGTGTGCGCCAAAACCTGCAATTGTTTTACCACAAAGGCAGGCAACTTTGGCACAAAAGAAAATTTCCCACACCAGCTGAGGGACTTCTGGGCTAAGTGTATTTATTTGTTTGTAGTTGAAAACAGCTGGCAGGGAAGGAGTCTGTAGTTCCTGTGGAAGGAAAAGGATGAATTGTACTCAGAATTTGAGGGGTAGTAAAACATAGTTTCCTCTATATCATTGAGAAAACTCTGGACTAAACAAAATCTTGTGTTGTTCCAAATCAAAGTTAAATTGTATACAAAATAAACGCCTGTTAAAATATAACTGAAATACAATCTCACAAAATAACATGAAGAAATGATATTCAGGGGTAATTTATTCTAAATAAAAGCACAAACATTCGATTTATGTGATAAATTGGCAAGTAAACATGATATATACTTAGAAGAGGAGACAATTAATGAGATCTTCACTTGGAGAACTATTAGCTGTCAAAGAAAATGTATTTAGATTAGATTAGATTAGATTCGCTACAGTGTGCAAACAGGCCCTTCGGCCCAACAAGTCCACACCGCCCCTGAATTTACTGAATTAAAAGTAGTTTGCTCATTTAATGGCAAAGATGTTCACTTCCTCGACCATATAACAAGGTTGCATCTTATAATAATCACATGATAACCTCCTTAATAAGGCAACAGAGCAGAGTCAGTCACCTGATTCTCATAGGTCCATGATCTATTGTGTTAAATCTAGGAGAATTTTCTGAGAGGTCCAGTGAGGCTATTCTCGTATTGGGAGTGACGTGTGTTTTCCAAAAAAATTCCAGGCATTGAGATAGATTCTCATTAGACAGTGGCAAGATGCCTGTTGATGGAAACTATTGCTCAATGCCCCACTTGTCAAAACTTAATCTTGTCCTATTAACATGCAATTCCGCCAAAAAGCACCTAGATTACCAAGATTAAAGAGAACAAGGTGTAGAACTGGGTTACCACAGCAGGCCAAGCAGCATCGGAGGAGTAGCAAAGCTGACGTTTTGGGCCTAGATGCTTCTTCGGAAATGGATCTAGGCCCGAAACGTCAGCTTTCCTGCTCCTCTGATGCTGCTTGGCCTGCTGTGTTCATCCGGCTCTATACCTTGTTATCTCAGATTCTACAGCATCTGCAGTTCCTACTGTCTATACCAAAATTATAGTCTGAGTGAGTAACTGGTAACTCCAAGTCACTGCTTGTTGCTTTGGACTGCAACCTTGGACACCTGATACCAACATCTCAGGGCACAGTCAAAGGCAGCAGCCCTACACACACCTCGTCCATGGATATGAGCATCCGACAAAACCCTCTCCCCATACCGCTTTTCTGATGAAGGATCTAGGCCCAAAACATCAGCTTTTGTGATCCTAAGATGCTGCTTGGCCTGCTGTGTTCATCCAGCTCCGCACTTTGTTATCTCAGATTCTCCTGCATCTGCCATTTCCATTATCTCTGATCAAAATTTTAACCTCCCTGCGAGGCCTCTTCCAGGGAAGCCTAACCTCTTCCCTCCAGACAAACCTCAGGGGATCTCTCTCCCACTGCAACTCGCTTGTCCTCTCCACCTATCTTCTCCTCCATCCATCTTCGATCTGCCTCCCCCTCTCTGCCGATTTATTTCAGAACCCTCTCCCCATCCCCCTTTTCTGTTGAAGGGTCTAGGCCCGAAACATCAGCTTTTGTGCTCCTAAGATGCTGCTTGGCCTGCTGTGTTCATCCAGCTTCACACTTTGTTATCTTCAACAAATACTAGCCATGTCATACCATCCTGGCACAACTTCAGTCTACCTGCTGTACATCTCTGAACTTAAATGCTGCACTTTTGGGCACACCAGCACCTACCATTGGAATGCTGCTGCAAGGACACTTTCTGCACAGGGACAGGCTCCCAGCTCACACATTGGACCAGGCTGCATCTCATAGTTGCTCAGTTGCAGTCTCAACACTCACTCATTTAGTATGTATGTCGATGCTCACAGCATCTCTGCTCCCTTCCCTGCCTTGTCTTGTCATGCCATGCCTTGCTTTGTGGTGCCAATGTGAAGCCAAGTCGTTTTTCATTAGTTGCCAGCAGTCATTAGTCAAGAGACGAACATGTGGAATGCTGTATTATATCAATCTCACACACCTCCTCCATGTGCAAACAGCTGACGTGACACAAACACTGCATGTGATTCAACTGAATGGTCATCTCGAAGTCAGAGGCAATAGTGCTCAATCACCTTAAGGGAGATAACCTTCAGCCTGGGTCCGAGAACTGGACATTAAGAACAGCCTCCAATATCAGTCCAGGGGCTTGACTGCTATTTCAGCAGTCAAGGTCAGGCTCTTCTCCTCATAAAGGATGAGGATCCAAAGGTCAGGGGCCCCACCACATGTTTTTGTTCCCTTTTCCCTATTCTGCATAGTTTCCTTCTGGATAGGAAAGGAAGGGAGGAATTGAGTAAGGTGATGGTGGGTGGTACAGTAGGCAGTACTGGTGCAGATGGGGGAACGTGCTCAGGCATCCTGAGTGAATGAGTAGGAAGTGATGTGGCCAGGCCGAGTTAGTACTGTGGGGGATGTTGGATGGATGAGAGCGAATGAAGTACAACGTTGCAAGAAATAGTAAGAGTGGTAGAGCAGGAGTTCTGGTGGGAAGTGGGTGCAGTAACAGAGAATGGGCAAGTGTGAGGCAGCAGAGAGAAGATGGTGGCACTTACCCTGATAGAGCAGAGGCTTCTTCACACACAGTGGTGTATTGTTCCTGACACCCGATTCCACACTGACCCAAGTGGCAAATTCAAACAGGGCTGGCGGCGTCTGGTGTCATAGCCTCCAATGCTAGCCCTGGGGGAAGTCGGGCGGGGGGGTGGTGGGGCGGTGGCGGTGTTTATCTGCACCACTTCAGCACCAGGGCATCAGGTCCCTTTCCAAAAAACAAAGTGATAATTTCCCTTTCTCTGCAGAGTTTGAGGTAAATGTCATAGAGTGATACATAGTGTCATACCTTCGGCCCAACTTGTCATGCTGACCAGGTTTCCTAAAGTGAACTAGTCCCATTTGCCTGCATTTGACTCATAACCATCTAAACCTTTCCTATCCATGAATCTGTCCAAATGTCTTTTAAATGTTGTAATTGTGTGCACCTCTAACTCTTCCTCTAGCAGCTCGTTCCATATATACATCACCCTTTGTGTGAAAAAGAACCCCCCAGGTCCAAATTAAACCCTTCCCCTCTTACCTTAAACCTATACCCTCTAGTTTTGGGCTCCCGTACCCAGGGGAAAAGACCATGGTTAATCACCTTATCTATGGTCCTCAGGATATTATAAACCTCTATAAGGTCACCCCTCAAATGCTCCAGGGAAAAATTTCCCAGGCAATCCAGCCTCTCCTTATAACTTAAACCTTCCAGTCTCGATAAATCGTAAATCTCTTTTGTATCTAACATTCTTAATTAATAACACCCTTCCTGCAGCAGGGTGACCCAAATTGTATGCAATGCCCCAAACATAGCCTTAACATAACTAACCATGCAGGGCCTTCCTAGACTGACAGCATTTATCCATCATGCAACAGACAGTCCCAGAGCCACAGATGGGACTCTCTTCTAGGTTATCCCAGCAGCAGCAAGCTCTTTGGGCTATGGCAAGTTGTAGAATCCAGCTAGCATTGGATTAGAGAAGTGCCGTAGGGGTAGGTGGTTAATGAGGCAGTCTTGGGACAACACAGCAAGTGAACACGCTAGGCTCTGCAGTGAAAATTCCTCCATGAAACGGGACAAAAATGACACACCTTGCCCAAATAGCAGAACATTCAGCCCCATGTATCTGTTTGCCTGTTTCACTATCTGCCTGGCCTGCATCTGATAAACTTGCTTCAATTGAACAATCTTCAAGAAAGCTAAAGACAATTGCGTTCCTTTGGTTTTACTATGAGGGTAACTTGCCAGGCGTCAGAGAATTATATGCTGCTATGAATCTAAAAAAGCTGTTTTCAGCAATGAGCTTATAACAGACTGCAGGATATGCCTATTTAGATCACTCCCCCACAGCTGATGTGCAAACTCATACCCATTACAAGAACAGCAACTAAATATTGCAACTAATCAGGGTGCACAATGCACTAGAAGGAATACAGTGAATAGATCAGGAAGGTCCATTGAGCCTCCCTTAGAATGCAATCTTTGCAAACTTTACCTCTGAATTGACTTTGGCCCTGAGGATTTGGAAGTGTTTTTTTTTCACGAAGAATAAATAAAATGCAACTTCGACTAATTCCATAAGAGTTCCACACGATTTAGAAAGCAATATTTATAAAAGTCCCAAATTCTGATACAGTACACAAAGCATTCAGTCATGTAGGCTCATCAGTTTTTTTCTGTAGCCTGGCGATATCTATCTTCTGAATTTTCTGCAGTAGAACTTTTGTGATCCGTTGCTCTCTGGGCACCTGATGCCTGCACTAATCTTTCTACTTGCCCTGGCTCCAGTCCCCACATGTCCAATGTCTCAGCACATGTGGATCTGTACCTGTGCCAGCTTCTAAATGATGTGCAGAGTCCATGTCAGAGCTGATGACTGCAACTGTGAAACTGAGTGATGAAGTATCATTTAGCTCGTCCTTCACTACCTCAGCAGGTTACAATTTCTGGATATCTGAAAGCAAAAAAAGGCAAATATGCAGTAAGGATGATAGGAGAGGAGAATGGAAGAAGTATATGAGATAACAAGGTGTAGAGCTGGATGAACACAGCAGGCCAAGCAGCATCAGAGGAGCAGGAAAGCTGGCATTTCGGACCTAGACATTTCTTCAGGAATTTCTGAAGAAGGGCCTGGGCCCGAAACATCAGCTTTCCTGCTCCTCTGGTGCTGCTTGGCCTGCTGTGTTCATCCAGCTCTACTCCTTGTTATCTCAGATTCTTTAGCATCTGCAGTTCCTGCTATCTCTGGAAGAAGTATATGTTTGGACCTTCTGCTTCTGAGTCGGTAGAAATTGTGGGATCAGAGGGAGTAGAGAGTAGTAGGACTAAGTATGCGGTTTCCAACAGTTACAATGAATTGAGCCCCTTCATTGACCATGGGCTCAGCAGTGCTTCTTCCCTGAATGAATAGCACTGTCCCCTCACTACAGGTTAGAACATGTTGATACACATTATCCCTTCTGGGTAGTTTCTGCTGCTTCAGAATATCTCACCAAAGAAAGAGAGAGAGAGGTATGTTGATGCGTGTGTGGAACTTGGCTTGGGTCTTATATCTGTCACAATGGAATAGTGACCAACATGTGACTATTGCTAAATTTAAAAGAATGAATGAAATATATACATATTACACTGCTGTCCTGATTGGTAAGTGAGTGATGTAGGTCTGGTGAATTGAGCTTTGGCTTAGGCTGGTGGTGCAGATATAAAATAGAGTATTAGAAGATGGGGAGGTGATGGCCTAGTGGTATTATCACTGGACTGTTAATCCGGGACCCAGACAACGTTCTGGGAACCTAAGTTTTAATCTGGCCATGATAGATAGAGAACTTGAATGGAATAAAAAAGAAATACTGGAATTAAGAGTTCAATGATGAATCCAATGCCAATTGTTAGAAAAACCCATCTGGTTCATTACTGACTCTTAGGGAAGGAAATTTACCATCCTTACCTGGTCTGACCTACATATGGCTCCAGACATACATCAATGTTTTTTGCTCCTAACTGGCCTTTGGGCAATCAGGAGTGGGCAATAAATGGTAGCCTGGCCAGCCACACCCACATCCCATGAATGATTTTTCTTTTAAAAAAGTCACTAGAAATTAACAATGTGAGAAAAGCCATTGAACATCTCCTGGACTACACCTGTGTTCTTGGAGCTGTTGTTCATGGCTATCTCCTGCTACAACCCACCATTTTCTAATGACTCTGCCTGTGTTGCATGTCTCCTCTGTGCCCTCAAACACCTAGCATGATCCCCCATGCTGTCATTGGTTAGTGCTTTGGAAATCAAGCCCTGCTATTCCTGTAGTTGACACAAAAGTTAAAGATATTTTTAAAAGAATTATACAGAATCCCAAACTGCCACATATTCAGTCCTAGGCTGATAGAAAGCATTGACTGAATCTCTGTACTTAACAAGACATCACTATTTATTACAAGTCATTAGATTCTAGTTACAATTAATCTAAATTAAGTACACCCTACAAATTAAAACGGTAAACCCCTTTTAAATTCCCCTGTAGAGATGCGCACACACCTACAGATAAACATAAACTGAAAAGAAGTAACACATCAGCAGATGGAAACTGGGAAATAAACAATTCAATAGTCTTTGTTCACAAGGTCGATTGGGTTGGTGCTTGTTGATCTGATGGCTTCTTTTTGACTTTTCTTGTTCCAAATGCTTCCACTAGTTTTCAAATGGTTCAGGGGTGGCTGTTTCACTTGGAAAAGATCACTGACTTATCCAATTCAAAGCCGCAACTTGGAGAATCTGCTGAAGGCAAGATGAGCTTGTTTTCTGTGATAATGGGAACTGCAGATGCTGGAGAATCCAAGACAATAAAATGTGAGGCTGGATGAACACAGCAGGCCAAGCAGCATCTCAGGAGCCTCCCCCTCTCTCCCTATTTATTCCAGAACCCTCACCCCATCCCCCTCTCTGATGAAGGCCCGAAACATCAGCTTTTGTGCTCCTGAGATGCTACTGGGCCTGCTGTGTTCATCCAGCCTCACATTTTATTATCTTGAGCTTGTTTTCTTCTGGTTTAAAGTGGCTTACTGAAGAGAATTGAAAGAGAATTTTCTGGCTGCTGCAAACCTGTTTGTTTCTCTTAGTTGGACAGAGTTTCTCTGTCTGTCTTACTTACAGTCCAATCACTTCAGCTAACAGACAACCAATCACCTTGTTGTTAGCAGGTAGAGGACCTTTGTCATTGATAGTTGGCCTCCAGTTGACAGACCAATCAAATTCATTTACAAACATCCCCTCAGCTCCAGTTCATCTACACGTTGCTGGAAACAGCAGCTACACAAACAGAGAATAGGGATCAATTTCATTGCTTTCAAAATATGCAGCTATCCTTGTAAATCTCTGACTTACAACAGTTATTTCTTTCTTCAGTCCACAATTTTAGACCTCACAACTATACAAAGGAACAGTTCCTCCTACCTAGTATGGACTAGCTATCCAGCCATTCAGCCATAGGCAAGTTTTGAAATGCTTATTTTAAAAAAAAATTGAGAAACCTCCGTGAAAAACATGCCCTTCTTCCATTTTCATAAGCCTGTCAATCAAACACGGACATCATACAAAACAGAGAGGTTCCACAAAAGAAGGCTTAAAAAGGATTCTGACCTTTCAGTTGCTTGCCATTTTAAGAAATGACTGTGCTCCCATTCTAACATTTCTAACCTGGACCTGCTACAGGGTCCAAGTGAAGCTCAACACAAGCTGGAAGAACAGTGTGGCATTTTCTGCTTATACATTTTACAGCATCTAGGGCCAAACATGGAGTTCATCAACTTCACAGCATGATTTCTGCCCATCATTGCAATTACCATGGCTGGTTGTGTTTTCTTTTGTCAAGTTCGCAGCAGAGTGGACCCATGTCCTCTGTTTCATGCCTGTCTTTGACACACAATTTACATCTCCATTTCTTTTTTTTAACCACCATCAGATAACCCTTTATCTTTCATTTTTGCTAGGCGCACTCACTACCTGCTCCACTCACTCCTCTGTCATCGGCATAAAGATCTTTATTTCTCATCCCTCTTCAACTGTGAAGAACAGCTGTATCAGAGTTGAAACATTAACTCTGTTATCCCCCGTCCACAGATGCTGTCAGAATTGTTGAGTGCTTCTCGCACTTTGTATTTCTATTTCAGATTTCTAGCACCTACAATAATTTCCTTTTATATGATTCTCCACAGATCAAATGACTTCAGGAGCATTTCTCATTTGTGTCTCACAAGGGCTAATTGTAATGCATGCTGCCATGCCCTGGTTGCCAGATCTCTTAATTCCTGCTTAAGCAAATATTTTCTGACTACCACTCCAGCTGCTTCGCTGAGTGCTGCCCAGATGCAAACATTTTGGAACAAGCTGCAAACAAGCTCCACCGCTTGCCGTCACAGCTCCTTCCCTGCCTGAGTGATCAATCTCCAAACTTCTCTCGCCTGTACCTGCGTTCAGTTGCTTTCAAGAGATCTTTCGGTTGTGTGTTTCCAGAACTCAGTTCTAGCCTGGTTTAACCTTACTGTGTCTTTTTTGGTCTTTAACGTGGAAAGAACCAGATATGGAGAGATGAAATAGAAACCCTGATATATTCTAATTCTGCTGAATGTTAGTGGACAATCATTCGCATTAGTGAGCGATTGCCAACAATGATGGCTGACTCAGTACTGAGGCTGGCTGTCCGGATTATGTCTGCTCAATTACCTTCAATGGACCATGAAATCGGACAGTTATAATCCAGACAAACAATCTAAATGTAAAATATGTAATCCTTTTATTTCATTGCAACCAATGGACGAAATAAACAATAGAACTGACTACGATATGACTGAACACCTGCCAATGTAAAATTGGTTTAAAAAAAACACAACACAACTCCCTCTGTGAATGTATTAATTCACTGGGCTCAGGATGTTGGAAATAAAATAGCTTCAAGTACCATCTAATTCTGTTGGAGATTGCTACCTTCTAATTGTAATTAGTCAATGAAAGCTTTGAATTAGGGAATACAGTTGTAATTGAAACTGTAAATTAGCTCTGCACGTTAAAGATGTGGGGCTATGTTTTAAAACCATGATACATCAAAATAGGGACCATTGTCTGTGTTTGGTGTATGACCTTAAACCTTTTCACCTCATACAATTCAACAAATCATATCCCTGTAAAAGCCACAAGGAATGGTCTAACATTCTTCACACTGTTGATTCTAAAGTGGTACTAAATAACAGCATTGCACTTGAACAGTAAATATTAGTGATCTTTACATGCAGATTTATACTCAGCTGTTAGTTTCATGGGAATTTCATTGCACAATGTTCAGCTGTGAACCTTAATATGGCAAAGTTGCACTCTCTTTAATAAAATATCATAACATTAAATTAACATAAATCCTTCCTGATGAGGGTAAGTTGCTCAGAGAACATCACAAGCACAGTTGAGCACAAACAAATCTCACAATACCGATGAGATCGCAATGACTTGTTTAATAGATTTGTATATCAGTAGAGCATTTTCACTAAAATCAGGGAGTATTCTATCTGTTAATGCTTTAAACTCCTTTCATTAACCTGGAGTGACCAGTTGCTTGCTCTAACACAGAAGGTTTACGACTGGTGTCATTTTATTAACTTTGTCAAGAAGTGAAAGATTTGAAAAAAATATAGAAGGGCAGAATTGATAATCATAAAATGTAATATTGATCTCAAAGTAATATAAACAGTGTTAAATTAAGCAAACTAAAGCTCAGATGATATCATTTGATTATTTAAAAGCAAAACACAAAGTATTATGTTCACTACATCTTAGAATGGTTATTGTCAATTCATTCAGATATGGAATACGCTCTGAACTCAACTGAAGCTCTGTTGGCAAATGCCTGATATGGTACTGAACAGCACAGTCTGGCAACCTTGCAATTTCAGCCATGGTCAGTGCTGAGTTTGCTGATCTCCACTAATCATGTTTAAAGAGACGATAATGGAAATACACCAGGCAACATTCTGCTCAGCCCAACCATCTTCAGTTGCTTCATCGATGACCTTCCCTCCATTAAAATGTCAGAAGTGGGGATGTTTGCTGATGATTACATCATGTTCAGCACCATTCAGGACTCCTCAGATACTGAAGCAGTCTTTGTTCAAATGCAACAAGATCTGGACAATATCCAGGCTTGGGCTGACAAGTGGCAAGTGACATTTGTGCCACACAAATGCCAGGCTGTGACCATCACTAGTAATAGATGATTTAAACACCACCCCTTGGCATTCGATAGTGTTACCGTCACTGAATTCCCCACTATTAGATCCTGGGAGTTATCATTGACCAGGAATTCAACTGGACTCACCACATAAACACAGTAGCTACAAGAGCAGGTCAGAAGCTACGAATACAGTGACGAGCAACTCATCTCCTGACTGCTCAAAACCTGTAAACCATCTGCAAGGCACAAGTCAGGACTGTGATGGAATACTCCCCACTTGCCTGGATGAGTACAACACTCAAGAAGCTTGACATCATCCAAGATAAAGCAGCCCGTGTGACTGACACTTCATCCGCAAGCATCCACTCCCTCCACCACTGACGCTCGGTAGCAGCACTGTGTTCTATCTACAAGATACATTGCAGAAATTCACCAAAGATACTCAGACAGCACCTTTCGAACTCATGACCACTTTTATCTAGAAAGACAAGGGCAGTAGATATATGGGAACACCAACATCTTCAAATTCCCCTCCAAGCCACTCACTATCCTGACTGCTTCACTGTCGCTAGCTCAATATTATGGAATCCCTCCCTAGTGGCATTGTGGGTCAACTCACAGCAGGTGGACTGCAGTGGTTCAAGAAGGCAGCTCACCATCACCTTCTCAAGGGCAACTAGGGATGGGCAAGAAATGCTGGGCCAGCCAGTGGCACCCACATCCCACAAATGAATAAACAAAATAATTCATAAGGATTGAAGTTGTGTGAATGCATTAAGCTTGAATTTCAATATAGATGTAGAGGTATGAAGAAAGCAAATAATTCGTGAGCAACAAACTGTCAAAATAGTAATTTTCTTTCTTTAATATTAACAAATGAAAATGAAAACTAATAATATTGCTGAGAGGTAGAGAGAATTAATAAAGCATTTTTATTTGGAAAAAAGAGTTGGAGAGAACTGGAGAGCAGGAAAGAGAAAAGCTTGGGGAGATGAGGAACTAACTCTAGCATTGTTTGCCACTGGTAGCACAGTCAGCGAGCTGGCCTGGCAAAAAAAAATTCAGAATACAGCAGTGAACTTTAGCAGTTGGTGCCTTCAGTCTGTGTTTCTTCCTCTCCCGGTCTAATGTGTCATTAACTTTGTGCGGAGGCATGTGTGCGCGTGTGCAGTCTTGGGGTTCATACTATCTTCCATTCCCGCCATCTTGCTCCCTATTTCTCTCTTTGTCTCCCTCCTGTCTTTCTTTCACTCTTTCTTCTCCTACTCTCTCTCATTTTCGTCTCCTCCCCTCTCTAAAATGCTTTCTCCTGCTCTTCTCTCCCTCACTGTTTTTCTCACCATCCCCCTCTCTCACTCCCTGACCATTCCTGAGCCTGGGGATTCACTTAGCCCTCTCGGCTGGAGCCAGCACCGACTTGAAAGGATAGGGACCATGTGTTCCTGCACTGCTTTCGCCAGCAACATGGATGTTTCCCCCACGTCCTCACTCAACAGGTAACACACAGCCTCTTGTGAAGTGCCTTCTTCAAAATTTTCTTCACCGTTCCTGTATTCAGGCCTCAGGCTGAATGGAGCTGCCCACATTTACACTGCTTTCTGTTCCAATCACAGAACGTTTCTCTGCCACATTTGTTATTGATGGACCTGTAATCCTATCAGCAGAGGCAAAGAAATGGCTTATCATCGGATGACTGCTTTCTTTTTGAATCTCTCACTTCTACTTTCTTGTAGTTTGGACAGTGGCTGCACGAGCTGGATAGTGACTGACAGTGGTTTGGGTTCTGGCCTATAGAGCAGACAGTGGCTCATCCGATACTGAAAGAGTGTATGGAAGTTTGAGTTGGATTTGGATGGAATTTCTGTGGTCTGTCAGCCTGCCAATACTCAACACCTCACACACACTCAGTGATAGTAGTCATTGAGTGGAGCTTGCTAGTAATCAGACAATATTTCAGCAAGAACTACCATATTGAGATGCATTGAGATTCACAGAACATAAAAAAGCATTCATTTAGGATTGGTGTTCACAGATTGCACAGCAGCGCATTGTAACTAGACAGATGATTTACAATAAACAAATATTTCAGTTACTTGTCCTGCAGACTCTTGCTGGGATACAGCTCCTTTAACTATTGACAACGCTTTGGTACTCTGCACAGCTGCCATTTGTTCACACTTCCCCCCGTCAACTGGGTAGCCAGTCATGAGAGAGGGAGACCACAGCTTTCTGTTTGTTGTCACAACTCACTGCAGTAGCAGGTTAGAAATCAATCTCTCATCCTCCTAAGCTCCAGTGATAAAAGTCCCAGCCTATCCAGCCTCTCCTTATAACTCAAACCCTCCATTTCTGAAAACATCCTGGTAAATCTGTTCTGAATCCTCTCCACCTGGATAATATCCTTCTAATTATAGGCCACGAACAAATCTGCTACTTGTTGCCATCCAAAGCTCTGTTTGTGAAAAAAAAACCTTCAGCTCAAGCTTGTTGTCAAACTGCGCTTCAGTTTTTGGTTCATAAGTAACTGTATATATGATACTGAAATGAGTACCAGATTACTTACTTGCAAGCAGGTAATAACCCTCCTGCCATCCTGTTTTTTTTAAATTCCTTTTTCTCATTTCAGCCCACAATACAAAGAAATGAAAATCAGTTTTTTTTTACATTGTCATCACTAGGTATTTATTTTCAGTAGAAGCCTCAAGACAGTGAAAAGAAGTGAGTCACTAGCTAATTTCTTAGCCTCACATAAATGTTGAAGCTGTTCCCGAAACTAAGTCAAAACCTTATTGTTCATACAGCTTAGTACATCATGAAGTATATTCTTAAACTGAACTAACAGCTTGTGCAAGATTGACCTAGTCTGCGTCCTGTAGCTGAAATTGAAGGGGCAAAAAGTATGTACCATAGAAAGTTGCAGTTTCCTAGCGGAATTCAGTCTATTTGAAAGGAATGAAGAAAAAGTATTGTTGGGTCAATGTTATTCTTTCTTTTGTGAAGTAGTTTGTGTTAAGCAACCTTTTTTAGAAAAAAACCTGTGGGGTATGGACATCACTGGTTGACCAAAATTTGTTTCCTGTCCCTAGTTGCCCTTGAGAAAGTGGTGTTAATGTATTTGAGATAATTCCACAGAGGCTGGTCTTCCATCACCAAGTCATCCTTTATGTACACATACATAAAACTTGATGTTGGTCAGATTCCTTGGAGGCAGCTCTCAGAGTGAACAGAACCTCTGACACTCCCAATTACATCTGCCAGCCAGGACTCCCCGATTGATCCAGATTAACAGCCCCAGTCAGGGAACTCATATTCTATGAAGTCTGCCTGTGACCTGGTTACAATCACTGCAGTATTCAAAGAGGTGTGTAATAAAATAAATTTTCACCTTAGTCATGTGTGAGACCAAACATGTAAACTTTTTGTTTGCACACTATGAACCAAAGAAATTTTTTTCAAATAAAAATGCATTGTTTACATTGGGATGAACTTTGCATTTAATAGGGTAAGGGTTCCAAGCTACAACAAGGGAACATTTTCGTTCAAATTTTGATGTTTAAGTGGTGAGCGATGATGTGAGAATGCTGATGCTGTACCCAAACTATGCTACCTCTTTAACCAGAAAGAATTGCTGCAATGTGATTTTTATGGTTTGGAATGTGTTTACAATCTTTGTCTATGTGATAAAAGCTGCAGATTACTTTCTTTTGGTTCAGCACACAGAGCAGCATATCAATGATCCTCTGGTTTAATATACTGTCTATCGGAAGAGTTGAAGATGCCAAATTGAAAACAAAGCAAAGTCAAGTTTAGGGTTATTTAAACTTGATGTTGGGTCAATGATGTGCTCTTTATTACTTTTGTTTCCACAGCACCTTCACCAATTACCGTTGCGAAAAAGAAAACAGTCACAAAAAATAGCATCTCCTTGTCCTGGCAGGAACCAAATCGACCAAATGGCATCATACTGGAGTATGAGATCAAGTATTTTGAAAAGGTATGAGCAAACTGTTCAAAAAGAAACTGTGCTCATTGTTCCTGCTGTAAGCTTGTGTATTTTCCTCTTTCGTGATAAATACTGGTATAGATTTTTTGACAAACACTGTTGTTGGTATAGCAATTGATAATCACTGATGTTGGGTCAATGATTTATAACCACTGTCACTGAATTGTTGGTTCACAAGCATGGTTATAAATAAATTGGTTTATAAGAAATTAACATAAATTCAGATACCAATAAAGTCACATGCGCAGAACAATCGGAGCATATTTTTAAAAAAATTCTTAGTGGTTAAAAATGTCCCAGCAAAAGACATAAAATTGGTGGTTTACCAGATGAGTATTGCTGGTACCTTTGTAGTATTTACTACTTCTACCAGTATATGGTATAGGGTAAGGGGTGTTTGAGGTAGTTCACTGTTAATAATCCTGCTTTGACATTGATAATGGGAACAGCAGATGCTGGAGAATCCAAGATAACAAAGTGTGAAGCTGGATGAACACAGCAGGCCAAGCAGCATCTCAGGAGCACAAAAGCTGATGTTTCAGGACTAGACCCTTCATCAGAGCTCTGATCTGTGATCATCCAGCTTCACACTTTGTCATTTGCTTTGACATTGCTTTGCTTTGGGCTTAACCAGTGATCAGATGGAGGATACATCATTCATAGACTATTTACTGAAGAGTCATTGTTCATAGATAATAAGGTTTATTGCATGGCAGCATGAACTGCAAACACATTTGATCAGGTATAATTACTAGAATTTTAGAGAACAGGTACATTTTTTTTCTGCTCCTTCCAAATACCAGCTTAGAACTCCTTACTCCACCGGCAGATCATCTTGTGGCTTCAGTAAAATGGTGGACCCACAAGCATGAACATTGATCCTTTCAGAACCAACATTATAGTACACAATAGCAATATGAATATACATTATAGAGTTTCAACCATTTCTGGCTTGTTTTGTGAAGAAAGAGTAAAATCTCTTGCCCAACTGTCAATGGAGCAATGTCAGAAAATGCTCAAGTTTCTGCTATATGAAAGAAAAATTGTGAACGTGAGCAATAACTCAAGATCTGAGCAATGCCAGTTGATTGCTTCGGAACCTTCCTTTCTGACTGGAATGATCTTTGTTCTTTTTCACTTTCAAAAGTTGAATAGATCCTGAAGTCAATTGGCACGGGAGAGCAAAAGTGGCCAGGAGCATGTTGAGATCTAAGTCTGGGCCTCAATTAATTTATTCTTCCAATCCAGCAATGATTGCTTGTTAAATTGACACTCAGACCAGTCACCAATTAGGGAAATAGAAACTAGTGATATTAACTGGGATCTCTTAGGGCTAATCCCTATTAGTTGGCATGGATTAAAGTTGGAGATCATGGGTAGTGACGAGGTGATTTAGCGATGCAGAAGGTCGAATAGGAATCAGGCTTAACAGGAGAGAGAGAGAGAGAGAGATCGAGGCAATCAGGACTGGGGTCAGAGGTTTACTGTGAGATAAGTAAAAGAGACATGATCAGGAGGACAGAAGGCCAGAGATTGGATCTTGCCTGTGGTCATGACATCAAAAACATAATTACAGCTGCAACAAAATGAGTATTAAAGCTGACTTTTGCAGAAATTAGGTTAAAGTGTCTCTTAAGGTGTTAGAGAGAAGACTCTCGCAGCTCGGTGTCCACAAGAAATGCTGCAAAATGGCACCTATTGAACCAGCAATTTTCAGCAGAAATTTAATTGATAGCAGTGGAATTTTAATCTTGATCACTGATGTTACTCCATAAATGAAGTGACTAGCCACTCTGAACCACAAAACTCATGGCCAAGAAAATGGCAGCAACAGTATTTGCTGTTCTCTGTTTTAATTTTTTTGATGGAACTGCAAGTCCAAATCTTTCCTACTCAGTGTGGGCGCAGTCATTTAACATCGAGCCCCGTGACTTTGTTTATGGGAAAATGCAAGCCTGCCTTACAATAGTTGCTGCAGTCCAAAAAAAATCGATTCTCCAACCTTGTACTTGCATTGATCTTGCAAACAGCTGTTTCCTGATTAACAATGTGCATATTCTACTTAAATTATGTCATTAATCAGTGAACAATAATTACTCATTAAACAAAATGGTGCAGTGAGTTAAAATCCCATTCTCCCACAGGGCTTGGTGAAAATCTATTTACCAATAGGGTAAAAATCCTCTTTATGCGCTAGCTGTCAGGATGCTAGTCATGTGCCCTAGGTTTATTAGTTTATGACCAGAAGCAAAGATCTTGATCCTTACACCATTAAGGGAGTTTTGTTCTGCTTGTGGCTCTTCTGTACTGGCCTGAGGAATGTGAACATTGCTTACGAAGAATGGAAGAAATAACTTTTGTTACCATGGTTCTTCATGAGCTTAGAATTAATACTTACATTTTATCAAGAGAACGTGGAATTAAGGTGATTGACAAACGATCTGGAGGCCACAGGACATAATTGTCAGTATAACTTTTGTGTGTGCCGTAAGGGTTTGTGGCGATAACAGAACAAAATAAAGGAAGCATTTGTCAGAGCTAAATGTTGCTTTCGATGTAAAAATATTTGGTCATTATTACATGGCGATGCGATTCCAAGTAAAATGTTATTTTTAAATGATGCTGAGAAATGGCAGTTAGCAAAGGTAAAAATTGGGACCTTTACTGCTGTACTAGTTAGAGAAACATTTAACTAATAATCAACAAGTTGTAATGCTATTGTGAAATGACAGGCAAGATGTTCACTTATTTTGTATTCCAATATCTCTAAGGCCCAGGAGTCCAGCTACACTATCATTAAATCCAAAGAGACTGAGATTACTGTCGATGGCCTGAAACCCACCACGGTATACATCTTCCAGATACGTGCTCGCACAGCAGCAGGTTACGGGGGCTACAGCCGTAAATTTGAATTTGAAACCGGTCCAGTCTGTAAGTCATTTTATTTGCTGTCATTCCTGACAGTTGCTAAGAAAATTTCTGCAAATCAGTGAAGAATGTGAGCTTTGGCCAGCCTTGCCTTTGCAGTTAAACATTCTTTTAGAGAATCAATAAATTAAAGTGTCAGTCATTTTATGCGCAGCTTGGCTGAGCCCAGGTGCAAAGATTAAAAATGCAATCTGAGCAAATAATCACTTTAAATACTACATTAGGAGTCTGATGCAAGAGGAATGATGGTGGTAATAAATATGCATAGCAACTGAGACTTAGAGGTATTTCCATCAAGAAGTGAGAAATGAAGCTATTTGTGAAAGGTTCCAGTCAATTTCTGTGTTGGCACAGTTGAGATACATCAAGTCCAATACATGTACAAACAATTAAACACGCCAGTTCCTTTGAGAATGCGAAAGTCTCAAATTTTCTCTGTTGACCATCTATTTTTGAAGAGTAGTGAGGGTGCAGAAGAAGATCTTGAGAGGAATTTTCTCAGTGGCTTCTGTTTCAAATGGAGCTCCCTGGCCCCTTACTTACTGATAGTGCTCTGGCTAGCATGGTCTTCTTGGAGTTAGCCTTGTAACTGGATCTCTCCTGCTTGCTGTTCCATTAAAATATCAGGAGACTTGGGAGCTGCTGAGGTAGGTCAGAAAATGGCAAACCTCTTAATACAAGAGTGCCCTTGAAGGCACTTAGATATCTAAGGGGTATTAAGGGCCCTGGCCCAAAATGTCAGCTTTCCTGCTCCTCTGATGCTATCTGGTCTGCTGGGTTCCTCCAGCTCCACACCTTTTTGCCTTAGATATCTAAGTTGAAGGGCTAGAGCTATTGGGCTCTGACAGCCCTCCACCCTCCAGAATGCGATGTGGAAGTGCACTGATATTGCTTGCCCCTATATTCCCACCTCCTCCCACTCACAAGCTCACTATCATCGGGGCAGGAAAACCCAGCCTCTTGCTTCAGCCTCGACAAAAATCTGTTCTTCATTATGTAAATAACAGCAACTGAGCGATTTAAGGGCAGCCCCATGGCATCAGGCACCCGGGTTCGATTCCAGCCTTGGACCAGTGTTTGTGTAGAGTTTGGGCATTCTCCCAGTGTCTGAGTGGATTTCTTCCAGGTGCTCCAGTTTCCTCTCAGAGTCCAAAGATGTGCAGGTTAGGTGGATTGGCCATGCTCAATTGTCTCATGATGATAAGGATGTGCAGGCTATGTGGATTAGCCATGGGAAATGAAGGTTTCCGAAGATCGGGACACTGGTCGGAGGGTCAGTTCTGAACTGATCGACTTAATGGCCTTTACCTGTATTGTCAGAATTCTGTGATTGCTATAGCAACCAAGTTTACCATAGTTTGGGTGTTTTTAGCTGTCAGTGGTAGAGATTGTTCTAAGGAAAGAGTTATTGTGGGGCAGCTTAGTGAGAACACGCGCTACAAAACTGATGAATTTCATTACTTTTTTATATTTTTGTAGGATTTCTTTTAAAAATATTTCAGAGTTTGTGAGTTTTTTAAAAAATCACACATATTCTGGTTTTGAGCTGAGCTGCTACCCATTGGAGTTGGCCTAATATTTAAGATGGAAATGAGGAGGAATTTCTTCTTTGGAGAATGTTGTTAATTTTTAAGAGTTCTTTTCCCCAAAGAACAGTAGAGGTTCAGCCAGTGGAAATATTAAAAACTAACAGGTTTAGCTAAACTTTTGAACTGTGACGAGTCAAGGTTTATTTAGGGAGGGATGGGGAGGACACACTGCCAGGAAAATGAAGGTGACACATTAAAAAATGCTTGGTGAACCAAGTGACCTATTCTAGCTTCTATTTCTTTTGTCTGTATGTGTTAATATGGTGTAGTACACTTAACTGGATGCGTGCAGTTTCAACAGTACTCACGAACCTCAACATCATGCAAGAAAAAACAGCTTACATAATTGACATCCATCTATCACTTTAAATATTCACTTCCACCACAACTGGCGTGCACAGCTGTAATGTGTACTGTCTGTAAGATACACTGTAGCAATCATCAAGACTTCTTTGACAGCATCTTCTAGACCCCTCATCCTTTACTATCTGTCAAAAAGTCTCCAATGTCACAATAGCCTTCCACCATAGTTTACATTCCTCAACTCCCTGAAAATGGCAGGGGCCAGAGATTGCCACTACCATAACAGAGTTAGCAGCTATGTGCATGGTTTTAACCCACACTCTTCATAATGCAATATTACAGGAATAGAGGTAGGTATCTTGGAATTGTGTCCTTCCCACCTCTTTTCCCCACCATCTTATGCATGGCAAATCTATATCAGTCTGCCAAACCCATCCAAGATGCAATGAGAGAGCTTTGAATGAAGTTTTCTTAGGAATTGATGTTAAAATGCTTTTTTTGTTAAGTGATTAAGATTTTATTAGAAACTTAGAAAATTTGCTGTTGCAGAAAAAAAAATGTTTCATTCGTGCAAATTATCCTTTCATATCCCTAAAGCAGCACTCTGGCCATCTGCTGAATTCCAATGTTCACAGTAGAAGAATCTCTTCATTCAGTATTGTCAAGTTGAATATATTTCTGGCATAAAAATTTTTACTTTTTAATAAGATGTCTTTTAATAACTCTTAGCATGTCAGGATAGTTTCTTCGTGCGTTTGTGAAATTTGCATTTTCTTTTGTTTCCAGCCTTACCTGCCAGTGCTCAGAGTCAGGTGCCAATCATTGCAGTCTCCGTGGCAGTGGGCATGATCCTATTGGCAGTGGTGTCTGGCCTGTTACTTAGTGGAAGGTATGAAAAATACATTATCCTGCTAACATCGAGTGAAAAAGAAATCAGTTGTTGCAAGTAGAATTGTAAATTGCCAAATATTTATGTTGTTTAAACTTATTTAACAGTTAATTCTGTTCACTGACAAAACATTTATTAGGGACTGGGGAGAAAGCATTGGTTTCAAGTTTACTTGTTTTTTGCGAGTTTGCTTATAAAATCAGCATGTGGGTACTTTTATGGCCGAACTCTGGATGTGCATTTTTTCCAACCCATTGTGACAGCATTGCTATTACTGTCCTGATCGAAGACCTTCTGTCTGTGTGTTAGCTTATGTTGCTGGGAGTTAATTGCCATAAGGGGAAGTGAAGAATAATAATGTTAATGTCCTCAATTCCAATCTCTTTATAATACACCAAGGCTAACTTAGTAATAAAGCATAATATGTACCATGCATGTAGAATCACAGAATCCCTATAGTGTGGAAACAGGCCATTTGGCCCAATGAATCCACACCGACCCACTGAAGAACATCTCACCCAAACCCACCCTCTCCTTGCATTTCCCATGGTTGACCCACCTGGCCTGCACACCCTTGGACACTATAGGCAATTTAACATGGCCAATCCAATTAAATGCACATCTTTGGACTGTGGGAGAAAACCAGAGCACCTGGAGGAAACCACACAGACATGGGGGAGAATGTGCAAACTCCAAGAGTGGAATTGCAACTGGGTCCCTGGCACTGTGAGGCAGCAGTGTTAACCACTGAGCCACTGTGCCACCCATGTAGACTGTTTGACTTTGGCATGTGGAACCTGAAGAAACTTTTCAGGGAGACTACGTGAGTTACCGAATTTTAATTGGATTTCTTTTGCACATTGGTTCAACTGGAATGGGTTCTGATTATCTGAATTCCTTTATAGGTGACTAAGAGGGTTTTTTTTGGGCAAGTGCTCAGTTTGAATATTTTGTAGGGGAATGTGCTGATGTCCAATTTTAGTGGAAAAAGAAGAACACTGCAAAGTAGAGGAAAGGTGAGTGAGGCATATCCTACAATAAATTACAGCCCCTGGATACTGCTGCCATCCAAAGTTTCCTGCTAATAAAAATACCTGGGGAGATAACTGAAGTAGCTTTGGAGGCAAAAACAGCACGGAGGACTATTCCATGCAAAGCTCCTCAGTGAGAGATGCAAAGGCCATCTGAACTCATCGAATGTGTACTGAATAAAGAATAATAGAGGAATATTTATGATGAAATATGTGCTACTAAGGAAGAATTTTCACAAAGTTTTGCTAAGCCATCTGTTTTTAATACTACTCCTCCTGTTTTTTTGTGAACAAAAATGTATTCTTATTGCACAAAATTCCTTCTTGAGTTATGGGCGTGTACTCAATCAGTGATGCCTCTCATGAGAGAGGCTCATCCATTGTATTAAAGTAAAGTTGCAGATGAAATGATGAAATGGAATGACATTTCTGAGACAATCATTCGTTCACTACAAGGTGCAATGCATGTCTACAGTCAGGCTGTTTTTTGATATCGTGTTAATGAATCTTATTCCAACCACCATGTTCATGTTCTTTGTCCCACACAGAATCAGGGTTGTGTTGGGATTGGGTTCACCACCTCAGGCATCATGTCCAAGGCATGAAAGGAGGTAGGTGGATGCTAAG
Source organism: Stegostoma tigrinum (assembly GCF_030684315.1). NCBI lineage: Eukaryota > Metazoa > Chordata > Chondrichthyes > Orectolobiformes > Stegostomatidae > Stegostoma > Stegostoma tigrinum. The sequence continues at coordinate 18,810,374 of NC_081356.1, forward strand.
GTAGATGCTAAGAAGGACCACCTCATTGACTCAAATATCAGCGTAGTTAAAGACGATTACTTCCCTGTATCACACTGCGTGCTACTTCACACCTTTACATGCCCCCTCCATAATCACTGTGCATCTCCATTTCCATAGCCCTTCAAAACCACTTACCTAACATTCACCATATATATAGAATGAATGAACCCAATAAGAATATTGGGAAATCTTTGAAATGCTTACAAAACTGTTAAAATAAACAAACATCTGTTCAGACTGCACTTGAAAAATCACACTTCTTCTAGGACCTCAAAGAAACACTTTCATTTAAACCTCACTTGAATAAATCTAAAATCACTTCAATATTCATAAACGTGTTATAATAAGCAAATAGCCATTCACATGCACTGTTGCGATAATGCACTATGGCAGACCTCCATAGATGCTGCCTCTTACTGATTACTTACTGCAGTTGAAACATTTTGATCTCGGATCTATCTCAGTGGTAGCAGTTTCACCTGTAAAGATTATCATTTTATTGTTTGCACATCTGATTGGACTGAAATGGGGGAAAATGACAGTTTTAAAGCAAGGAGTATGGAAGAAATTGCTGCAATTTTAAAAGCACACTACAACGAATTTCAATGAGGCACGTTTATCCTGTTGCTTTGGAAGCTGTGTGGAAAGATGTCAATAGATGGCCTACTGCATGTGCGCGTGTGTGTGTCTTTGTGTATGTGTACAGAGTAAGATTTGGCCTGCAACAAATAGCTGATTGGTTTGTGCAGTTATGTCCAATCATGGGCGTCAAAGGCCATCAGCTTGATGTCAACTCTGGGGCTTCTGGATGTGAATGATACAGTGAGAAGCCTTTGGACCTTTAGTGTCTCTCTCTGCGGTAAAATATCTGAAATGGTAAACCTGGTTATTTTTTCCCACCAGCAAAGACATGTTACAGTTATGTACCAGTCACCTGTGCCTTCTGTAAAAAAGTGAAAAGAACCTGGATAAAACAGATTGAAGAGTTAAAGTTCTAGCATGCAAAGGAATTATCTCAGAGAATCCTTTGAACTGTGGTTCCCACAGTTTTTTCAATCTAACCATAAAACCAATGACTTTTTTTGTTTGTCTGCGTCTGGGCGAGTGCGACTAAAGTGTTCTGGGTTGATCGAGTAAGTACTGGAATAGGGGTAGAGAGAATAAGTAGTGGTGAGCACTTGGGGACCATTAACAATTCCTACAGAGCTGACAGTAGCTGCAAACTACAGTTCAGCTCTTAGTTAGCAGTGGTAAGACGTCTACAGATTGAAACCTTGGAATTTTGCTTCAGCTCAGTAGTAAAACATGGCCTCCATTGGAGATGGAGAATGAGGATTCCAACATTCCAGCCAACAGTTCTCTTAAATCTTAATCTGGAAAAGGTTCAACACAAACCATGGTCTAAAAGGACAATGAATTAGGTCATTGATTTAAAAAAAAGTCAGAAATTGCTGCAAAAGTTCAGCAGGGCTGGCAGCATTTGTGGAGAGAAATCAGAGTTAACATTTCGGATTCAGTGACCTTTCCTCAGTACTAGTTGATGCTTGTTTTTTTTTTTCTCCTGGTTGTTGCTACAATTCTACATTGTAAGTGTGTGGGGGTTTTGGAAGTGGTTTAGAGTTTTATCCAGTCAAATCGTAAGTTGAAACTTCTTGGTTGTTTACTTATGATTAGAATTTAGTCATTTTTGATAAATAATAATTCTTAAGCTCTCTGCATACTTTGATTGAACCTTTAACTCTTGTGATGACTGCAGTCTTACGAATCATTGCATTTTCCCAAGTGGGCCAAAACATCTCTTCATCCAGAGACCTCAAAATTAGGATCGATAATGTGCCAGCACAGGCCAATACTTTTTCCATGCAAGCCCAGTTAAAGCCCTCTTAAAGCCATTCTCCGCTGAAGTTACCACATGTACAACTGTGCTGTGGATGGAATGGTGACAATCTTAGTCCTTTAAACAAAGCAAGCATCCAAAGTCCAGCTGATTTGTTTTACTGTTACTGTTGCATAGTTAGTGGAAGTACCCTGTGATATTGTGAGAGGAGTTTTGCTGACATGTTAGTTTTTCAAGCAAGTGTTTTTGAACCCTAATAAGGTGTTCAGAGGAATTATTTGATCTGCCAGGAGAAAATCTGTTTGACAACGGAGACTGAAGTTGCAAACCCCACTTGGAGTACAGCATAACTTGGAAATGGAGAACAGCAAGGGGAAGCAATACTGAGAGGGAAAAGGCGGAGGGCTCTCAATGGGCCAAATAACTTCATGGACCACCTCATCCCCCAGGAATAGTGCCTCAGGCGCCTATATTTCAACTCGGAGGTGGCCCTCCACTGTGCCATTTTCTACAATGTGACCTGAAGCCACACAGCAGGGAGAGAGCAATGGTTTCAGTGGTCAGCAAGGTCCCTGCTGCCCTCAGATTATGCCAGTGGGTCCTTTCATGTCGGAAAGACAACATCAAATGTAATTACACTGTTCACTATTGTCCTACACTGAAACTCATCTACCTTCTGTCACACACGCCAAAACTACAGTGGCAACATACTGTAGGAACACAATGACAGGCAAAGTCACCCAAAAGACAGGAGTAGACAAGGATGACTGATTTCAACTTGTACATAATATGTCATGGTTCAATTTATAAATCTAGTTGTGCCTTTTTTTCATTTTGGTCAGTGTTATCAGCAGTGACAGAGGTGAGGCGAAGAGTTTTGGATTGTTGATGAATTGGTTATAATATCATACTCAAATTGATTCTTCATTTATAAGCTGAATAGAATGGTATTGTTTTGTTTGCAGCCTGGGTTTCTCTTCCTTATCCTCTTCCCACTTCTTGCAGGATGTTCTGTGCTGCTTGGTCTCTCTTGTCACACTAGATTCCAAGTGAAAGACACATCTCTGTGACCATGTCAAGGAGTAATTGATGTGTACAGAAAGCTTAAAGCCAACAGAAAAAAAATACTTGTGTACCTGCTACATCACACATTGTAGAGCTTTGCAACTTGTAACAACTATGGAAAAATGTGAATTGCAGTAACAACCAGAGAGAAAAAGGAAAAAAAAAAGTATCAACTAGCCCAGTTCATTATCCTTTGAGACATTATTATTGGATGATGGTTTTTCTGCTGGTGAACTTACTCAAGTTAAGACTGAAGAGATGGTGTTGGTTAGAATGTGAGAATCCTTAGTCTCCATCTCCAAAGGAAACCCATCTTTTACTACTGACCTAAAGTAAAATTCGTGTGTTTCAATCAGTCTTCGCACTGCTATTAAATACTAGCTGGTAGCTGACTGTCAGGTCTATAGGAATTGCTAGTTGTCCCCAAGCTCACACTCCATTATCTCATCTCTCCCTCTCTTACTCAAGTACCAGTTTTATCATGCCTACACCACCTTACTCTCACCCACCCAGTCCTAATTTCCCTTCCCCATTCCATGTTCCGCCTTTGTTTCCCCCACCTAAGTCCCAAACTTCTGACACTTTGTGCTTTTCCTTCTCATTTTGGACCCCAATCTTCCTTTCTCCCTCAGAAAACTGGCCATTTAAGTGCCCGTTAGAAATCCCATGGATTTTTTGGTGAAGAATAGGGGAGTTTGCTTCGCTGCCCTAATCAATAAAGTTGCCATAGTCCAAGAAGACCACAGGAATACTATCTCATTAGAGACTGGCTGGTGGTAAGTTCAACCTAAGGGTTTAGCACCTCATGTAAGGGGCCAAGTTGACAAGGTGGGACCTTCATGGGGACTTCAGCTGGTATGGGTATTGATCAGGTTGTTGGCCTCACCCTAGAAGGCAAACCAGCCATCTGAGCTAACTGAATACTCCTCCTTTCCCTCCCCAATCCCCACTACCATCCAATATGTCTTTCAAAACCAACGCTAAAACAGACTCATTGGTCATTTTTTCACATTGCTGTTTGTGAGACTGAGTCATTTACAAATTGGCTGTTGTTTTTTCCACTCGTTTCACCAGCAGATAGCATTCAAAGCACTTTGTTGTCAGTGAATCGCTTTAGGGGGTCTTCAGGAAGAATACTATGTAAAAGCAGATCTTCTTCTTTCATAGCTGCATTAGACATCATAAGATATTTATGTATTAACAAATATACAAACCTAATCCAGTTTGTCAACCTCAGAGACATATGTGTTTAGAACGTCTGCATTAGCACTGTGAGTACCAACTAAATTATTGAATTTGACTTAAATTGCAATCCTGTATTGTCTATATTTTTGAAGGATGCAGATTATGCATTTTGACTATTTTTAAGCCAGGTTACTTGTGAGAACCAGTGTTTTTCAGATGATTTACAACATCTTACGTACATCCTAATCTATTCACCTTGGTGAAAGTAATTGACTTAATCTTTAAGATAATGAATAATCATTTCTTGCCATGTTACATTAGATTGTTGGATAATAAGTTAACCAGATTTTCATGTTCAGCCATCAAACATTGTGGGCTGTGCCATTTTATTCCTTATCTCGTATATGATGGAAGATTACTCATGCACTAATTGATTACCAAAATGTAGCACACTTTTAATTAGTAAAATTTCCATTTTTAAATGTCTGTTATTCTCAATAGTAATTAAGTCGTAGTGTTACTTCTTCATGAGTTGAACCAACCTATCAATATACTGAGAGTATGTGAAAGTCGTGGGCAACTTGAATGTTGAAAGTTGAATTCTCATCAACCTGGTTTGTTGTGGGGAGATCAATTGATTCATAAAGACTTTGCAAGTGAAAATTTAATTTCAATATGGAGCCACTAAAGTAATAAAATATCTGTAAATGTGTTGATTTTAGGGAAATAGAACAAAATAGACCAGACGAACTGGGCTTCTCTTCTCTAGAGTTTTGAAGAATGAGGGGTGATCCCATTGAAACCTACAAAATACATTAAGTGATAGAGAGGATAGTTGCAGGAAAGTTGTTTCCTCTGGTTGGAGAACCTCGAGTTGCAGGGCGCAATTTAAAAATAAAGGGGACAATGTTTAGGACTGAGGTGGGGGAAATCCTTTTCTTCTCAGATGTTGGTGAATCTTGAGAATTATCGGCCCCAGTGAGTTGTAGAAGCTCAGTCCTTGAGAATATTTTTGATTGTCAACAAAATAAAAACTTATCATGGAATCCTTGCATAACAGAAAGAGGCCATTCGGCCAATCCAGCCTGCACTGACCCAAACCTGCCCAGGCACCTCATCCCCATGACTCTGCTTGGATTTTTTTTTAACCATGGCCAACCCACCCAACCTACACATCTTTGGACTTTGAAAGGAAACCACCCAGAGGAGACCACACAGACATGGGAAGAATGTGCAACCACCACACAGAGAGTCAACCGAGGCTGGAATTCGACTTGTGTTCCTGGCACTCTGAAGCAGCAGTTCTAACCACTGAGCCAACATGCAGCTGGTCAATATCAAGGACTATAGGGAGCATGGGTAAAAGGCAATGAAGTGCTTGCTCAACAATTGTCATGTTAAAATGACAGGGTAGGCTGGATGGGCTGAATGGCCTGGCTCTGTTCCTAAAACAATTAGAATGACAGTTCAGTTTTTTGGAACAACAAACAGTGCGATTAATTTCTTTTTACAGATTTTTTTTCCCTGATCTGGAAACTTAATTTGGATGATTTGTAAGTAGTTTTCTTGAATCATAGAATCCCTATAGTGTAGAAAGTTGCCATTTGGCCCAAGAAATCTGCACTGATTGTCCGACCAGCATCCTACCCACATTCACCTCCCTGCCCTATCCCTGTATTACCATGGCTACTCCACCTAGCCAGCAGATCCCTGGTCAGTACAGAGCAATTTAGCATTATCAGTCCACCTAGTTTGCACATCATGGGTTGTGAGAGCAAACCCACGCAGACATGGGGAGAATGTGTAAACTCAACACAGACAGTTGTCCAACCCAGGTCCCTGATGCTATGTGGCAGCAGTGCTAATTACTGAGCCACCCTTACACAAGTAGATTTGAAATCTATGAAATGGTCTGAGCCCAGAAATAGAGTTAACGCAAAGAGAGCTACTAAATGGCCAAGATGGATTTATCTCTACAGGATCGAGGTGCACCACATAAGGTGATAGAAGAGTAGGTGACTTAAAAACATTGCCAAAGAGATAGATTGTTAGGATTATCTGAAGAGAGGAAAGTAAGGTAAATAGGTGAAAAGGTTGAGAGATGGAACTTCAAGGCTCAGGGTTGAGGCAGCTGAAGGTACAACTACATGGTGGCATAATTAAAATCAAGAATGGTCAAAAGGCCAGAATTAGAGGTCAGGAGATATCTGAGTGTTGTACGGCTAAAGGAAATTACAGAGATAGCGAAGGGTCAGGAATGGAAGGATTTGCAAACACAGATGGGAATCTTAAAATCGAGATGTAGTTTAACTAGGGATTGAAGTAGGCCAGCAAGCACATTGCTGATAAGTGAACAGCTTTTGGTGCACATTAGGAGATAGGCAGCAGAATTTTGAATGACTTTAAGTTTGCAAAAGAGTAAAATGTGGGAGGCTGTTTAAGAATGCATTAGAGTGATCAACCTTAGAGGTAACAGAGGCATAAATGCAAGATAGTTCAAGCTATATTCTTGCAAAAAAACTGGTTTAGTCAAGTCTAAACCTCCCTGAATGGTAAACAGGATCTGAATTAAAGTAAAGAAAAAGAACTATGCTTTTTACACATGTTAAACATTGGAGAAGCAGGTTGATTCGAGAAAGCTCAGAGGGGAAATAAAAAACAAATCAGAAAAGGAAAAAGAGAGTATATGAAAAGAGATTGGCAGCTGGCTTGAAGTGGAATCTCAAAATCTTTAATAAGCATAATATTAGTGAATGTGCAGTAAAAAGAGGCATAGTGCTGATTAGGGGCCAAAAAGCAGATTTAAATAGGAGAAAGAAGGAATTGCTGAGCTATTAAATGAAGATTTTGGAACTGATTTTTTTGCACTGTAAGATGAGCAGCTGGAGATATATGACCAGTAAGACACCCAAAGCTTCTGTCTTTATTAAGGAAAAATATGCTGACCAGAGCATGGTGAAAGAGGAGGCAATAAATGCTCAGGAAGAATCTTTCAAAAGGATAAGAAGTAGATACTGAACAGACTATCTCCATTTAACGTTGACTAAAACACCAAGATTGGATGGGATGCATCCATCGGTGAAGAAAATGAGAATGGAAATTGTTGAGCCATTGACTTTTTCTAGGGCTTCCTAGGCTTTGGAGGTGGTGTTAGAGGATTGGACAATTTATGTTCTTGTTCAAAAAGAGGCGTAGAGATAAGCCAAGCAACTACAAGCTAATTAGTTTACTGTCGGTGGTTGGAAGGCTTGTCAAAACAGTTTGGGACAAAAATTAATATCTGCATGGACATTAATTTCAAATCATTTAAAAAAAGCTGGCATTTGACTGTGAAGAGAAAATTGTGTGTTGAATTTTTTTGAAATGGTAACAGAGAGGTTTGAGGATAATACTGTTGATGTGACGGTCTTGAACTTTCAAAATGCATTTGATACAGTGCTGCACAACAGAATTGTCAGGAAAGTTATCGTTCATGGAATAAAAAAGACATTAGCAGCATTTATTATGTTAGTTGAGTGACAGGAAAGAGACAGTAATAATTATCACGTGATTTTCAGGATGGAGAACAGTTTGTTCAACAGGTGTCGTTATCGAGATAATTTCTTCCTGATATATGTAAATGACTTAGTACTTTGTGTACTGACCCTCAACCTTACCCTATCGCAGGATACAAATTCATAGCTTACAACTTTCTGTGAGGAGGATAGTGTAGAACTTAGAAAGGAACAAAGACAATTTGGAGGAATGCAAGTGTAAGTAGCAGATGAAGTTCAATGTCGAAGGCTTTAATGATCCATTTTGTTAGGATGAACACGGAGGCACAATGGAAAGTAAAGATTGCAGTTCTAAAAGGGGTGCAGAAGTGGATGATCCTGAACATGTAAGTGTATTAGTCTTTGAAGGTGGTAGGATGGGTTGAGAGTTTAATTCGTAAAGGATGTAGCATCTAAGGCATCATTAATGGGAGTATATAAGACAAACAAAGGACAGTTTAATCAATGATAATGGGAACTGCAGATGCTGTAGAATCCAAGATAACAAAGTGTGGAGCTGGATGAACACAGCAGGCCAAGCAGCATCTCAGGAGCACAAAAGTTGACGTTTCGGGCCGAGATGCTTCATCAGAGAGGGGGATGGGGTGAGGGTTCTGGAATAAATAGGGAGAGAGGGGGAGGCGGACCGAAGATGGAGAGAAAAGAAAGTAGGTAGAGAGGAGAATATAGGTGAGGAGATAGGGAGGGGATAGGTCAGCCCAGGGAAGACAGGCAGGTCAAGGAGGTGGGATAAGGTGGTAGGTAGGAAATGGAGGTACAGCTTGAGGTGGGAGGAAGGAATGGGTGAGAGGAAGAACAGGTTAGGGAAGCGGATACAGGCTGGGCTGGTTTTGGGATGCAGTGGGGGGAGGGGACGAGCTGGGCTGGTTTTGTGATGCAGTGGGGGGAGGGGAAGAGCTGGGCTGGTTTTGGGATGCAGTGGGGGAAGGGGAGATTTTGAAGCTTGTGAAGTCCACATTGATACCATTAGGCTGCAGGGTTTCCAAGCGGAATATGAGTTGCTCATCCCGCCTCCTTGACCTGTCCGTCTTCCCTGGACTGACCTATCCCCTCCCTACCTCCTCACCTATACTCTCCTCTCTACCTATCTTCTTTTCTCTCCATCTTCAGTCCGCCTCCCCCTCTCTCCCTATTTATTCCAGTTCCCTCTCCCCATCCCCCTCTCTGATGAAGCGTCTAGGCCCGAAACGTCAGCTTTTGTGCTCCTGAGATGCTGCTTGGCCTGCTGTGTTCATCCAGCTCCACACTTTATTATCTTGGACAGTTTAATCAACCTAGCTGGAACACTGTGTCCAGTTCTGGGTGCTGCACTTTAGGGAAGATATCACATGTGGGAAATATTGCAGAAGAGGTTTAAACAAATGTTTCCAAGTATGAGCAACTCCAGAGATGAAGTTATTGGAGAAGTTGGGATAGTTTTCCTTTGAGAAGGCTGAAAGGAGATTTAATAGAGATATTCAAAACCATGAAATGCCTGGGCACTCATAGAATTGAGAACAAAGGGACCCAGTTTTAATGCATTTGCAAAATATAAAAGTGACATGGAAAATTTCACATAGCAAATCAAAATTCATGGAAGTATTGGCTAAAATGCAGTGGAGGCAAGTTCAGTACGAGCATTCAAAATGCAATTAGACAGCTGTCTGAAAAGGAGGAATCTGTAGGAAACAGAGAGCAGGCAGAAGAATGGCACCAGATAAATTGCTCATTTGGAGAGCTGGTGCTGATATAATGGTCTGAATGGCTCCCTTTTATGAAGTAGCAATTGTGAGATTCTATTCACCTGAGAATTTGACGCAGACAAATACATTTTCTCAGTTAAAAATGAACAATTTGTGCTTCACAGTTCAAACAGTTAAAATGCTTATGTTTGATCACATTTTAACAATTTTATTGTTAACATGTCATGCTACATTTTTAGAATTTTTAATGGACAAAAGATGGAAGGAGAAGGAGCTGACATTTTTCTTCCACTGACCTTTCACTGTTATAGAGTGGTGGTAACAAAATTCTTTCTCTCTCTCTCGCTCTCACTCTCTATTTCTGTCTTTTCCCCCATTATTAATAGTAGAGCTAAAAGAACAGATATTAATGATGCTCGATGAGCTAATTTGACCATATTAATCTGCTACCTTCAAATGTCATGCCTAATACACCAGGTAATATGCAATTATCACTTAATGCTACAAATGAAATGGAATAATTCAGCACAACCACTTATCTAGTTGAAGTGAAAATGAAAGGTACAGGTGATAATATATCATATGGAGATAGTAAGACCTGCAGATGCTTAAGTCAATGTCAATACAGTGTAGAGCTGGAGGAACACAGCAGACCAGGCAACATCAGAGGAGCAGAAGAGTCGACATTTTGGCCTAAACTTTAGTCAGGACTGTGCATCAGATATATCATTCACCTTTCTCAATAAACACTTATTTCCAATGGATTTACTTTTCCAGTCTGCCTCTACTGTACCTCCCTCATAGTTTTATTGAAACTAAAGATATAACTTGGGTATGAAATTTGGAGAAGATAGTTTTCAATGTAACAAACTGATTTATGATAGCCGTCTAGATTCAGACTTACTTACATCTTTTTAACTTTTCAAAAACAACGCCAGAATCACACTAGCATCTCAGACACATTGAGGGCTGTTCTCCATGTGTTGCTCTTGTTTTCTTTATGTCCTGTGTAAAATTCAATGGGTAATAAAACTATTCTTTGAAGCCTTCAGAGAAAAGATCCTGAAAAGATTGATGTGAAATAGGAGAAAACCTCATACTTGACCTTCAAACAAAACGTTCCTGCCATGTCCCTTGAATGAAGACTAAACAGAGACCCTATGGCATTCCATCTCTGCTGCGGTTTTATATTGCGCATTATTGCAAAGATCCTGTTGTGTGTGCTGGGTGACATTAATTTTACTGCTGGGGATATTTTTCAAATATAGTCTAATCTCTTATACAGCTGTAGCTTTTTGTGTAGAAGGATCTCCAGAGACGCATCGCTGCCAAGCATGATTTTGCTGCTGAAAGCCAGAATAACAGAACAGAGGAGGTCTCACTGACGAATGCCATCCATAACTGGTTTCTGTCTAACTTACAAGTTGAATTGGGAAGTGCATGATTAATGGATGTTGTCTTATTTGCTTTAACCTAGGCGGTGTGGATACAGTAAAGCTAAACAGGATCCAGATGAAGACAAGATGCATTTTCACAACGGTCACAGTAAGTCAGATAAAACAATCTATCCTGTGGGTTTCGGGAATTTGGGGGGAAAGTAATTTGCAAAAGTTCAATTAGAGTTCACTTTTGAACATTTGGCTTCAAATAAAAGAAAATAGGGATGTTCTATTCTTGCTGTGTATCCGTTGACTTTTACAAGGTTATGTTACAGCTTGCATACGGAATGCCTTAGAACATGCGGTTTTTTAGACTAATCCTTCTACGGTATTTTGCTGAAATCCCTACAGCTAGAAAACAGGAGCAGTAATGGTAATAAAGTATACTTTATTCATGCTATACTCATGTTACCAGAGTCTATTCTTTCCAACTCAAAAGACGCAAGCTTAAATCCTCTGAAAGATAACTCTCGTCTTGTGAGAGCCGATGTTGAAATGTTTATTGGCAGGCCAAATTTTTCAGTTTAAAGGCCCCAAATATTTGCAATTGCTCCAAAGAATTAAGGGTCTATTTTTGCTTCAAAGTTTCCTCACTGAGTCTCAACTTGTTGTTAGTAAAGTTAGATCACAACTGAATGAAAAATGAATACTGGCGATTGTGGGTCCGAACAGTTGGTCCAAGCTGGAATTAGCAATTAAAGTTGTAGCCCAGCCCTAAAGGCAGACGGGGCTTTAAAAGCCTGAAAGCCAAATCAAATTTCAGTGTCTTGGGCCCAGAAGCTAGATTGAGAATTCAGCGTAATAGTGGCAGGGTGCTGCATTAATGCTGACTTTTGAATACATTGTAAAGGCCCTTTCTGATGGATCTAAATACCCAAGGCACATTTCAAAGAGTAGCATGTAGTTCTCTTGGTTCCTTTGATCAACATTTATCCACGAACCAAAACCTCAAGAATAATTTACCAGCTCATTTTTCTCAATGCTGCCTTTGAGTTTTTGATGCATTCTCCATATTACAATAGTGACTATATTTCATTGTGCAATACTGGAGATGTCCAAAAGTCAAGGAAGGATGATATAAATGCATGCTTTTCCATCCATCCTGATAAATCATGACCATTGTTGTTGAGTTCAAACACTTCCATCTTTTACCTGCATCTATAAACTGAAATTTATAAATTGCATGAACAACTTTCTAAGTAAGTGAAGACGAGATAATTTTGAATTGGCAACTCCAAGCTATTGTGCGCTTCTCATATGGTCCAAGCTAAAAATTGAACTGATGTACAAGTGTTGAACAATTGAAGCTTCTTACGTATGGATGCACCACCACTGTAAGTTCAGCATCCTTTATGTGCATCTTGCAGAGCTTTTACTCATTCTCCCAGTTTTCAGTCTTCAAGTGAACTAGATATATGTCATTCAATTAAGTATCAAGTGCGTGATCTTCAAAGTCATGTCAGCACCATTTGCTTTTCCATGACTTTTATTGTAATTATGCGTTGGTGAAATTTTTACACTATTATTCTTGCCTTGATTTTTTAAAATGTTTGCTTTTTTTGGTTTCTCATTGCATTCTCTACTTTCTCCAAGTTGTATTTTGCCAGCTATTCTTACTTCTGAAGTATCATAACATCTTCATGTTTATCTTGCGACGAATATGTCATTGAGATCTGATCGTTCTTTCATTAATTCTGCCTCTGTAAACAAGCTAAACTTTGCAATGTATTTCACCCGGGCCTGGAACAGAATGATGAAAGAGGTGTTGCTCATTCTTAGTCCGCAGATACCAAGGATGACCTCCGTGCAACACTGTATATTTTTCTGTCACTTACATGTATCTGTTCATCAGTTAACTGAACTAGATTATAATGAGGTAAAAATAATTCAGACACGATATGACATATGCAGTGATCATGTCTACCATGCCATCTGAAATGCCTTGAGTAGGCTCACTGCCAATAGTCATACTTATAGGCTGAATTACTGATACCAAGTGGGGAAGGATGTATTTGGAAGAGAAAAAGCTCAATCTTAATAAGGAAGTTTATTACATAGTACTCAGTATATTACATCTGAGTTATACATGAGGCCTCAGGCTATGTTTAAAAGGTAGTACATACTGATTAGCTGCATTAAATTTAGCACTTAGAACTAGTTAACTCCTTATAGGGACACCTGTCTACAACCTGATGCGTGGAACTGATCTTATAATGTCAGTAAACCCCTTCAGGCCCTAACTGACTTTCAATAATTTAGCAGAGTTTTTTTTTGATTATGAAATTCTTTAAAAGTTGTTTTAAATAAGTAAAGAATGTTTGTTTACCAAATTTATTTACCATGGCATAAAGTGCCTGCCTTTATTAATGCTGGCAACACAGTTATGTTAGAAATCCGCTGCTTGAGAAAGAAACATTCAGGTTCAGTTCATCACCATATTTTAATCATGGTGGATACTTGACTCTCTGAATGGACTTTTCAGAGGAGATACTCTGGTATTGATGTTGCTGTTGAATGTTGGTTATCCTTGGGCAATTAATTCATCAAATCATGTCAGAGAAGATTGCTGTATCAGTGAGCGAAGAAATCATCTTTTGATGTTGGAATGAGGTAGACCACATGTGATCCTTCCATTCTTGATTGGATAACACTCTTATTTTATCAGGTTCAATCATAGGCAGTAAAGTTGACTGTGCTGTTTTGCTGCTGCTTCTTCTAAACAGCTGGATTGACTGAATCAAGAGTCTCCTACTAACTCCTGGTGATTGTGGTGTCAAGGAAGTCCGATGATCAGATTTTGAAGATTTGTTTATGATTGGAAGACAATTGACTAATTCCTTCAAACCTGTGAAATCAGTAGTATCTTTGATCTCTCAGTCCTGAAGAGTTGTCATCCACCAACATACTTAATCTCAAGTCCTTCTATTTTCTCTTCTGTGACAAATGAAGTCTTCTCATTGTTCAGTAAAGTTACATTGATCACTGGTATTTGGTTTCTGAGCAAGTTGAGGTGATTTAATGTACTGTAGAATTTTAAGAGCAAAGCATGCTTTTCTGTTCAGAATTTAGATGGGTTTTTGATGACGTACTCCTGTTTCACGTAGTATTGGTCTCTATATTAAGCCTATTCTCAACATCCCTTTCAATTTGAACAATGTTCGGCCTTTGTCGTGCAGCACTCAGTAAGTTTGTGGTTCCACCTCTCTTCAAACATCAGGTGATTTCAAATAATACAGGAAAACTACCCCTCTTAGTAAAGTTTGAAATGAGTTGGATGAACATCAACCAAATGATTTCTGTCATTTCGGGCTGAGATAAGCCACCGTTTAAAGCACCTTTTGTACCAAGGAATGTTTGAGTTGCACTTCCAAAAGTGGTTTATCACCATTTAAAGATATGGGCTCTTTGGAGGTAAATCTTAGTAATTTCTTGAGGTTTTTTCCAAAGACGCTTGCTGTAAGGTGGTTAACTGTTTTGCGTAAGTAAGCCTTATTATTCTGTGGTTCTGTTGTTGCTTTTGACTTTTTGCACTTAGTCACTCAGTTTGAGCCAACTTGAGTGCTTACATCATCTTTACTTGGCTTTGCCTTACTATTATTTTATTTACACTTTGCCATCTCAGCTAAACTGAACAGGTTCCCACTGCTTCTGACTTGCCTTGCCTTATAATGCAAACTCTAAACCAGTCAGCTTCTCATATCAACAGTGATCAGTCAAGAGATGGACATGTTGCTGTATGGCACCATGCTATATCAATACTGCACTCGCACCATCTACCAGCTACAGACCAAATATTATGTGTTACATTTTAATGCAAGTAATCTTCAGTCAAGTCAAGGTAGACAGTCTTCATACTTTAGGTCCTGACACAATAAATTGAGAGGCTATCCAATATCTATCTGGGGCTTGGTCATCACCGTTGGCTTGGCTCTTCCCCCTATTGTTTGCCATTTCCTCTAGAAACAAGACAAAAAAGTGGTTTGAGTGAGATGGATGCAGCTGACGTAACCGTTAACACCGCTCCAGATTGTTGAAGGGTGGTTAGGTGTGCTGAATGACATGTAGGAGGAGCAGAGGCCATGCAGGGTTAGTATTCTGGAAGGAAATGGATAGGCCAGAAAATGTTGCTTGCATTATGAGAATGATAGGTCATGAGCCTTGGAGGGAGGTTGTTGCAGTGGTAGAGATAAAGTATGAGATAGCCGAAAGAAGCTTGTGACATCCTAGTGGAATAGAGAAAGTCATTGACCTTCTTCCTACACTGATGGGCATTTGTTCAGACAATTGATATCACACTGTCAAAGATGGCAACATCAGACCAAGCTGCTAACCTCATCCAGTAGGCCCTCTAAGTTCCCATCTGCAAAGAGGGCACCAATTTCCCCTTATCTGCTATGTCCAGTTAACCACACAGAGCAGCTCCACACTTCCAGTGCTTGACTGAGAGAGCTGCACTTGTTTCAACAAGGTGCCAGCACCAAAAATCCCGACATGGCCTGGCAATGGCGCATGCCTCTGTCTGTGGCAATGCGAGAATCAGGTAGCACCATGTGTGGAGCACCATAGGGACATGATACATAATTAGTGAGGGGTATTTAGGACAGTAGGTAAGAAAATTCCTAGACCTCATGCAGAGAAACCTCCATGACATGTGATGAAAAAGATAGTAAACTGATATCTGGTGAGATTCATACCATTTTTCATTTCATTTTGTTTTATCTCCTCATGTGGAACAGAGACTGCTCACACCAAAGGATTTATAACTTTTTGCATTGATCTATCATGCAATGTTTTGGTGTTTAGGTACATTAGAAAGCTGACAGTATCTGTTGATCTTGAGCCAGGTGTCATGTTTTTGGATTTCAGCTTCTACTACCATCTGGATGATTCTTTCCAGTGTGTGATCCTCCTTTGATGTATAGCTTTCTTTCAGATATGTTAAAGAAATTTCAACAACAATTCTGTCTTGAATCAGTTCTAGCTATAAATCACCACCATCGCTAAATTCTGACCATGGGTAAAGATCATTAATATCATTGTAAGCGATTTCTGCTAGAAGCTACATTCTGCTGTTGAATCTTGCTCTTTCCATTATTGTGTAATTGGTTCTTAATGTAATTGTCAAATGTTTTTACAGTATTGTCAAAGTTATCTATTTGATGTTGCAGACTTGCTCACTGAACTGGTGTGGATGGTTGCAGGCGTTTCATCCCCTGCTAGGTATCATCATCAGTGCGTCTCCAGTGACGGGTTGGTGTTCTGCCCGGTTTGTTATTTATATGCCTCAGTTTATTGGGTTGGTTGGTATTGTTTCCAGTCCTGTTTTTCAGTGGCTCGTATATCAAGTCTAGTTCAATGTGTTTGTTGACAGAGTTTCAGTTGGAATGCCAGGCCTCCAGGATCCTTGGCAAGTCTCTGTTTGGCTTGTGCTATTACAGATGTGTTTTGTCCCGATTTGAAGTTGTTCATCTTTATCCTTGTGTATTGAGACCAGTGAGACCATTGCACACGGACAAAGACGGACATGAATTCGACTGGGACGACACATCCGTAATACCACGAGCCAAACAGAGACGTGCCAAGGAATTCCTGGAGGCCTGGCATTCCAACTGGAACTCCATCAACAAACTGGACCTGATATAAAAACCACTGAAGAATATGAACCGGAAGTAATACCAACCACCCTAGCAAACTGAGGCATATAAATAATCGACGGGACAGAACACCAACCCTTCGCCAGAGGTGCACTGACAATGTTACCCAGCAGGGTGACAAAACACCTGTAACCAAACATGCCGGCTCAGTGAACAAGTCTACAACCTCATCCACAATCTGAGCCACAAACCTTCTCAAAAACTTTAAGGTATCTATTTCTTCTCTTATAATCTTTTGTTTTTAAACCTTGATCTATTCTCCAGCATCTGCAGTTCCCATTATCTCTATTCTGGACCTGCATAATTTAAAAATATGCATTCCCTGGCACCTCTTTGAGCTTTCTATTAAGTCCTAAAGCAATTCTGTATCTGATGGGTTGTTCCTTGCACATTATCTAGTTTACTTCCCTGTCTAAATTATTGATAACCTTAAATCTTCTCGCAAGTAGAATATCATTCTCCATTGTACATAACTGCTGTTACTTCTCTTATATAAATGATTTACTTGAAAGCTGAAGAACTTTTTAAATTGCCTGATGTGGCTGGTTTTGCTGTTTAGTGTTTTAAATTACGTAATGACTTCATTGTACTAAATGTTGAATCATTGGATTTTTCTAGTATTGAAATTAATACTTTTAATTTCTGGATAATGATTACTTGCAAATAAAGCTCAATAATTAAGAAACTTTTGTTGTTTTAATGAAAATTTTCAACTTCATCTTCTAATTTTCCTTTCAGAAATTTTTCTTGATATCTATTGAAGAGTTATAGAGTCATAAAGCATGGAAACAGACCCTTTTGTCCAACTCATCCATGCTGACCACAATCCCAAACTAAACTGATCTCGCCTACCTGTGTTTAGCCCATATCCTTCCAAACATTTCTTATTCATTTAGTTATCGAAGTGTCTTGTAGTAACTGTTCTCACATTCACCTTTTCCTCTGAAAGTTTGTTCCACACATGAACTTTGTAAATAAATGTTGCCCTCATGTTTTTTTTTAAATCTCTCACTTCTCACCTTAAAAATATGCCCTCTAGTCTTGAAATTCTTCACCCTAGGGAAAAGACACCTGGCATTCACCTTTTGTATACCCCTGATGAAATTATAAATTTGTATGAGGTCATCCCTTAAACTCCTATGCTCCAGTGAAAAAATGTCCTAGAGACTATCTAGCCTATCTTTATAACTCAAACCCTCCATTCCTGGCAAAGTCCTAGTAAAACTTTTCTGAACCTTCTCCAACTTAATAATATTGTGCTTATAACAGGGTGACCAGAACTGGACACAATATTTCAAAAGAGGTCTCACACATGTCCTGTGCAAGCTCAACATGACTTCCCAACTCCTATACTCAAATGTCTGAGCAATGAAGGCAAGCACACGAAATGCTTTCTTAACAACCCTGTCTCCACGTGACATAAACTTCATAGAATTCTGTACCTGAACTCCTAGGTTTCTTCGTTCTACAACACTACACAGGACCCTGCCATTAATTGTATAAGTCCCATCCTCATTTGTTTTACCGACCTGCAATACCTTGCATTTGTCCAAGTTAAATTCCATCATGCCACTCTTCAGCCCATTGACTTAATTGATAAAAATTTCTTTGTAATCTTAGATAACCTTGTTGAAAATTTCTAAATAATTCAGAATTATACTCCTATTTCTGCCAAAAGTGATATCTTGAAGTGTTGAAATGCAGTTAAAAAAGATCTGTTAAGAATATAAAAGGCAGCACACTTCAGTGGGACATCTTTTGATTACAGATCAACGGTTCCCTGTTTCAAATTGTTGGAGTGAGTATTCAACTGGTAAATTTTTTTCAAGTTCAGTTTTACAGAAAAGTCACATACTGACAAAGAATTGACAGCAGTTAAGTTAGTAATTTAGCCTAGTGAAACCTGATCTTCCTGATGGTGGCAGACATGAATCAAAAACTTGAATTAACTTGCCTGAAGAAGACATTAATTAGAATCATACAAATATAAACTACAGAAGAGGTCATCCAGCCCATTGTGTCAGTACTGCCGAAACTAGTGTAAATCGACATTAGTTCCACTCTCCAGCACTATATCCATAGCCTTGAATGTTATGACATTTCAAGTGCTTATCCATGTACTCTTTTTAAAGGTTGTGTGGTTACCCTCCTCAACTATACTTCCAGGCAGTGCAATCCAGACCTCACCACCATCTGGGTGGAAAAAATAAAATTATAGCAAGAAGTTAAGCTAGAAAATGGCTCATCATTGTTCTGTAACGAAAGGGACTTTTAAAAGTGCACAGTCAGTAAAGGGCACATGGTCAGAGGGAGGTGGATTTGAGTGAGACGGAGACTGAATGCATATATTTGGGAATTTGTTCAATGTGGGAATTCAGTACAAAGGGAGAAAGAGGTGCTTTGAATAAAGTTCTCTGAAAGAAGTGTGCTGAGTAAGATATTTGGTGATATTTGGAAAGCTGCACTTTTTTCCGTCTACTTTTTCTCAATAAGTTCATTTGGTTGGTAAGGTTGCAGTTAGGGACCATCTTTAAATTAGTGCAAGTTAGTCAAGGGATATTTTTTCTGCAAACGAGTAATTATATTTGGACTTAACTGTGAATCATCAAGAATAAGGGAAAATCAATACCAATATAACAAAGTAACTAATTCTCAGTAAGAATGTAGTTAATGTAAGTGAAGTGAAGCCAAAATGTAGCAGTTCAACTTAGCCAAGTAGAATGTGGAACTTCAGTGATGTCCTAGATAACTACAAATGCAGGAAGTGTTACTAGATGCAGGAACCTGAACTCCAGGACTAGGAGCTCAAGTCGCAGCTGGAGATTCCTTAGTGTATCCACCAGTTTAAGTGTTAGACTCATAGAATCCCTACCATGTGGAAGCAGGCTATTTGGCCCATTGAGTCCAAATCACTCTTTTGAAGAGCATCCCACCCAGATCCATATGCCTACGATAAACCTGTAAACCTGCAATTCCAATGGCAAACCCATCTAAACTATGTATCCCTGAACACCATGGGCAATTTAGCACGGCCAGTCCACCAAGCCTGCACGTCTTTGGACTGTGGGAGGAAACCGGAGTACCCAGAGGAAATACACACAGACACGGGGAGAATGTGCAAGCCACACAGACAGTCGCCCGAGGCTGGAATCAAACCCCGGCCTACCCTTGGATAGCATGTTTGGAGAGGTGGTAACACTGTAGCTTAGTCTCTTTCAGGCAGAAGGTTGAATGGGTGGTTGCCAGCACGGGCTACGCTCAAAAATAAGATGGTTCGAGTTAATATATATTCACTAAAGAGGAAAAAGTAGAATAAACAAAATAAATCCAGAGCTGCCTGGATGACAAAGGAGGTAGAAATTATATTTTCTAATCAACCTGTTCAGAGATGTTATGATATACCTCTGGAGCAACTGGCACTTGAAACCAGGTCAGGAGATAACACTTCATGACATAAACAAAATCCTTTCACTCACAATCGAATGGCTTTTCCGACCAGCAAATCAGTTGTGTTTACAATTGTTCAATTTACATGCAGAACCCATTAAGAACAATGAGATATCATCAAATGTAAGTGAGAGGTAGTGAGAAAGAGGAAAGGGCTAAATAAAAATGGAGTTGAAAGGAGAGAGAATTTAATTTTTTTTTCTATGAGGACGTAGGATTTAAGATAAAGAACTGCGCATCAGATGTCAGCTGGAAAATGCAATTATGAACCAAGCAGCTTACTGACAATGGAGAGGTGATGGGAAGAAGAATATTCGAGAAGCACAGAGGAATTACAAGACAAGACTGGCAGCCAACAGAAGGGAAACCCCAAATTCTTTAGGGTGGCACAGTTGCTCATTGGTTAGCACTGCTGCCTCACAGTGCCTGGGACCCATTTGATTTCCACCCTCGAGTGAGTGTCTATGTGGACTTTGCATGCGCTCCCTGTGTCTGTGTGGGTTTCCTCCAGGTACTCCAGTTTCCTCTCACAATCGCAAGATCTGCAGGTTAGTTGGATTGGCCATGCTAAATTGCACTTCGTGTCCAGGGATGTGCAGGGTAGGTAGGTTAGCCATGGGAAATGCAGGGTAGCAGGGATAGAGTAGGGATGTTGGTCTGCGTGGGATGCCTTCAGAGGGGTGATGTGGACTCACTGGGATGAATGGCCCACTTCTGCACAGTAGGGATTCTATGATTCTTCCATAGGTATATAAAAAGTAAATGAGTGGTAATAGGAAGATTAAGGCTGATGTTGAAGCAAAAAGCAGATTTATACATGGAGGAAGGTGGCACAGCTGAGATATTAAATCATTTGCAACTGTCTTTACTAAGTGATTACATATTACACAGACATTGTTACAGAATCAGAAAGTCTATTATTAGAATGAATCAAGATTAATAAGGAGGAAATGTTCGATTGACTGTTGTACGTAAAGTTGACAAGAAAATAGGATCAGATGAGATGCTTCTAAGGATAATAAAGGAAGTGAGTGTGCAAATGGGAAATTATCTTTAACAAGAGATAACAAGGTGTAGAGCTGGGTGAACACAGCAGGCCAAGCAGCATCAGAGTAGCAGGAAAGCTGACGTTTCGGGCCTAGACCCTTCTTCAGATAATTTCCACCCAGACTTAAGAGAATAGTTATAGGTCATACAGTAAAAAGGACCGTAATAATGTGGGTACAAAATTGGCAGAGTGATAAGAAACAGAATAGTGCTTAATGCATGTTTTTCATGATAGAGGTTGGGTTATAGTGGAGTTCCTCAGGGGTCAGTTATGGGAACCTTGCTTTTTTGGATTTAGTTCTCACAGGGGACAACTTCAAAGTTGTGAACTGTATAAAATTTGGGAGAGTTGCCAACTGTGAGGAAGACAGTGTGTAATTTCAAAAGGACACAGAGAGTCTGGTGAAGTAGGCAGGTGGGTGGCAGGTGAGATTCAATATGGAATTGTGTGAGGGGATGGATTTTGTTAGGAAGAATATGGGCAATTTAAAGCAGCCGATCTTATACCTAAGAGTATGCAAGTATGGATGGACTTGAGTATATATGTGCATAGATCATTGAAGGTAGCAAGAAGTTGGAGAGAGCAGTAAATGAAACATAGAAATCCTAGAATTTATTAGTGTAAGTGTAGATGACAAGAACAAGGAAGTAACGCTGAATCCGTAGAAGTCACTTCTTAGAGTTCCATTGTAGGATAGTTTTGGACACAACATTATAACAAGAATGTGAACATGTTGAAGAGAGTGCAGAAGAGATCTATAAGCAAAGTTTCAAGAATATGAAATAAATTGAAATTTTGTCAACCTTCTCCATGGAAAGAAGAAGACAATGAAGAGACCAGATAGATGTTTTCAAATCACTAGGGTTGGGACAGAGTAGATAAAGATAAACTGTTTGTGCCCATAAAAAGATCAAGAATAAGAGGGCACAGATTTAAATTGATTCTCAAAAGAAGCAAATCAGAGGTGAGAAAAACTTGTCCACACTAGTCATTTGGGTGTGGAATGCACTGCTTGGAAATGTATTGGAAGCATGTTCCAATGAACATTGGAAATTATTTATTTCTATTTCTAAATAACAATGTACAAGGGTATGAGGAAAAAGGTAGAAGAGAGACTCTAAATCAAAATGCTCATTTGGAGAGTTGGTGCAGATAGAGTGAATTGAATGGCATCTTCCTGTGTTGTAGTGGTTTTTTTTATTAGCTATTTTGAGCTTCTACAGGTAGGCTTTGTACTGTTATTGCTTCAGCATATTTTCCAAGTATTGGCTGTTGTTTTCATGGGAGATGACTGGCTCTGTGCATTTTTAAGTTGCTGAATATTTAAAGTATTTTAAACAGCTACTGGAATTTTTAAAAATCTTTCTTCTTGAATAGCCATAGACTTCACATAGCAGATTTCTTTACGCTAGCACTGACTGGACAAACTCTGTACTGCTGTCTGCCATATTATATGTTATGGTTGTGCCCACTGATACCATATGAGATGCTCTCTAGGTAAGCCCATTGCCACCAATTTTCTCTTAGTATTAGTCTGCATTTTGACACAACATGCAGAACGATACCCACACAATGTCCACTAAGGGGAGCATCGTGGCTCAGTGAGGCACTGCTACCTCACATGAACTGGGCTCAATTCCATCCTCAGGCAACTGTCTGTGTGGAGTTTACACATCCTCCCCATGTCTGAGTGGGTTTCCTCTGGGTGCTGTGGCTTCCTACCGCAGTCCAAAGATGTGCAGGTTAGGTGGATTGGTGTTGATAAATTGCTGGTAGTGTTCAGCAATGTGCAGGCTAGGTGGATTAGCCATGGGAAAAGCAGAGGTACAATGATGGAGTAGGGGGCTGGGGCTGGGTGGGATTCTCTATGGAGGGTTGGTATAAATTCAGTGGGCTGAATGGCCTGCTTCCACACTGTAGGGATTCTACGACTATCAATATTATTGATAGAAACAGTATGTTTAGTACACTTTACGCATTAGGTACATTACATCTGAGTTTCATGATAGTTTCTTGTGAGACCTCAGGCTAGACTTAAGAGCGAGGAGTCATTGTTATTTAATTACTTTGAACTTAGCACTTAGAACTGATTAGACCTTTCTGGCAAAATTCTGAAAGTTGGAGTTCATTTTTGGGTAATATTTAACACTTTCAGGTACTAATTTTCTGATACAAGATAGAGCATAATGATTATGTGTATCCAGTGCGAAAAAAAGTAGTGTTTCATCTATAACAGCATCATTTGCCTTTCATACAGTTTCTTTGTTGGGTTGTCATGTTTAGGCTTTGTGTCAACAGAAAAAAATGCACTCTGACTAGGGAGAAAAATATTGTTCTCTATCACAAAATTGATCTGTTTGCAAGTGCTTTACAAAGTGAATTATTCTTCAAGCTTAATATCCACTAATATTTGAGTAAGTTAAGTAGCCATTCTACAGCAATAATGTCCCACAAATTGGATTGCTGTGTATAATTAATGGGCTTGTGTCTATTTTGGCAGTGTTGGTTGAACATGACATGTTGTCTAGGATTCCATGCTCACCCTCCAGTAATGTTGAAGGCTGTTTAACATCAGATTGAACAGATAGCTAAGACTTTGGTTTCCAATCTTACTTAATGGACTGCATCTCCAAAAACGCAACACTGAATCATTGATGCACATGAATGGCAAGGCAAATTTGTGCTCAGATCAAAGATGATTCTCAATCCTTCCTTACCATTCTCCAATAAATGAGTTAAACTTATCTGCAACAAAGGCTGCACCACTTCTTTGGGAATTTACATGAAAATGTGAACATATTCCTCTTACCTTGCTCCCACCTCCCAGGATCCCGCAGGTGTTGTTCAAGGTATTCTGCGTCACTTACATGGCACTGGGTTTTCTATCCTCAGCCATTACGATAGTTTCTGAATAACCCGAAACAATCTTCACACAGATAGTTGCCTGAGGGTGGAATTGAACCCAGGCACTGTGAGGGAGCACTGCTAACAACTGAGCCACTATGCTGCCCTTGTGTGTGTTGTATGAGTGTACTTATCGTCTGGTTGAGGACCAGGAAAGTCAAATATACCTACCAGACTCGTTGGCCTTCACACCTAGGAGATTGACATTATAGTTTGTACATAACTTCATCTGAAAGTTTTCTGCCAATCACTTCTGATATTTGAGAATGTAGTGAATTATTTCCAACTAGAGTCAGATGATGCCTGATTACATGGAAGTGGGATATAAATGAAGAAGGGGTTACGTGCTGAACCATGTCACTGAACATACCTCATCAGTCTGAAACAGAATGGCATCTAGTTCCCACCTGCCTAAGGCTCCAGAACCTGCTGATGATATCCCCACATGGTTACGGCAGTGTTCAGGGGTTTCAAAGCTGTTTACAAGGGATTGTAACTTACACAGATAAAGGCAGGAAAGTGAGAAGAATTTAGCCTGCCAGAATGGAGTTAAGAAAAACACTCACAACAGTAATTGGAGCAACTCAATATCAGAGCCCTATGACAACTGACTAGAAATGCACAAAATGATTGGTAAAAAAAACCAGGCTTTTTATTTATGCTAATAGGATGGAGAAGGGTTTGTTTTGCTTGCACCTGAAAGTATGTCTTTGGTGAGTGAGAAGAAAATGTGTTTGAATAGACTAGTGCTATCCTAGTTTGGAATGTATGTATTAAATTAGCTTCAAGGCAATTCAAGAACCAAATTTCTCAGCGTCTGTGTGTTCTGGTTCCCTACATGCTTCTGACAATAACATACTGCCCTGCACACTTGGGAAGCCTTAGGCTTCTTCCCAGATAATGCAACAAAGAAGGTAATTAATACAACAGTGTTTACTCCAACATATCATTCCCTGTGAATAACTGACTGTAAATAAGAACAACATCAATCAAGACTTGTAAAGATTTGAGCTTATCAAGAATAGCCAGCATGCGTTTGTGCTTGATAGAGTTAATTTATTACTTTTTGAACAAATTGTGTTCAGTATAATCAAGGGAACTGCATTAGAAGATACTTGTTGATTTTCAAAAAGCATTGGATAAGGGTCTGACAAAAGATATGCACATTAAAGCACCTGGTCTTAATGTACACATACATACAATGAAATGACTAGAAGTATGGATAAATGCATGTTTTATGATGATCATGGAGTGAGTAATGATATGCCGAAGAATTTTTTATATAAATACAAATTCTTGGACAAAGACAAATATGGAATAATATCAGAGGCTGCAGGAGATGAGAAATTGAGGAAGAATACAGGATAGCAAAGATAAGTGAAAAGAGTGAGATATAGAATAGCAGAGACATATCAATTAAAAGACAAGTCTTGTGGAAAATACTGTGAAATGATGTGCACTCCAAACAGTGATAAAGAAATTCAGTCGTGTCCATCATTAAAAGTTGGGTAGAAGTTGGAGTGATCATTTCAGAGGCAAATGGAATCTAAGTTTCATAGGGAAATTGCAAACAAGTTAACATGAAATGCTGAATCTTTTTGACACCCACAAGCAAGCTGGATGTGGCTAGGGGGCATACAGTTTTGAATGTTGCATCTTATACAAGAATGATCTATGCTGTAAATTGTGAATAACATTAAAGGAGTAGACAGACTGATGAGACAAGCAGATAAACAGGCAAATTAAATTTATTGTAGGTAAGACTGAAATATGCATTTTGGAAGAAACAGCATGAAGAAGTGGATTTGTTTAAATGGTACTGTTAGAGATATTTGTGGAGCCTCCTCCTCCAGTGAGTTGTTTAATTGACCGCCACCATTCATGACTAGATGTGGCAGGACTGCAGAGCTTAGATCTGATCCGATCGTTGTGGGATTGCTTAGCTGTTTGTATCACTTGCTGCTTATGCTGTTTGGTGTGCAAGTAGTCCTGTTTGGTGGCTTCACCATGTTGACACCTCATCTTCAGGTATGCCTGATGCTGCTCCTGGCATGCCCTCCTGCAATCTTCGTTGAACCAGTGTTGATCGTCTGGCTTAATGGTAATGGTTGATTGGGGGATATGCGGGGCCATGAGGTTACAGAATGTGCTGGAGTACAATTCTGTTACTGTTGATGGCCCACAGTGCCTCATGGATACCCAGTCTTGAGTTACTGGGTCTGTGTGAAGTCTGTCCCATTTAGCACAGTGATAGTGCCGCATAACGCAGTGGAAGTTATTCTCAATGTAAGCAGAACTTCGTCTTCACAAGGACTGTGCGATAGTCACTCTTACTGATACTGTCTTGGACAGATGCAGCTGCAGCCAGCAGATTACTGAGGATGAGATTAAGTATGTTTTTCCCTCACCACCTGCCCCAGACGCAGTCTAGCAGCTATATCCTTTAGGACCCGACCAGCTCAATCAGTAGTATTGCTGCTGAACTACTGTTGCTGATAGACAGTGAATTCCCCCACCCAGCATACATTTTGTGCTCTTGTCATCCTCAGTGCTTCCTCTAATTGTTGCTTAACATTGAGGAGTACTGATTCATTAGCTGAGGGAGGACTGTGCGTGGTAGTCAGCAGGAGGTTTCCTTGGCCATGTTTAACATGAAGCCATGAGACTTTATGGGGTCCGGAGTCAATATTGAGGACTCCCAGATTAACTCCCTCTAGAATGCATACCACTGTGCTGCCCCCTCTGCTGGGTCTGTCCTGCCGGTGGGATAGGACATATCGAGGCATGGTGATGGTGGTGTCTGAGACATTGTCTGTAAGCTATGATTCTGTGAGTATTACTAAGTCAGGCTGTTGCTTGACTAGCCTGTGAGACAGCTCTCCCAGTTTTGGCACTAATCCCCAGATGTTAGTGAGGAGGACTTTGCAGGGTCGACAGGGCTGTTTCTGCTGTTGTCTTTTTCGCTGCTTAGGTCGATACCAGATAATCCATCCAGTTTCATTGCTTTGAGACTTTGTAGCGATTGGTACAACTGAATGGCTTGCTAGGCCATTTCAGAAGGCAACTGAGAGCCAACCACATTGCTGTGGGTCTGGAGTCACATGAAGGTCAGACCAGGTGAGGGTGGCAGATTTCTTTCCCTGAATGTCCTTAGTGAACCAGATGAGTTTTTCCAACAATCGCCAACGATCCCATGGTCATTCACAGATTCATGATTCCAGACTTTTTTATTATTGAATTCAAGTTCCACCATCTGCCGTGGTGGGATTTGAACCCGGGTCCCCAGAGCATTAGCTGAGTTTTCTGTATGAATAATCCAGCCATCACCTATATCTGCTACAGTATCAAGAAATTATTAGGTGGTGAGTTGAGACTGTTAAATGGCTATGAATTGACTCTTTCAAACTCTTACGGACATTCCCGTCCCAAAGTTAATTGGTGAGGTGGCAATAATGGGATTGAGTTTCTCACTAGCATCAACTCATGAATTATTTCCCCACCTCTTCACACTCATAGCATCTCCTGGGAGAGGAAAATTTTGTGCACGAACCATTAAGTTACAGGGCTTTATAAGATGACTGGTCTTTACTTGACTCACCATCTCCTTAGCTCTTGCTATTTCCATCGGTATCATTCTAGAGTCACATAATTGCCAAGGATGTTTACTTCTGAGGTTCCCAGTAACTTTAGCTAAGTTTGCAGGACGACCAACTTGTGATTAGAGAGAAAAACTAACAGCATGGGTTCAATTCCTACACTGATTGAGGTTACTATAAAGGGCTCTTCTTCTCAACCTTTCCCCTCACTTAAGATGAAATGACCCCCAGCTTAAACCACCACAAGTCTTTCTCTTCAATGAGAGAGCAGCTGACAGTCTGGTAAGCCCGTGGCAATTTTGGTTCTTATACCATTGTGAATAAAGAATCACTTTTTGCTGTTGCTTATTTTTAGCTTGGCAAACTTTAAATTGAATGGCTATTCTTTTGAAAATCATATTTTCCACAATTCCACAGCACAATGTTTTGTGATTGAAGCGGAAAGTGCTGGGAACATTCAGCAGGTCTGGCAGTGTGGAGAGAGAAGCAGAGTTAACACCCTGGATCCTCCAAGAAGTGGCCATTGCTGTCATATTATCACTTCATTCCTACAATCTGCATCCAAAATTTCTGATCCTGGTTTCTTCAGAAATGTGAAGCAGATCGATAGGAAATCACTTCCACTTTTTCACTGGAGTGTAGGAGGTTGAGGGATGACCTTATTGAGGTCTATAAAATCATGAGGGGCACAGATAAGATGAATGACAAGGGTCTTTTCCCTAGGGTGGGGGGAGTTCAAAACTAGGGGGCATACCTTTAAGGTGAGAGGAGAAAGATTTAAAAAGGACATGAGGGGCAATTTCTTGTTACACAGAGAGTGTGGTTTGTGTGTACAGTGAACTACCAGAAAAAGTGGTGAACGCAGGTACAGTTACAATGTTTAAAAGACATTTGGATAAGTTCATGAATGGGAAAGGTTTGGAAGGATGTGGGCCAAGGACAGGAAGGTGGGCCAAGTTTAGTTTGGGAACATAGTCAGCCTGAAGGGTCTGTTTCCATGCTGGATGACTCTGTGCCTCTGTGACTTCCTTTTAGCACTGGATATTCAGCAAGAAGACAAGTGACCTCCCCTTTTAATGAATTAAGTGCCATATTCTGTTAAGTGTTCATTAGCTGATGCATTAAAAAGCTATTGGACATTTAAGCTCCTTCCAGTGCATTTGTATACATGTGAATGTGTTTGTAAATGGGTGAATATGGAGATATGCAGGTGGCGAGGATGACGGCTGGTTAAGTACGTTTTCTGTGCTCACTCGTTTTGCACTACTTGGAGTCCACCAGCCTCGTGATTTGAATTTTTTTTAGTGCGGAGAGAGGAGGAGACACAGTTCAGAACATTGAACAGTGAATGAGTAGATACGTTGCTGTATGGGATTGTATTACATTGTTTCACACGTCCAGCCTGTTCCAGCAGTGCATGTCCTTTGGCCAAATAGATAGGTCTGAAAGTCAAAGGGAACCAACAATGGAGCAGACAAAGTCAAGGTTTCCATGACATTCACTTTAGGGGATAAGTTTAGGCCCACTTGGGGGAATGGCCACCATCAGTCAAATGCATAGCCCTGTCAGTGTCAGAGAATGGAAGAGCAGTTAGTGTTGATGCAGAACTAAGAGAGGTGATGTGATATCCTTATTGATTGAATAGGAAGAGCAGATGGACAAGGTGCATGACTCGTGAGAGTTGTGGCCCATTAACCTTGGTGAGATGAGTGTGTGGTGGCAGAGTTACCAAGTGCTGACCGTGTGTGTGTGTGAAGCATCCCAGAGAAGATGATGGCATTTACCTTTGCGGAGAGCAGACGATCACTAACCTTCTCCTTCTACAGCTGTGTGTTGCGCTTCACCGACGACAATACAGAAACTCTGGCCACTATCTTAGTCTAGGAAGGCTGAGACTTGTGGGTGGGCCTTCAGTCAGACTGAACAAGGATAGCCCTCCTTTCCCCAGCACCAAGGTCTCTGTTTGCAAAGTATGGAGCAAAGTATGTTTCCAGGACATTTCTTTGGTGATCATGCTGAAACACCACAGTGTGAGGGCCATTTTCAGGCTTAGCAGTGTTTGAACTGACGTACAACTGGCCTTTAAGCATAGGATCAGAAGCATGGACTTCACAAAGTCCTGGGAGTGGTGAACACTTCCAGTTTCCTGCCACAAGATTTCATGAGGGGGGCTCTGAGGAACGGGTTCTGTAATTAATGACATGAACAGCAGAAGATTGTGTTGACATCGACTGTGGTAAGGAGGTGATGAATGTTGCTTGAGAAAACCAGGATTTTTCAGTCTAACATATCCTGGTTAACCATCCAGAAGTTGGAACTGTTTGAAGTCCAAGGTCTTCTGAAAGGCTCTTGGAAAGCCAGGGCATTGTCAGTTGGAATGTCAAGCTTCCTGGGCGATTCCAATGGATCAGCACATCACATGTTTTGGCAGCGCAACGTTTGGGTCCTATGTCCTGTCTCCCAGTAACGCAAGGTCTGGGCCAGTACCTTGAGTCAGTATGACTCTGCTGCTGAAAAAGAACCATATTTGACTCAAAGTTAACTCTGTTTTTCTCTCTTGATAGCTACTGTCAGCACAGCTGAGACCTTTCCACACTTTGACCTCCTGTTTTCTAGGGGGCAGCACAGTGGCTCAGTGGTTAGCAGTGCTGCCTTATAGTTCCAGGGGCCCAGGTTCAATTAAATCCTCGGGCAGCTGTCTGTGTGAAGTTTGCACATTCTCCCTGACTTTCCTCTGGGTACTGCAGTTTCCTTCCACAGTCCAAAGGTGAGCAGGTTAGGTTCATTGACAATGCTAAATTTCCCAGAGTGTTCAGGAATGTGTACCTTAGGTGTGTTGCAGGGGGATGGGTCTGGATTAAAAGTTCCAAGGGCCAGTGTGGACTTGTTGGGCCAGATGGCCTGTCCCCATACTGTAGAGATTTCATGATTTTATCCCCTCTATTTTATTCTATTTTGAGTACTTTGGGACTGCACGTCAGCCAAAACCTTAAAGAAAACTTTTAAAATCACTAGTTGAAAACTTATTGGCAAACTGCCTTGCTGATGGGAAGCACAGAGCATCCTATTGCAGTGAATCGCAGTGCCTTTAACATGCTTGCAGAAATGCTTTAAATACTGTAATGATTTTCATAATTTGTACCGGTTGGTTTGTCTGAACTGTTAAAGAAATTGGCACTAGTTTTCTCCAGAGGTTCTCTGAACCTCAACCTTATAAAAGCAGTGGAGACCTGATAGAACTAGTCTCAGTGGATGGCAAGGGATGTATGATGGAATTTTAAGAATTTTTCTTCACTTGTCCCCTGATGGTGCATGTATTT
This sequence comes from Stegostoma tigrinum, assembly GCF_030684315.1. Lineage (NCBI taxonomy): Eukaryota > Metazoa > Chordata > Chondrichthyes > Orectolobiformes > Stegostomatidae > Stegostoma > Stegostoma tigrinum. Next base: position 18,841,126 of record NC_081356.1, read on the forward strand.
AGAAATGTAATTAGCTGAAATGACATCAGCCCCAGTTGATTTACTAGCCTGGCTCCACTGAGCAGAAAACATTCTTAAATGTTACACAGAGTTATGTTCCTTGAATACATAAAAGCGTGAGATGCTAATTTTAAGTATTGCACTGATTTTTATTTGTAGGACAAGACAAATATACGTGACGTCCAAGTAATGAACAGACTCTTATAGATGTCTGAGTGGTATGGGCTATGGTGTAATGCGTAGCAGAATCATCTATGAAGCCCAGAGAGGTCCACATTAATGTTGGGAGCATCCTCCAACATGTGTTTTGTTAACAGGTGTGGTGGGTTTAGTGTAGCGAAACAGCGAGTTGTCACTTAACTGGAATTATTGCTTATTTGACATCTTTTCACTGCTCATCTCACCTCATTAATATTCAGCTCTCTATCTTTCCAAACTTACCAAACAAGCTAAGTATTGCAAACCTCAACTCGGAAACCAGAGCAGGTGCCTGGAGTATTCAGCTCACCAAATGACCCCTATTATGGTTCGGAGCCAAAATGCAGTTCAGTGAACAAATTAAAACAAAAAAATTCTGATCTCTTGAATATCGTAGCCATCAGCCATTTCTGTTCCAAATGCTGGACTTTCTTCATTCAACCTCTCCTTGCCTCCTGTAGGACAATTCAATAATGATTCTGCTGCAAGCTCTATGATTCGATTTGATTCTTCTCTAACTTAGGAAAAAATGCCTGTGTAATTTATTTGGCTTTGATCATGGCCGATTTTAATATGGTTACACTTCCTTAAGCTCTCTTCAGATGTTTTAGGGCATTCAGTATGAATGTAGTTATTTTTACATATTAATTGATCGTCTGAATACAACAAGCCTCTCTTTTAAAAACATGTAGATTGCAGCTGGATAGAAATTTGGAAGAGGTATAGAATTACACAGTTTTAAGTTTGTCATAGGAGATGAAATGCATCTTTGCATATTATGTTGGAGGAATAAGGTTCATGGAAACTGTGAAGTCTAAAACTTCTAAAAAGTTCCAACATAAAATGCTAGAGCTAAGATTGTTAGCAGGAGCTTGAATTCTCCAACTGTATTAAAACGTGATGGTTTTGCTCAAAGAAACCTTTCATTTCTGAAGTGCAAAGTAAAGAAAAGAAAATGATGCAATACATGGAGCATTGTGTCTTGGCCCTGCTCTGTGTCCCTGTTGTTTCTGGGCTTTGTCGTGCCAGGGAATTATTTGTGATTTTCCTTCAGCTCAGCTCCCCGTGCTTCCTCAACAGTACAGAACTGTTCAGCTCAGGGAAGGTGCTTAGATACAAAACTTTGGAATTGGTGAGGTGATAGGATAAATAGGTTGGGCAGATGAGCTGAAGGCTTTCTATGCACTGTTTTGATACAACTGGCAGGCAAACTGAAATACAGCCCCCAAGATGACTTTCCATATTAAGCAGATGTTCACTTGCACATCTGCCGATGTGGTATACTGTATCCACTGCACCCGGTGTGGCTTCCTCTACATTGGGGAAACCAAGCGGAGGCTTGGGGACTGCTTTGCAGAACACCTCTGCTCGGATCGCAATAAACAACAGCACCTAACAGTCGCGAACCATTTTAACTCTGTCTCCCAATCCTTAGACGACATGTCCATCATGGGCCTCCTGCAGTGCCACAATGATGCCACCCGATGGTTGCAGGAACAGCAACTCAGATTCCGCTTGAGAACCCTGAAGCCCAATGGTATCAATGTGGACTTCACAAGCTTCAAAATCTCGACCTCCCCCACGGCATCCCAAAACCAGCTCAGTTCGTCCCCTCCCCCCACTGCATCCCAAAACCAGCCCAGCTCATTCCCGCCTGCCTAACCTGTTCTTCCTCTCACCTATCGCCTCCACCCACCTCAAGCCACACCTCCATTTCCTGCCTACTAACCTCATCCCACCTCCTTGACCTGTCCGTCCTCCCCGGACTGACCTATCCCCTCCCCACCTCCCCACCTACACACTCCTCTCTGCCTATCTTCTCCTCTATCCATCTTCGGTCCGCCTCCCCCTCTGTCCCTATTTATTTCAGAACCCTCTCCCCATCCCCCTCTCTGATGAAGGGTCTAGGCCCAAAACGTCAGTTTTGTGCTCCTGAGATGCTGTTTGGCCTGCTGTGTTCATCCAGCTTCACACTTTGTTGCCTTAAACTGGAAGACAATGGCTGCTTCAGGTGTGACAGGCTGACTGATTTTCTCCATTGATTTCAAGTGTCTCTGCTAATGGCTGAAACTGTAAATGTAGGCAGATTTGAACCTGATCGGATAAGACTATGGATTTGGCCAAAATGGTGGGAGTAAAGCAGCAAAGAAACTATTGTCCCTTAAACCGCAGAAAATAATCCTAATCATGAATACTAGTTATAGGGAAATCATCCGTAATGAATTAAAACGTGTCAGAAATACTAGAAGCAGAGACAACAAAAACTTGGGGAAGATTGTTTAATTTGATTTGATTTATTATTGCCACATGTATCTAGGTAAAGTGAGAAGGTTTGTTTTGTGTGCAATATGGGCAGATCAAATCAAATGCAATGTTCATTAAGGTAATAGAACAGTGCAAAGAGTACAATGTTACAGCTGTAGAGAAGGTGCTCAAAGTGTGAGATCAAAATTAAATTTAAATTTTCAGAGGTCCATTTAGAAAAATGTCAATTGTGTAACAATTTTAATGAGAAATTACACAGTATTCTACTGATATCTTCATGATATCTTCTTATTGAACAGTTAAGTTGCCAGGTATACGAACATATATCGATCCTCATACCTATGAAGACCCAACCCAAGCTGTTCATGAGTTTGCCAAGGAAATTGATGCATCCTGCATTACAATTGAAAGAGTCATTGGTGCAGGTGAGTTTGATGACTAAAAATCTTTGCTACGTTGTTCGGACCTCTGCTGAATTGGCAAATCGGGTTATTTAACATCACAACATCTTATTTTGATTGGAAGGTGAGTTTGGCGAAGTGTGCAGCGGCCGTTTGAAGTTACCTGGAAAAAGAGAATTCCCAGTTGCTATTAAAACTCTAAAAGCTGGTTATACAGAGAAGCAACGCAGGGATTTCCTTGGTGAAGCAAGTATAATGGGGCAATTTGATCATCCCAACATCATCCACCTCGAAGGTGTGGTCACTAAAAGTAGGTAACCTTCTATACTTTATCTACCAAACTTATAAGTCAATCGGCTGCAAAATTGAAATTTGTGAAGCTGTTATCCTACCTGGAAATGTGAATCTTAATTAGTTATAAAGCTTATTTGGATTCAGGATATTATACGTATATTTGTTATGCATACTATATTATATAATATGTAATGATTATTAATTATAATATATAATATACATCTAGCTAATCTATATTATTGTGCATATTAATTTAGAAAAAGCTGTCAGATGAGTGGCTGATGATTTTATTTTTAGTAAAGTATCTGTTAGCTTGTTTTACATTGTATGTGTTTCACATTGTTTATCTTCATTAAAATCAACAAAATTACATTTTTGCACATGGACCATGCAATTTTCTCTTTCAGCGAAGAGATTTTTGATTAGATCTCTACCTATTGTAGATTGTCATTAATATAAATGCACGCTAATGTTTTAATTACCAGTTTAACACTCAGAACTATATTAATTCTGTGAAGAATAAAACCTCAGGTTAAATGTTCTATTTTAAATGTATTGATGTATCTTGTGGTGTGCACTTCTTCTGCTTCATCTCAGGTATTAATATGTGCAGTTTGCTTATAGTTAATAAATAAGGATTTCCATTTAGAAAACCCAGTTTCAAGAATTGTTCTTTTGTTTGAACCAGAATATAAACTACAACTGCCCACTACATGTTAATAACTGCTAGAAACATTAATTTTGTTTCGCTCTTCACAGATGCTGCCAGACTTGCTGAGTTTCTCAAATACTTCCTATTTTTCGTTCAAATCTCCAGCATCTCCAGTATTTTAATTCTGTTTAATAAAGTGGCCAAGGTTGACAACAAAATAATAGTTTATAGATTTCATAACGTCTGATGTCACTCGTCTCCCAGTTTTACTAACTATTTAATTGGGCAATCGATCACAGTGCTTTAAGATGCAGTGATATAAACCTTATTATAGCTCAGTACAACACTGCTTTCATGAGCATATTTTCAGATTTTTTAAACAATATGAAAGCTGTTGCCCTCATTCTGTTTTTGACCAGTGACCCTTTGCTAACGAACATTGCTAAACACCGATTTAACATTCATTTTGGGGAGGTATGTAATTCATTATAGCAAGCTGAGGCATTAATTATGCACATCAATGAAACAATATTTGAATCACCAACTTTGCAAAACATTAATCAGCTAATTTGCAGGTCTATGTTTTCAAATGTTAATGTTGTTAATCATTAATTCCCTGCAAAGCATTTCAGAAAGAAATGAAACCATTGGAGAATGTTTTCTTAAAACAGCTTCACTAATACAGGATAGGAATTTAGAAAACTAAAATTACGAAAAAAGTACTTTTTTATTGCTCCATTCCTGTGCTGTGAATACATTTTCTAATATAAACTTGGGTTAGCTATTTTTACATAGATGGGGAAGTATAAAAGTAGACAAAGCCAAGCAATGATAATGGGAACTGCAGATGCTGGAGAATCCAAGATAATAAAATGTGAGGCTGGATGAACACAGCAGGCCCAGCAGCATCTCAGGAGCACAAAAGCTGACGTTTCGGGCCTAGGCCCTTCATCAGAGAGGGGGATGGGGTGAGGGTTCTGGAATAAATAGGGAGAGAGGGGGAGGCGGACCGAAGATGGAGAGAAAAGAAGATAGGTGGAGAGGAGAGTATAGGTGGGGAGGTAGGGAGGGGATAGGCCAGTCCAGGGAAGACGGACAGGTCAAGGAGGTGGGATGAGGTTAGTAGGTAGGAGATGGAGGTGCGGCTTGGGGTGGGAGGAAGGGATGGGTGAGAGGAAGAACAGGTTAGGGAGGCAGAGACAGATTGGACTGGTTTTGGGATGCAGTGGGTGGAGGGGAAGAGCTGGGCTGGTTGTGTGGTGCAGTGGGGGGAGGGGACGAACTGGGCTGGTTTTGGGATGCGGTGGGGGAAGGGGAGATTTTGAAGCTGGTGAAGTCCGCATTGATACCATTGGGCTGTAGGGTTCCCAAGCAGAATATGAGTTGCTGTTCCTGCAACCTTCGGGTGGCATCATTGTGGCACTGCAGGAGGCCCATGATGGACATGTCATCTAAAGAATGGGAAGAGGAGTTGAAATGGTTCGCGACTGGGAGGTGCAGTTGTTTATTGCGAACCGAGCGGAGGTGTTCTGTAAAGCGGTCCCCAAGCCTTCGCTTGGTTTCCCCAATGTAAAGGAAGCCACACCGGGTACAATGGATACAGTATACCACATCTGCCATGTGGTATACTGTATCCATTGTACCCAGTGAGGCTACCTCTACATTGGGGAAACCAAACGGCGGCTTGGGGACCGCTTTACAGAACACCTCCGCTCGGTTCGCAATAAACAACTGCACCTCTCAGTCGCGAACCATTTCAACTCCCCTTCCCATTCTTTAGATGACATGTCCATCATGGGCCTCCTGCAGTGCCACAATGATGCCACCCGAAGGTTGCAGGAACAGCAACTCATATTCTGCTTGGGAACCCTACAGCCCAATGGTATCAGTGCGGACTTCACCAGCTTCAAAATCTCCCCTTCCCCCACCGCATCCCAAAACCAGCCCAGTTCGTCCCCTCCCCCCACTGCACCACACAACCAGCCCAGCTCTTCCCCTCTACCCACTGCATCCCAAAACCAGTCCAACCTGCCTCTGCCTCCCTAACCTGTTCTTCCTCTCACCCATCCCTTCCTCCCACCCCAAGCCGCTCCTCCATCTCCTACCTATTAAACTCATCCCACCTCCTTGACCTGTCCGTCTTCCCTAGACTGACCTATCCCCTCTACCTCCCCACCTATACTCTCCTCTCCACCTATCTTCTTTTCTCTCCATCTTCGGTCTGTCTCCCCCCTCTCCCTATTTATTCCAGAACCCTCACCCCATCCCCTTTCTGATGAAGGGCCTAGGCCTGAAACGTCAGCTTTTGTGCTCCTGAGATGCTGCTGGGCCTGCTGTGTTCATCCAGCCTCACATTTCATTATCAAAGCCACGCAATGTATGTTTTTAAAGTGAATCTAATTTATTAAGTAAATCTAATTAGATTCACTGAATAAATTGATTGCCCAGAGTAGTCGGCTATAAGCTAATCAGTAATATGTTTAGAATGTTACATTTGATAAGTTCTCTGTGAAGCCTGTTTACCATTGCAAGCTGTCGCATGTGCATTCATTGAAGAAACTACCTAAGTAAATAGGTCACGCTGCAATTCCACTCTGCCACCAATGCAGGTTTCAGTTTTACAATTACTAGCTCCCAAGACTGCAGTGCAGAGAAACTCCTGTGTTCCAGGCATCTGTCCTTCCATTTCTGAAATCATCATCTATTTTGCTATCATCAGTAGTGTAAGCAAAGGATTGAACATATGACTTCAAATGCCAGCTGAATTACCTTCCCAGTCCAATTTGCTATTTTATAATTCTGCATTGCCCAAAGGCTACATATAGTCTCATGTGAAACTCCATAAGGGAAATTGACTAGTGTGTATTTTATATTTGTTTCATTAATCAGAGAAAATAATTGGCTTGAAAAAAATAAGTTATCATTTACTGGGAGCACGTATAGTATTATATTTATAGTGTGATATGTGGTGGATCAGTGACCGAAGAACAGAAACCAATCACAAAAAGCACTCATATCTTTATGGCTATTTTTATGCCTAGTGTGTTCATTCGGCATTGCCACTGTCTACCTTCTGTGAAAACTCAGAACATTAAGGATGAATATGTATTCATCCACAAATGCCATGTAGAATTTCAAACATTTGTGGGATAATTTGGTAGGTGGAGTAGGCTAACTTCTCCAAAGGACACAAGTAAACCTGTTAGGTTTTTGCATAAAAACCCCGCGTGGTCATTTTCAACTGTCATTCCTCCGTTCACAAATTTAGTTGCACAATTGTGAGATTAAAAATCATGACCCCTGATTTGCTAGCCCAGTGCCACAACCACTTGCCCACTGAAAGGTAGCCTGAAAGTTAATTCTGTAATAAAGATACACTCTGAAAACTAGTCATGTAAACCCATTCTCAAATAGTCTTCGGAAAGGAAATTCACTATATAGTGATTTTATTTGCTTCCTCTTAATTTCTGCAAATAATGATTAGGGACAGATAACATGGCTTCGAGCATGGGAAATTGTGGCTCATGAACTTGATGGAGTTTTTTGAGGAAGTAACAAAGAGGACTGATGAGGGCACAGTAGTAAACATGATCCGTATGGACTTCAGTAAGTTGTTCAACAAGGTTCCTTATGGTAGACGGTTAGCAAGGTTAAATCACACAGAATAGAGGGACAACTAATTATTTGGATACAGAACTGGCTTGAAGGTGGGTAGTGGGTGACAGAGGGTGATGGTGGAGGGTTGTTTTTCAGACTGTAGCCCTGTGACCAGCAGTGTTGAACCATATTCGATCTGGGTCCACTGCTTTTCGTCATTTATATAAATGATTTGGATGTGAACAAATAAGGTATGGTTAATAAGTTTGTGGATGACACCAAAATTGGAGGTAAATGGACAGCAAAGGAAGATACCTCAGAGTACAATGGGATCTTGATCAGATGGGCCAACGGACAGAGGAGTGGCAAATGAAGCTTAGTTTAGACAAATGCGAGGTGCTGCATTTTGGAAAGGCAAATCAGGGCAGGATTTATATACTGAAATCACTAAACAAAAAGATCTTGGAGTGCAGGCTCACAATTCATTGAAAGTGGAGTCATAGGTAGGTAGGATAGTGAAGAAGATATTTGGAATGCTCGTCTTTATTGGTCAGGGCATTGAGTTTAGGAGTTAGGAGGCCATGTTGCAGCTCGGCAGTACATTGGTTAGGCCACTTTTGGAAATCTGCAAGCAATTGTGGCCTCCCTGATGTAGGTTGGATGTTGTGAAACTTGAAAGGGTTCAGAAAAGATTTACAAGTATGTTAGATAACAAAGTGTGGGGCTGGATGAACACAGCAGGCCAAGCAGCATCTTAGGAGCACATGCTGCTTGGCCTGCTGTGTTCATCCAGCCCTACACTTTGTTATCTTGGATTCTCCAGCATCTACAGTTCCCATTATCTCTGATTTACAAGGATGTTGCTAGATTTGATGGGGTTAAGCTATAGGAAGAGGCTGAATAGGCTGTGGCTATTTTCCCTGGAGTCTTAGAGCCTGAGGGGTAATCTTATAGAGGTTTATAAAATCATGAGGGACATGGATAAGTTAAATAGACAAGGTCTTTTCCCCAGTCTGGGGCCATCCAGAACTAGCCAGCATAGGTTTAAGATGAGAGGGAAAAGATTTAAAATGGACTTAAGGAGCAACCTTTTCATGCCGAGGGTGGTGCATTTATGGAATGAACTGCCAGAGGAAGTGTTGGAGGCTGCTACAGTTACAACATTTGAAAGGCATCAGGATGGGTACATGAATCAGGTTAAGAGGGATATGGTCCAAATGCTGGCAAATGGGATTAGATTTATTTAGGATAATCTGGTCAGTATGGACGGGTTGGACTGAGCTGGGTCTGTCTTCATGCTGTATATCGTTATGAATTTATGGCTCTAAGTAAATGTAAGCAGAAAGTGCCGGGAGTCGGGGTGTAGATGGACAACAGTGGGCAGTTATATAACTAATGCTAAATTAAGGAAAATAATTCGGCTGCTTTAAGTTCAGAAACATTTATTGATTTAACACAAACTAATAATAAACCTAAGAATAATCTAATATGTTGTTAGATTTTCACAAAGCAAGAATTTTTTTTTACTGAAGGCCTGGCTGCATTACTCTCGGCATGATGTCTTTAATTTGTGTGAAATTATGGGACTGCAATTTGTGATCTGACATTCCCAGTGGGTAGTACCACTCACAGGGAATGAATCTTGGCAAACTGTAATTTTTCATGCATTAAAATGGAAAATTATGGGCAAGGTTTTGGAATTTTCTTAGCATTTACTCCTACAAATACACTTTGAATGTTCTGAGTTTTTCTGTAAAAATATTAATTTTTTAAATATATTTTAAGGTAAACCAGTAATGATAGTGACTGAATATATGGAGAATGGCTCCCTTGATACTTTTTTAAAGGTGAGTTTTTTTTGCCTTTCATAAATTAAGTTGTCAATCAATTATTTATTTATTGGTTTAATTGTTTCCTTATGAATTATTAATAAAACAGGGAATGATACATACTCAATGTATAAAAGGTTTTGATCTTTATAAATCAATGTGGAGGAATACATTTTATGAGTATGTGTTTCTCACAGTCAGCCTTACCTAACAGGTATGTAGATTGAGTATACAAGCACAGTGGTCAGCGCTCGCACTTCACAGCTCTCCTGCTTTTCTGGTTCTTAAGCATTAATAACTCAAACATTGGGCTAGCTGCATTGATCTTTATGCCCAATTATTCAGCCAACCATTCTATTGTGAACAGACCTATTGTGGTTACCGTTTTGTAAAATGCATTCCAGTATCAGCCCATCTATTTAAATGATATTAATAAAGTAGTAAATAAAAATGGATATTTGACACAAAGTGTTTAATAGTGATTTCTATCTTTTGTTGAAGTAATTCATGATGTTGAATGAAACTGAGTCACCAACTCTAGTTACATAATAGTTTCAAATCAAACCTTGAAACATGTTTTGTGTTTGATGTCAAACCTGCACTGGCAGAGAGAAAGAAGAAATCCTTACCAGTGTGCAATAAGAAGAACACAAGTACTCTGTTAACTTCCATATGTTCGAATCAATGCCTTGATAATGGGCAAAATTTTACACTACCAGGCCTTCCATGGCAATGCTGGAGATATTCTGGTTATTATTGGATACAGAAGACTACAACTATGGACAGGTAGTTCTACTAAACTGAACAATATAGAAAGGAGATGCTAGGTGTGGATAGAGTGGGCTACTGTAGAGCAGTTGAAAGGGCAAGATCATTCACTGTGTTAACAATCACATAAGTTATGTTGCAATCAAAAGAAATTGAGAACAGATCAATATTCTACATGTTAATGAATTTTGGAATTCTAATGGAAACCTGGCCATGCCACTTTTCAATAAAGATGTCACAAAAAGAGACAGAAGAAAACCAGCTCTGGCTTCCTTATCTTGGTTATTTGACAACAGATTAAATTGAAAGTAAAGAGAGTACTAGTTAGAACTTAGTTGAGGAAAGTTGCAATTTGAATTGAGCATAAAATTACTAGCTTGAGATGGAAGAAGAATAAAGAGATCTAGTCGGAAGGAAAAGGATTGGATGGGCAAAGAATACATTTGAAAGGGTATGGGTTTGAATCAGCTAGAGTTGTCTGAGAGCTGAGACAGAGGGATAGTCAGAAATGGGTGAATGAGTGTTCATAATTTTTTTTGTCTAATTCACTTTTTGAAAATTCAAGTATCTCTTAGATTTTCAATACTAAGACAGAAATAACAGTCAAATGTGAGGGAGACAAATGCTGAAAATGAATCAAAATACTTCACTGTTAATGTGGTTTAACTTCTCCAGAAAAGCCATCCCTTGTTCGCTCCACACTCCCCTCCAGCCCCACCACACCCGGCACCTTCCCCTGCAACCGCAGGAAATGCTACACTTGTCCCCACACCTCCTCCCTCACCCCCATCCCAGGCCCTAAGATGACATTCCACATTAAGCAGAGGTTCACCTGCACATCTGCCAATGTGGTATACCGCATCCACTGTACCCGGTGCGGCTTCCTCTACATTGGGGAAACCAAGCGGAGGCTTGGGGACCGCTTTGCAGAACACCTCCGCTCAGTTCGCAACAACCAACTGCACCTCCCAGTCGCAAACCATTTCCACTCCCCCTCCCATTCTCTAGATGACATGTCCATCATGGGCCTCCTGCAGTGCCACAATGATGCCACCCGAAGGTTGCAGGAACAGCAACTCATATTCCGCCTGGGAACCCTGCAGCCATATGGTATCAATGTGGACTTCACCAGTTTCAAAACCTCCCCTTCCCCCACTGCATCCCTAAACCAGCCCAGTTCGTCCCCTCCCCCCACTGCACCACACAACCAGCCCAGCTCTTCCCCCCCACCCACTGCATCCCAAAACCAGTCCAACCTGTCTCTGCCTCCCTAACCGGTTCTTCCTCTCACCCATCCCTTCCTCCCACCCCAAGCCGCACCCCCAGCTACCTACTAACCTCATCCCACCTCCTTGACCTGTCCGTCTTCCCTAGACTGACCTATCCCCTCCCTACCTCCCCACCTACACTCTCTCCACCTATCTTCTTTACTCTCCATCTTCGGTCCGCCTCCCCCTCTCTCCCTATTTATTCCAGTTCCCTCTCCCCATCCCCCTCTCTGATGAAGGGTCTAGGCCCGAAACGTCAGCTTTTGTGCTCCTGAGATGCTGCTTGGCCTGCTGTGTTCATCCAGCCTCACATTTTATTATCTGGAAAAGCACAGCACTGATTTATAAACTAAGCACTGAGATATTTCATTCTTTCCTGTTCATGCCCTTGTTAACTTTCTTCCAGGAAGCTTTCCCTGTTCCGTAAGATCCAAATGATCCCACGACCAAAAAGACATGTAGCTCAACCAGTTTCTGAGGTACATCTCCAGTATTAATAATTTAGGTGACGGCAACAGGGGAAAGCTTAACCTATCTGTATGGTCGTGCTTTGTTTGGTATTTTAGCAGAGAAAATTTGAAAAGGACCTCTTTCTACAAACTTAGATAACAAGGTGTAGAGCTGGATGAGCACAGCAGGCCAAGCAGCATCATAGGAGGAGGAAAGCTGACGTTTCGGGCCTGGATCCTTTTCTGAAGAAGGGTCGAGGCCTGAAATTTCAGCTTTCGTGCTCTTATGATGCTGCTTGGCCTGCTGTGTTCATCCAGCTCTACACCTTGTAATCTCAGATTCTCCAGCATCTACAGTTCCTACTATCTCTTTCTACAAACTTATCTGAATATGTTTCTGATTAAACTATAGTCCAGCCTAGCCTTTGCTCACTCTTTAATCGATTCACAGTGTAATGGTAGAGATGTCAAATGATCAATGCTTTAACTCTCCTTTAGAAAAATGATGGCCAATTTACAGTCATTCAACTAGTGGGAATGCTGAGAGGAATCGCTTCGGGAATGAGGTACCTTTCAGACATGGGTTATGTCCACCGTGATCTGGCTGCTCGAAATATCTTAGTCAACAGTAACCTGGTCAGTAAGGTTTCTGACTTTGGACTTTCCCGGGTACTTGAAGATGACCCAGAAGCTGCTTATACAACAAGGGTATGTAAAATTATATTTGGTCGGTATTGTCTTTGTTTATAGTTTGAATAAAATGTAACAGAGCACAGGTTGCAACAGTGTAAAGATCACGTATTAGATCTTCAGTATAGCTACCATCATAAAGGATTTTGGAACATTACAAAGCGATATCAAAAGGCAAGTCATCTCTCATTGAGACATTGAGGCAGTTGGGGAGGAGAGAAAATTACTGCAGATTTGATCATTGTAGTCTTTCTCAGCCTTTCTTAAGGTGCAGCTACAGCAACCATTACAGTCCAGCCATGTATAAGAGTTACTGGCTGAAGTTTTTCATTGTTCCTTGTTTGATATGAGCACCACTAGCAAAGCCAATATTAAATATTCTTTCAAAATTGTCCTTGAGGAGGTGATAGTGGATCATCTGCTTGAATCACTATGCTCCATGGGTCCTGTACTGTTGATGGATAAAGAGTTCTGAGATTTTGGACCAGTGATAACAAAGGGATAACAAAATTCTGGTTGTTGGGATAGACTTTAGTGTCAATAGTTTACTCAGCTAAAGCTTCCTGTGTTTTCCAATGTAACACTGGCTGATAATTGGATGAAATTAAAATATCACAAGTGGTTTAAAAAAAAACACCTTCAGTTTATATTGTGCCTTTATTGTAATAAAAATATTCTGAAGTATTTCACAGAATATTATCAAACAAAAATTTGATGCTGTGATACCTAAGGAGGAAATGGCCCAGATCTTCTGATTGCAATCGGATGCACTATTTCTGACCCTGGTCAGATGATAAAATAAATACTTGCCATTTACAGTCAACACGGCTTTGTGAGGGGTAGGCCATGCCTCACAAACCTTATCGAGTTTTTTGAGGATGTGACTAGAAAAGTTGAATAGGGTCGAGCTGTGGATGTGGTGTATATGGACTTCAGTAAGGCATTTGATAAGGTTCCCCATGGTAGGCTCATTCAGAAGGTCAGGAGGAATGGGATACAGGGGAACTTAGCTGCTTGGATACAGAATTGGCTGGCCAACAGAAGACAGCGAGTGGTAGTAGAAGGAAAATATTCTGCCTGGAAGTCAGTGGTGAGTGGGGTTCCACAGGGCTCTGTCCTTGGGCCTCTACTGTTTGTAATTTTTATTAATGACTTGGATGAGGGGATTGAAGGATGGGTCAGCAAGTTTGCAGACGACACAAAGGTCGGAGGTGTCGTTGACAGTATAGAGGGCTGTTGTAGGCTGCAGCGGGGCATTGACAGGATGCAAAGATGGGCTGAGAGGTGGCAGATGGAGTTCAACCTAGATAAATGCGAGGTGATGCATTTTGGAAGGTCGAATTTGAAAGCTGAGTACAGGATTAAGGATAGGATTCTTGGCAGCGTGGAGGAACAGAGGGATCTTGGTGTGCAGATACTTAGATCCCCTAAAATGGTCACCCAAATGGATAAGGTTGTTAAGAAAGCATATGGTGTTTTGGCTTTCATTAACAGGGGGATTGAGTTTAAGAGTCGTGAGATCTTGTTGCAGCTCTATAAAACTTTGGTTAGACCGCACTTGGAATACTGCGTCCAGTTCTGGTCGCCGTATTATAGGAAAGATGTGGATGCTTTGGAGAGGGTTGAGAGGAGGTTTACCAGGATGCTGCCTGGACTGGAGGGCTTATCTTATGAAGAGAGGTTGACTGAGCTTTGTCTCTTTTCATTGGAGAAAAGGAGGAGGAGAGGGGACCTAATTGAGGTATACAAGATAATGAGAGGCATAGATAGAGTTGATAGCCAGAGACTATTTCCCAGGGCAGAACTGGCTAGCACGAGGGGTCATAGTTTTAAGCTGGTTGGTGGAAAGTATAGAGGGGATGTCAGAGGCGGGATCTTTACACAGAGAGTTGTGAGAGCATGGAATGCGTTGCCAGCAGCAGTTGTGGAAACAAGGTCATTGGGGTCATTTAAGAGACTGCTGGACATGCATATGGTCACAGAAATTTGAGGATGCATACATGAGGATCAATGGTCGGCACAACATTGTGGGCTGAAGGGCCTGTTCTGTGCTGTACTGTTCTATGTTCTATGTTCTATGTTCTATGTTCTAGAGAAGTGCTCTGTGCCAGCTTCCAGACCAAGAGCCTTCTCAACTGAAGCAGTCTAATCCAGGCAAAGAATATATGCACTCCAGCACTGACATGGATCCGTGTTGAAACCATCTACCCTTTTTTTCCCCTGAATATTCCAGTATTAAAGAGCCCTGAAGCCACTTTCACAGCTAATGAGGGAAGGCAAGAGGGATGTAGAGTGGCAGATGTGGAAGGGAGTAGGATGACAAGTGAGCAAGGAATTGGACTGCCTTGTGTTAAGGGATTGGCATGACAGATGGTAAGAGGGCAGGTTAGCAGGTAAGAGGGTGAGTGCTTTAAGTATGCCAGGGGAGGATTTCAGGGTGTTAGGGAGGTCCAGTCAGATTGGGTGGTCTTTTGCATTGGGGTAGTGGGGCAAGAGTCAGGTGAAATTAAACAAGAGGGAGCGGGCCAGTCTGTGGGGACGCGGAGGAGTTTGGGACAATGGGATGGATGTCATGTGTTACTGGTGTTTCCAGGGTGGGGGAATCAGAACTTGGGGGAGTCAGGAGTCAGGCTTTGTCTGACCCACTCTTAGTGTGTGTGCCATCTTTGGTGGGGCTGCATGAGTCAGGGCTTTGTGGGAGTGGTGTTGGGTACATAGCGATGTGGGGAGCAGTTATTGTTTCTGCATTGTGCATCAAAAGAGGGGTCAGTGAGGAGGTTTGTGGGGGGAAAATCAGTTTAATAGTTAGTCAGGAGGTACAGCAGATTTTAGTTTATCTGACCTTTCTTGGCTAAATCCAACTCGGAACTGAAGTTTCTTTATGAGGTTCTGAGCTCCGGGTAATTGTCCACCTAAAGTTTCAACTTATAGGCAATTCCGACTGCAACAGTTATTTTCCTATCAAAACCTTTGACTCATTGACATAGATGACTAAAAGCTGGATGAAAAGAATATTTTCAGGAATGACTTTAAAGAGAGTGTTCAGTAAAGAGACAGGAGAACTACAGAGGTAATTCCAGAGTATGGGGTCCAGGCAGCTGAAGAAATTATACTTAATGGCAGAACAATGTAAATAGAGGGATGTACAAGAGGCCAGAATTTAGGACTGTAAAGATCTTAGGAGGATTTTAGGGCTTAAGGAAGTTAGAGATAGGGAGGGACAAAGCCAAATAAACATTTAAAGCTAACAATGAAGAATTTAAAACTAAGACATTACTAGCACCTGATCCAATACACCCAGGGCATTTTAAGAGTTAGAATTTGAACAGCTGAGTTTTGGACAGTTTGTGGATATGGAGAACAAAAGATGGCAGGAGCATAAAGCTATGTTTGTTGCTTGCCCATGAGACCGCATTTACAGGTTAGCATCCCAGTCCTTCAAGAATTTTACTTCCCGACCATGGTAATAAATCAGCTCATTGTTGAATCTGCTAGAAGTGATAGGATATTGCTATGTAAACGTATTTGATCCTTCAGCTTCTCCTCTGTAGAGGTGAGCTAACATTATCATGATAACAGAGTAAGCCACAATTAAACTTTTGCGAGCTCAGATAGAATTTATTCTGGACTTCTTTCAAAATCCCCTATCCCGTTGTAAAAGTGTATTTGCAAGAGCTGATATTTGTTCATCGTGACCAAGTAACATTTTCAGTCTGTAGTCAGTCTGGGATTGCAGTGCACTGCTGTATCTGCCAACAATCTACATTCTGTCAAACCATCAAACTTCCTGCATCTTTTTAAAGCTTTGTTGTTTCTACATATTTATCACAAAATTGTTTTAGTGAAAGCTGCAACACCTCTTATTCATTTCCTTAGTAACCATGGATTTTCTTTGTTCCAAGGAGCTTCATTAAAAAGAACATTTCAAAATCACCTTTTTGGAATTAAAATGCTAGCTGCAGAAAAAGTGAAAAGTATAGTGCTGAACAAAGAAGAGTTAATAAGTGTGTGCAAATATAGGGTCAATTAACTGTGTGAAGACATTCTGCCACCATTTTTATGCCACTTCTACTTTCTCAACTTGGCTGTTAACCGTGGACAGCAAAGGTCAGTGGAGATGAGAATTGAGGGGCAATCTTTATGTACAGTTTCAATTTGTCTTCATCTGCCCCTATTTAAACTGCTGCAAAGCATTGGGAGGCATTTTGTGGATAGCCTGCAGTCTATTTCCCTGTGTCTGGCTGAGGCTTTGGAGAGGGAGGTGAAGGGCAGACATGATACTAATGAGGGGGCTCTTGAGGTGTATGCAGGCAACAGTTTTAAAATTGAACCTCCAAGAACTTAGCTCCAGGAACATGATGACCATTAGGAGACTAGCACAACTGGCTTTTTTTGGCACCAGGTTGGGCGTTGATTACTTGGCTTCCAAGGGCTTTTTATCCTGCAGGAAATCAATGTATTATATTTGTAGCAACTACCCGACTATTAATCCAAGGTTCATTGTTCAGAATCAATAAGGAAGCAGGCTATAGGACATTCGGGATCTGAGAAAAGCTCTGATTTATTCAGAGATGGTAGAGCTAAAAACATGGTCTCAGCATGAACATAAGCAATAACTGCTGCCATAGGTCCCTGCACGTAATCCAAGCTTGAATGTCTATTGAGTGAAGTGTATTCTCTTAAGACTGATGAAAATGTGTGAATACCACACAAATTGTTAATGGGCTCCTGTATACTCTGCAGCATATTATGATAGCTCTCTGGTAGACAGTCTAATATGTCAGCAATTAATAATTACAGAACACATTTTATTTCCTAAGGGCAGGGGCCCAAAAGCTCTCTGTACAACCAACAGAACAAGAACCCCACAGGTTGTAGTCAGTGAGTTGTTTCTAAGTTTGCCCTGGCTTTGTGTTCCCAGAAGCACCCTGTGTGAGTTATTAGCCTGCATCGTTTTTACTTGTTCACTGGACTGAGGCATTGCTGCTTAGGCAGAGATTTATTGCCCATCCTTAATTGTCCAAAGTTAAAAGCAGCCGCATTGGGGACCTGGGTCACGTGCAGGCCAGACTGGATAAGAATGGTAGATTATCTTTCCTAAATGACATTTAGTGAATCAAATGGGGTTTTACAACAATCAGTGGTTGCAATTGTGCTAGGTTTTCATTCCAAATTTTTATTGAATCCGAACTTCACCATCCATCATGATAGGATTCAAATCTGGGTACCCAGAACATTAACTTGGGATTCAGGATTACAATAACCAGGCCATGACCATCTCCAATGAGAACAATCTAACCACCGCTCCTTGACAATCACTGGTATTATTGTCACTGAATCTGTAACAATCAACATCCTGGGGGTTACTATTGATAAGAAACTCGACTGGATTCACCACACAAACACAGTAGCTACAAGAGCAGGTCTGATGCTAGGAATACTGCTGTCAGTAACTCACCTGATGACTGCCTAAAGCCTGCCCACCAATGTTAAGGCTCAAGTCAGGAGTGTGATGGTATACTCCCCATTTGCCTGGATTAGGCCATCTCCAACAACACTCATGAAGTTTAACACCATCCAGGACGAAGCAGCACACTTGCTTGACACCACATCCCCAAGCATCCAGTCTGTCCACCACCTGTACCGATTAGCAGCAGTGCGTAATATCTACAAGATGCACTGCAGAAATTTGCCAAAGATCCTTAAATAGCTGCTTCCAAACCCATGATCACTTCCATGTAGAAGGACAGGGAATTGATACATGGGACCACCACCTGCAAGTTCCCTTCCTAGCCACTCAACGTCCTGACTTGGAAATATTTTATTGTTCCTTTACTATTGTTGGGTCAAAATCATGTAAATCCCTCCAAGGGCATTGTAGGCCAGCCTACAGCACATGGACTGCAATGGTTCAAGGAGGCAGCTCACCACTATCTCCTCATGTGCAAGTTGGGGCATGAAACAATTGCTGTTCAGTCAGTGGGCATCCTCGTCCCACAGACAATTAAAAATAAGTCCTAATTATTTCCCATTTGTTGACTGTGTCTCATTCTGCTATAAACCACCTTGAGAAGTATTACTATGTTAAATGCATATATAAATGCAAGTTGTTATTGACTCAGCACAGGTACATGAGGTAAGGTAAGAACAGGTGCTCAGAGCATAAATCTATATATATCTTGTAGTCAGGGACCAGGGATATAGATTACAAGAGAAAACCTTTGATGTAGGCAACATAGCTCCTCTTGATGTTGAGAGCTTGGGAGCTCCTGTTGTATAAGATGGACCAAAGGGATTTTGACTAATCTGTACTGATGACTCTGATGGTTCTCTCAGCTTCATCCTTCGTTGCATCAGAATTCTTTGTGCGAAATGTATTCATTCATTTTTTTCTTCCGATGTGCAGTGTCTTGACACATCAGATTTTACTCGTTGTTCGTCGAACTGAATACTTGTTTTGTCCATCTTGTTGCCATTCTTTAGGTTCCCTTTCAATTCTGCTCCCAGTTGGCTATAAGCGTTTACCTTTCCTCTGTATGAATCCACATTGTTGAAAAAAACGGAGCAAAAGCCTCAGCACTAACACCTGGCATATTGAACACAGTGTTTCCTTTATCTACACCCTGGTAAAACCAGTTCTATCCTTCATCAAGTTTCTTCTGTATTCTCAGGTCATATTGTGTTTCTGTCTCCACGGGTGCTGCCAGCCATTCTGCGCTTCTCCAGCATTTTGTGCTTGTTACAGTATTTGCTTTTACCCTTTTTTTTCATTCATGATTAAAATCATTTGAATATCTGTTTGATTTGCAGTTATTTATTTCAATTTATTGATGACCAATCTGGGAGGAGAACTTATCTGGTCACCTTTGTGAGACAGATAACAACATACAATAAAAACAATAAATATGGTTCTGAGTCAGACTTAGCAAAAACCAGAAGGTTGCAGGTGGAACAAGGTAACAGTGATTTTAAAACAAGATAGAGGATTTAAGGATAACATGGTCATTCTGAGAAGCCAGCAGGATGCGGCAAGAGATAGATTTGCAAGGGTAGTTGCTCGGGTCACAGAGCCCACTTTGGGACAATAACAATATGTGTTTACAATGCCCCAGTAATGTAATTCCTAGGTGCTTCATCAGAGTATAATCCAACTTAAACTGTATTCATGGATGAGATGGAATTTGCATAAGGAGGTGAACGAGAGGTTGATTAGTATAATCCCATTTAGCTTTAGATCTCCATGCATTCCAGTTATGTTTCTGTTGCTCCACTTTTTCCATGCTGCAGAGCCCTATACGTATAAAATTTTTGGTTTAAGGGATGAATTCAGTCGGAGTCCATGCATTGTGTTTTACCTTGTCTTGCTTCCGGCTCATTTTTTTTCCAGTTAATCCAATTGTCAATGCTGAATAAATACTGCTTATTTAAATGGACTTTTGGCTAGCTTTCATGCCAGTGATCCAGGGTTCAAGAGGCTTATCAGGCAGGAAATGTTAACAAAACAAATGCTGAAGCTAATTCCTTTCTCTGAACGAAAGATCACGAGGCAGTAGACTTAAATAATATTTGCCTCTCTTTCCCTCAATAACAACCTTTATAGTTGATCCAATTCATAGCTAATGTTGAACGTTAAACATTTTATTAGTAAATTAATTTATTGAATGAGATTTACCATCGGATGTTCAACAGAAGAATGTAACAATGTACAAAGTGGACAAAGTGAATATATAGATGATCCAAGCTGACCTCTGCCTTATTTGCCACAGATTAAAAAGTAAATGCTGTGTAGCAATGGAGAGGACAGGGAACATAACACTGAATTATACACTCCGCTGTTCAGTAATAATAAAGTATTCTCACCTCGAATGCACACGGTGCAATTCAGCAGAAAGTGTTGATAGATTATTCATCCATGCTTTTTGCTGATCAAAGGGATCCTACAACTGAAGAAATGGGGAAAAACATGGAACCAATTGTTTTCTCCTCCAAATTCATGTAGAACTTGTGCGACTTCTGTCAGATGGTCAGATGTGATTGTTAGAGTGAAATTTTGACCTGGCGTTGGTTTACGAGAGATTGTGGAACATCGTCACAATAGTGGCTGAAATATACAATACAACACCAATATGTGTTGATTCTTTCCCTGATCAACAACTTACTCTTAAACTGCATAAACTGTAGAGATATTAAATATACTATTTTTCAGTACACAGCACGAGAAAAGGAAATCTTTCTACAGATTAAAAATGGAGTATGAATGTAAATATGCATTTACTTGGATTTAAAACTATATTGCCTTTTTCTCTAATTGATGTTAATCCCAAATGTAGTTTGATTCTATATAGTACCATATCAAGGAAACAAACAAACAATGGAGTTTGACTCTATCCAACAAAAAAAGCAAATTCATCTCTTACTCTCTATTTGACTACTTCGGAAAAGAAATGGGCACAATTTTTCTGATTCCCTAATCTAAAATGCAGAGTCCCACATTACTCTTGGATTCACTTCCTTTATGCTGTTTCAAGAATTCCAGACCCTTCCTCAAAAGTGGAGCAAGATCTGTATCTGCAAGATTTGTAAGCCCAGAATTTTATTCATTGTAATGTTGGGCAGTTTTTGCAATATCCTGGCTGAAATTGCTTCCTTAATCAACAACATTTAAAGCAGATTACCTGGGCTTTCATCCAGTTTGTTGTTTGTGGGGTCTTGCGCACAGCATTGGTTGTCACATTTGTATACCTAAGTGATTAGCCTTATTAAAAGGTGGGATGTGAAACACTTAAATTTAGGTGACGATTGGATTGGCAAATGAATTAAAATCTATTTTTTCTGTTCCATAAGGTGTGTAATTAGGTGCCAGTTCAGGATTTCCAAGACTCAGAGTTAATTTTTTTTAGAATTCGAGGCAAATGCTGGATTATGCAGCTCAAGTTCAGATAGGGACTGACCCTGATACAATGATACATAGCATCCTAATTGTTCACTTTCTCGTAGTAAAGGCAGGACTCCTTCAAAGTCTTTGTCACAGTCAGCTCATAAAACCAGGAACTAGAACCTAGGCTTCATTAAGTACTGCAGTTACATTTAAGATACAAATGATGTGATGTTATTAATCTGTTCCAGATGCATTAAGTATTCCACAGGCACTATTTTTTGAATATGTAGACGTGTTGTTTTTTGACTGATTAAAATCTCGCTTCATGTTTAATGTTCTTTATTTGTCTTACGGAGGACTACTGTTAAATCAGCTTAATCAACAAATCAATTCTCATACTTTGGGGATATTCAGACAAAACCAGTTTGAAAAATCAAGATAACCAATCAGCAGTCGGTCAACCATTGCATAGGGGCTTTGTTCTTTAGAGACTGGCTGTCTTCTGTCAACTCCATTTAGTTGTTTCTACATATTATTTCTATGCTTCTTGCAAGGCATCTTGCATCCTTAGACACTAACAGATTTCTTCTTCCCCTATTTGGTGAACAGGGAGGGAAGATTCCAATCAGATGGACAGCTCCAGAGGCAATAGCTTACCGCAAGTTCACTTCAGCCAGTGACGTTTGGAGTTACGGAATTGTCATGTGGGAAGTGATGTCTTATGGAGAGAGACCTTACTGGGAAATGACTAATCAAGATGTGAGTACCTCTGAGCATCAGGCCTGTAGACAGCCATGGAAGAAAGCATTTGCCCTGGAAATCACTGTAGGAAGTGGTAGATGAACACGCAATTAAATTCCTTTCTCTATTATTTTAACAAAGACATTAGCACACTTTTATTAAAAAAAAACTTTGTCAAACTAGCTTTCAGTGCTCAAACTCCAACCTCACCAGTAAATAAGGAGTATTGTATAAGAAAGTGACTGAAGCAGAGCCAAAATGCAGCACACCGCATTGACATCTTCGGTAGAGCGTAAATAAGGAATTACATAAACTTACAAGTCAGTACTTTACAGTAAGATAATTTTAAAGATTTAAAATGTCGTACTTAACTAAACATAAGTGTATATGATGATGTCTAGCAAGAGGCAGCCCACCATAGATATATCATCTGGAAGCCAATTGTCCTCTTGGCCAAAGCACATACACTTGCATTTGTTTCTATCTGACACTGGGAGGATGCTTTCTGTCTTGGAGGAATTCGGGAGAAGGTGGCACAGAGAACAATGCATCTCTCATTTAGACAGAGACAAAGAAGTATTTCTTCTCTCAGAGAATTATTAATGTTTGGAATTATCTGCCACGCAGGAGCAGAGTTGACTTGATCAATGAATACATTCAAGGCTGAACTGGACAGGATATTGATTTACAAAGTACATATGGAGGACAGGCAGGAAAGTGAAACTGCTCTGATCATATCAACCATGTTTGTATTGAATTGAGGAAAGGTTCCAGGGCAGGATTGCTTTTTCTCTTCCAATTCTTATGTTTCTGTACCTAACTGCTGAGCCCAGTTACAGCACGTTTAACGTTGGCTTCAGTGAGATATGTTAAATCAGGAGAGAGAGCAATAATCAGAGACAATACCCTCCTGGCCCTTAAGCATGAGAGAAGAATCATTTTCTGTCCTAAGTGCAACAAAAATCTCAGGCATATTCGATTTTTTGTGGCACATTGCACAGAGGAAACCTAACCATATGCAGTGCACCTGCATCCTGAACCAGCATTCTATTTCTAGACAGCACAGATATAAAGGCTGTATAGAAGTGAAATTTACTTTTTACAGTTCCAACGAACACAAATCAGAACACAAACCTGGCCGAGCTCGTCCTCACCCTCAACAACTTTTCTTTCGATTCCTCCCACTTCCTACAGACTAAGGGGGTGGCCATTGGTACCCGCGTGGGCCCAAGCTATGCCTGCCTCTTTCTAGGTTACGTGGAACAATCCCTCTTTCGCACCTACACTGGTCCAAAACCCGCCTCTTTCTCCGTTACATTGATGACTGTATCGGCGCAGCCTCTTGCTCCCAAGAGGAGTTCAAACAGTTCATCCATTTCACCAACAACTTCCACCCCAACCTCAAGTTCACCTGGACCATCTCTAACACATCCTTCACCTTCCTGGACCTCTCTGTCTCCATCTCAGGCAACCACCTACAAACCGATGTCCATTTCAAGCCCACCAACTCCCACAGCTACCTGGAATACACCTCCTTTCACCCGCCTTCCTGCAAAAATTCCATCCCCTATTCCCAATTCCTTCGCCTCTGCTGCATCTGCTCCCAGGATGAGACATTTCACTCCTGCGCATCCCAGATATCCTCGTTCTTCAAGGACAGCAACATCCCCCTGGCAGTGGGTGAGAACGTCCTCGATCGTATCTCCCGCATTTCCCGCGCCTCATCCCTCACACCCTGCCTTCGCAATAACCGTCCAAAGAGAACCCCCTAGTCCTCACATACCACCCGGCCAACCTCCGGATACAACGCATCATCCTCTGATACTTCCGCCATCTACAATCCGATCCCACCACCAAAGACATTTTTCCATCCTCACCCTTGTCGGCCTTCCGGAGAGACCACTCTCTCCGGGAATCCCTTGTCTGCTCCACACTCCCCTCCAACCCCACCACACCCGGTACTTTCCCCTGCAACCGCAGGAAGTGCTACACTTGCCCCCAAACTACCTCCCTCACCCCCATCCCAGGCCCCAAGATGACTTTCCATATCAAGCAGATACCTGTACATCCGCCAATGTGATATACTGCATCCGCTGTACACGGCATGGCTTCCTCTACATTGGGGAAACCAAACGGAGGCTTAGGGACCACTTTGCAGAACACCTACGCTTGGTTCGCAATAAACAGCTGCACCTCCCAGTCACGATCCATTTCAACTCCCCCTCCCATGTTCACAAACCAGACCTTTGCTGTTCTCATCAATTTTAATATTTGTGGTCAAAAGTCAATGGTCTCAACATGAAAATAATAGCCCACCTATGGAAAAAGAATCAAACTGAACATTTTGTGCCTTGTGCTCCCAGAAGCTGGTACTTTGCCAAAAACACAAAGTGGAATCCTTCAGTTTTACATTAGATAAGTAACATTCAGTAAACATTCAACATGTTCGAGTGCTCATTAAGGATTACATCTACAGCCAGCTAAGTGTTAACAAGCATAATACAATGCTCCTGTTTTGAAAGGACAGGAAAGGTTTGAGGGATATGGGCCAAACGCAGACAAATGGGACTAGCTTAGTTTGAGAAACCTGGTCACCACGGATGAGTTGGACCGTTGGGTCTCTAGGGTCTTTTTCCGTGTTGTATAAATTTGTGACTATGACAGTGCTTTCAAAGTTTGAAAGTTGCAAATTGAGTTGGCATATGGAGGTTCAAATGGAAATGAGCTGAATTGCAACAATACAGAGTAAATGCTGTTACTACTTGAAATAACATTCGGTTTGCTTGCAATAGGTGATAAAGGCTGTGGAAGAAGGGTATCGTTTGCCAACTCCCATGGACTGCCCAGCCGCTCTTTACCAGTTGATGCTCGATTGTTGGCAGAAAGATCGCAACAGCAGGCCCAAATTTGAAGAAATCGTTAGCATTTTAGATAAAATGATTCGCAATCCATGCAGTTTGAAGACATTAGTTAATGCCTCTACGAGGTATGTTAATTTGCAATGGCAAGTATATAAGATACAATTGGTAAAAGAGCCAGAGCAGAGATGAGGAGGTTTTGTTTTAATGCAGTGAGTTGTTATAATCTCATATGAACTGCCTGAAAGTGTGTTGGAAGCATATGCAATTGTAACTTGGAAAAGGGAGTTGGCGACAATAATTGAAAATTAAGTACTTCCTAAAGGGAAGAGTAAGGGATTGGGACTTATTGCTTGGTACTTACAAAGAGGTGGTTTGGGCATAATGGGTAGAACTGTACCCTTCTATGATTCTGAGTAACTTTTTCATGTTTAGTTTTCTCAGCAAAAATATGAACAATTGTTCAGGTTGTTAATAGTGCATTGAGAAATACTCAATGAGACATTTTAGCCAATTCCTTAAAAATGTATCAAATAACAAAAACCTTCACAGTTTCCTGATGAAATCATGCTTGCCATTTGCACAGTGTTGCATCCTCACTGTTATATAGTTCAGGGAAAGTATGTTTTGTGAGAAGCCTTAACCGCCTACAGTGCTTCTGGTAGGGACACTGTCTTCTAGTTTCTCTGCCTACCAAATATGCAAAGAGTAGATTTTGGGTAGTAGGCCAGAAGTTATCTGATATGGTTGACATTATTTACTAGGCTTTAGTAAAGCCTTTGACAAGATGCCACATGGTGGGCTAAATAGTAAAGTTAGATCACATGCGATTCAGGGTGCGTGTGCTAATTGGATACAAAATTGTCATAACAACAGGATTGGTGCTGGGTCCACTTTGGTTTGTCACTTATGTAAATCATTTAGATGAGGCTGTAGGAAACCTGGTTAGTGAGTTTGTAGATGACACCAAGATTGGTGGATTCGTGGACAGTGAAGAAGATTATCTAAGATTACAAATACATCTTGATCAACTGGGTCAATGGGCTGAAGAGTGGCAAATGGAGTTTAATTTGGATAAATGTGGGGTATTGCGTTTTGGTAAAACACACAAAGAGAAGACGTACACAATTAAAAGTAGAGCCTTTAGCAGTATTGAGGAACAGAGAGACCTAGGGTTTCAGGTCCGTAATTCTTTGCGTCACATATAGACAAGTTGGTTAAAAAGGCATTTAGCATGCTTGTCTTCATTGCTGAGACCTTTGAATATAGGAGTTGGGGCATGAAGTTAAGGTTGTACAGGGCATTGATGAGGCATCTTCTGGAGTACTATGGTCAGTTCTGGTCACCCTGTTAGAGGAAGGCTAATGTTAAACTGGATAGGGTTCAGAAGAGATTCACCAGGATGTTACTGGGAATGGAGGGTTTGCGTGACAAGGAGAGGCTGAATAGTCAGGGACTTTTTTGCACTGAAGTGCAAGAGATTGAGAGGTGACCTTGTAGAGGTTTATAAAATAATAAGGCAAAGGTGTCTTTTCCCTCAAGGGGGATTTAAAGACTAGGGGGCATATTTGTAAGGTGAGAGGAGAAAGATTCAAAAAAGACATGAGGCAATTTTTTTTACACCAAGTAGTTCACGTGTGGAATGAAGTACCCGAGGAAGTCGTGGATGCGACAATAGTTACAATGCGAAAAAAAAATTAGATAAGTACATGAACAGGAAAGATTTGGAGAGATATGATCCAGGCACAGGCAGGTGGGACTAGTTTAGTTTGGGATTATGTTCAGCATGAACTGATTGGACTGAAGGGTCTGTTTCCATGCTGTTTGGCTCTATGACAGCTGCCAGATAAGATGCTCTACCAGCGGTCAGCACTTGTAAAATCAGTCATACAGGAGCACCATTTACTTCCATCTCAGGACAGGAGCTACTGGTTTAAATTGCTCTCAGGTAATTCCTAAGCAGAAGCAGAGCCCTTGTTTTGTCTCAGTGGTTGTTTGAAATATTTATAGGTGGAAAATAGGTGGGTTTAGTGCGTGTGTGGAACGAACCACCAGAGGAAGTGTTGGGGGTTGTTACAATTACAACATTTAAAAGGCATCTGGATGGATATATGAATAGGAAGGGTTTAGAGGGATATGGAGCAAATGCTGGCAAATGAGAGTAAATTGATTTAGGATATCTGATCGGCATGGATGAGTTGGACTGAAGCGTCTGTTTCCATACTGTACATACTGACTGTATAACTGAAACCTTAGTTCTGTATAGCAACTAAACAAAGAATCACACCTTTGAAAACATTTTGCCTTTACACTATTGATGTGATTTGAATTCTCGGCTCTTGTGGGGAAATTAGTGATTTTCCTTTTGTAGTAAATGGGAATGAGAGAGCTATGAAGAAAGCCAAAGGAGTTTATTGATACATATATGGCACATTAATTAGGAACAGCACATCACTGGAATCTTGTGGTAGAGTGGGTAGCTTTCCTGCCTTTGAGTTCCATCCCAAGATGTGATGAGGAACAATGGATTCATAATGCAGCCAAACCCACCGACCAATACCCAATAAATTATTTGGACACATACTAATGGCAGGTAGTAAGAACAGGAGTGATTCTTGGTAAGTTGTGATGGATAGAAAACTGAAGTTTCTATCATCATTATCCATAGCTCTAGACTATAATAAAATAATGCATGTTGCTGCAGCAAACTGGTCCCGCTGAATGACCTGCAGCTCATCACCGTCACAGCAGATCATTGTGCCTTGTTGGATTGGGGAACATTCTTTAAAAGGGATGACAGTAAATAGACAATTAAAACGCTTTAAGAATACATAGCAGAACTGCAATAATTGTTCATTCATGTCACACACAAAGTAGAACAGAAAAATCTTGCATTACATTCTGTGCTTCAAGATGGTGCTGGACAATGGCAACACTTCCCATATAAGATACGAGAAAAAACAGTTTTCACTGTATCTTCAATTACATGTGACAATAAATCTATATGTAAAATCTAAATGTAAGTCTAGGTGGCTTGACCATTATGAACAAGGGAACTGAGGAATAGGGTTAGATCCAAGGAAGAGACACACAAATTGGCCAAAAAATACAGCAGACCTGAGGATTGGAAACAATTTAGATTTCAGCAAAGGAGGACAAAGTGATAGCTAAAGAGGAGAAAAGTAGAATATGAATAAGATTATGGGAAACATAAAACACATCATAAAAGTTTTTGTCGGTGTGTGAAGAGAAGGAAGATTAGTGAAGATAAATGTAGGTGCCTTACGGTCAGAAACAAGGAAAGTTTTATATTGGGGAACAAGAAATAGCAGACAAGTGAATGCTTCTGTTCTGCCTTCACAAAGGAGGACACAAATGATATCCCAAAGACATTCGGGAACACAGATTCGAGTGAGGGGAGGAACTGGAAGAGAGTTTTAGTAGGGAAATAGTGTTGGGAAATTGTTAAAATTAAAATCTGACAATTCCTCAGGTCCCAACAATCAACATCCTAGACTACTTAGGAAGTGGCTGTAGAAATATTGGTTACATTGGAGGCCATCTTTTGTGATTCAGCAGATTCTGATACAGTTCCTCTGGACTTGGGAGGCGTGGTTTGCAAAATTACCCTGCTATATAAAAAGGTACTAGGGAGAAAACAGGGAATTCTAGCCTGGTTAGCCTAATGTTGGTAATGGGGAAAAATGCTAGACTCCACTAAAAGGTTAAAAGGATAAAAGGGTTAGTAGCAGAGCAATTGGAAAATAGTGATAGGATCGGACAGAGTCAGCATGGATTCACTGAAGGGAAGTCATGTTTGACAAATCTACTGGAGTGTTTCAACAATGTAATTAGTTGTGTTGATAGGGGTGTGCTAGTCCATATGGTTCATGTGGACATTCAGAAGATTTTCTGTAAGGTCTCACATTAAAAAGAAAGTTAGCATGTGAAAGTAGAGAGTAAGGGATTTGGGTAATATACTGACGTGGTCAGAGAATTGGTTGCCCCACAGGAAACAGTAGGAATAAATGGGTCTTTTTCCAAATAGCAAACAGCGATTAGTGGTGCACTTGCAGGAATCAGTACTTGAACCCCATTTAGTCAGATTGTACGTGATTTAGATGAGGGAACTAAATGTAATCTCTCCAAGTTTGCAAATAACACAAAGCTGGGTGGGATGGTGAGCTATGAAGAGTATGCTTCAGTGTGATTTGGACAAATTGAGTGAGCGGGCAAATGCATGGTGGATTAAGAACATGGAGATAAATGTGAAGTTATCCAATTAGGGAACAAAAACAGGAAGACAGTTATCGTAATCACAATAGGTTATGAAAAGGGAAGGTACTTGGGTGTCCTTGTACACCATTCCTGAAAGAAAGCATGTAGTTGATGCAGGTGGTGAAGAAAGCAGATGGTATGTTGGCCTTTCTAGTGTGAGGATGTGAGTAAAGCAGTGGCAGAGTTTTGCTGCTGTTATAAAGGACGTAAGTGAGACCACATCTAGAGTATATTGTGTAGGTTGGTCTCCGTACTAGAAGATGGATGTTCTGGTTATGGAGGGCACCAAAGAGATGTAAAGATACTGCAGCACTGATGACAATCAAGATCATAACAGTCTTTCAGCCTAAGGACTATCAATCTTTCAAGTCTAATGAGAAGGTTTTTTGGAACAGTTTTGGAAAATCTCCATATTGCTTGAATTCAAACAGTCAGCACTCTACCCTAACCAAATGTCACCAATGGTTGGTATCTCAATATACCACAGGCTAGACCAATGGGATTTTAAAGTGCAGCTGAAAACAAACTATGATATTGTTTTCTCTCGGGAAAGAGACAGAAGGAGGTAACAAAGAATGGAAAATGTGATTGGAGAGCAGTGCAAGAAAGTGATTAGAGACAAACTTATCTGTGAATTCATAGAATCCTTACAGAGTGGAAGCAGACTATTTGGCAAATTGAGTCTATACCAACCATCCAAACAGTTTCCCAACACCCCAGACCCACCCCTACCCTATCCTGGAAACCCTGCACTTCCCACAGTTAGCCCACCTAGCCTGCACACCTTTGGACTGTGGGACGAAACTGGAGCACCCAGGGGCAATGCAAACAGACTCAGGGAAAATGTGAAAACTCCAAACAGACAGTCACCTGAGGATGGAATCAAATCTGGGTCTCTCGTGCTGTGAGGCAGCAGTGCTAACTGAGCCATCGTGTTGGCACTAGCCCCATTTCTGGAATGAGACTAGCAAAGAAGGTGGCCTATGAAAATGGGCCAGTGAATGTGTGGAGGGAGGGATTGAGAAATAATAAGGAGGCAGTAAAGACTAAGGAGAGAATGTACAATAAGTTGAGATGGATTTTTGATAGGGGAAAACAAGAGGACTCAGATCGTGGAAAGATTTGGAAACAAAGTTGAGAATTTTAAAATGGCTCCCAGACAAGCAGTGTAGATCAGCGAGCTCAGGTGTGGAAGGTTGCCATTATTTGCCATGATTTAAGATGAAGACACTTGGACGACATCAAGTT
Organism: Stegostoma tigrinum; assembly: GCF_030684315.1. Classification (NCBI taxonomy): domain Eukaryota; kingdom Metazoa; phylum Chordata; class Chondrichthyes; order Orectolobiformes; family Stegostomatidae; genus Stegostoma; species Stegostoma tigrinum. The sequence continues at coordinate 18,871,540 of NC_081356.1, forward strand.
TCTAGAGGAAAGTATGTGGTAGACCAGGCAAGAATGCATTGTAATCATTGACTTCAGAGATAACAAAAAGATAAAAGAATGTTTTAGCAGCAAATGAGCTGATACAGGACCAAATTCAGGCGATGTTACAGAGGATGAAGTGGGCCTATTAGTGATGATGTTTTTATTCTGTTTGGAAACTTATCTAGCAATCAAACACAACGCCAAGGGTGCATACAATTTGGCTTAGTTCCAGACTGCAGCAAAGAATGGAGTCAATGGCTAAGGAATGAAATTTCAAGTGAGCGCTGAAACTAATGGTGACAGTGTTGCCAAAAATATTATTAGAGGAAACCTTTGCTCATCTAGTACTGAATTTTTGATAAACTATCTGATAATTTAACAACGAGGAGTCAGGAAAAACGGCGGTGAGATAGAGCTGGGTGCAAATTCAGCAGAATTGTGACAACTAAGAAACTCTGTTTCCTTCCCCCACCCCCGAACCACCCCCCCCCACCATAACAACATGTCCACCCATTGCTCTCTAGTGTCAACAGGAAAAGACGGCAATAGAGAAAAGTGAGGGAGAAATTTTAAAAAATTAGTCTGATTATTATTGCTTGTAGCTTCACTATTGAACTGTGACAGCCTAATCGCTGTAAAAGCATTTTCTTCCCATTGAACTGTTCTTCTAGTGCTCCTTGCATGACATTGATGGGAATAGAAGCAGGTTAAAATTATCGTGTGCCTCTTGCAAATTAGAGTACTGGCAACTCTGTATCTTTAATTGACTGCTCTTCCTGCGTGCTCTGATGGTGGACATTATCATACTTGCCACCCTGACACCCCTTCATTACTGAATTGACATCTATGCCACATTTATTTTGGAAGTGTGAGCTTTCAGAGTGTAACACTGCGTCATACTGTCTACTGACACCACTCTTTAGTGAGCAGAAAACAGACTTCAATGCTGAAAGTGTTTAACGGACTACATATGTTTGCCTTTCAAAGATAGCAATAATATTTAAATTTAGAAATAATAGGCCAGGATTTTTATGCTTCTGTAAGTCTAGAAACTGAGGAGATTCATACAGTTCTGAGGAGATTTGTTAAATTATAACTTTAAATCTTAAGGCATTTATGCTGTGACTCATGTGACACAAAGAATTGAAAGCTTCAGATCTGATGTCAAATTGCTTTCACTTCTCCGTATTCTTGTGTTGCTATAAGGTAGAGAATACTTTGCAGTGACAGAAGTCGAAAAGTACAGTTTGGAAGTCATTTTAATAAAAGGTGGGACCCTGTGTAGACAGTGTTAATAGTTTGCCTTGAACCCTAGCTCTTTTAACTTTGGCGGTATCCTATGTAAATCCCGAGCATTTCATTCAGGTTCCTAATTTCTAAAATAAAACTGGATTTTAACAGTGTGTTAATAAGTATTAGAATCAAATAAAATTATTTTGCTTCCATTTCAATGATTGTGCTTCTCATTTCATCTTAACCTTCGGAAAATTGATCTGCTGGTTAGGTCATTGCATTGGTTATGCAGACATTTGGCCAGATTTTGTGTTTGTTCTATCTAGATTGCTGGAAAGAAATCCTCTCTCAGGAATAGAGTTCTGTTCTAGAAATTCAAGTCTGCTGGGTAACATATTGCCTTGTTCCACTCTAAAGTTAGGCCTCACATGGGTGAAACAGGCAACACTGTTTGTGTACAGCTTTCTTTCTCTGTCTAAAATTATTGCAGTGTACTCTGTAGCCATTATTCTTTTCCTGCTCATGTTGGGACAGCATAATTCATAGTGTTATTACACACTGTTTATTTCTAAATAAATTTCTAAATTAATTCTATCAACATCAGAATAAGTTACCAGCATAACTCCGTGGCAAGGAATTGTTATGCATCATTTTGATGCAATGGTTATGGGTGTGCTGCTCACTGCTGTTAGGATAGAATACAACACACATAAATCAATGAGGAGGAAATGTTAACTGAAGTGACTGAGCTTTCACTTCACTGTGGTTACTCCCAGTAGCCAATGGATCCAACTGGTTACACAAATTCTATTGATTTTTGTCTCAAAAAGGTGCATAATCTAATGGTTGTATGCTGCAGAATTGTAACAATTTTAGATATTTCTGTTATTTAATTACATTAAGCAGATAGACCCTGCCACTTTCATCACCAACATGCCAAATAAATATTTGCAAAACTCCTCACTGCAGTGAGGAAAAAGAATATCAGGCAAGGAAACAGATACTGAGTGATCTCTAACTCAATGTAAATGTATCGCACTGTGGAAAATACTTTTGGATGTCAAAATCTGCTTTCAGTAATGGCTGCAATGCTTGGAACTCACAAAATCAGCAAAATTCCATCTTAAAGATGGAATAAAAATCCAGTCAGTGGAATGCAGTATTAAGCCATGCTGTAAGCTCGATTTAATGTTTCCTTGGGTGTGAAGTGAAATGGTGATTCATAGCTTTGCAGAGTCATGTTGTTACTTTATTTAGTGTGAAATGAATAAGCTTCAAAGTAGGAATAAAACAAAGAACCGCAGATGCTGGAGATCTGAAATTTAAATCGAAATTTTTGGTGAAACTGAGCAGGTTGAGGACACCTGCAGGGAGAAAGCAGAGTTAATGTTTGGAGCCTGATGATCAGTTCATTAGAACTGTTAGAAACTATGAGAAAGTGATATTTATGCTGAAGATGAGGTGGGCAAATAGTTGGAGATGAACCCCAGAGAGAGAGAGAGAGAGAGAGAGAGAGAGAGAGTGACAAAAGGGATAGGCAGAAAAGATAACTAATAGTCAGCCAGGACAGAGGAGAAGCTAAATAAATGACAATGAGAGTAGGAGAGAATGGATAGACTGTCTTGAGAGCACCCGATATAATGTGATAATAGGATTGAGTGTGGGTGAGAATGGGTTGACTGTGCTTGAGAGCAGCCCAGGTCATGACATGACCAGGATGTGGGGATGAATAAAAAATGTGGAAGGATGGAATTGCATTCTAAGGTTGTTGAACTCTGTGTTGAGTCTAGGTGCTGCAGGGCCCCCAAGCAGATACTGAGATGTTGTTCTTTAAGCTTGCACTAAGGCTCACTGGAGCATTGTAGCAGGCCTAAGACAAAAAAATGTCTCAGACAACTAGATGTTTGGACCCATTTTGTGTTGTGCAAGATGCTCTCCATGACGTAGAGGAGACCACGTTGTGAGCAGTGAATGCAGTGGTCCAGAACTTGCCCACCCCGATCTCATTTTCAGCAGAAGTATGACCTTTTGCTATCTGCTATCAGTTCTGATGAAGAGTCACTGGATTCAAAACACAGATGGTCCAGGCCTGTTGCACTTTGCTTCAATTACTGTTCAAAATAGGAATATGGGCCTGGATTTTGCTGTAATAATAATGTTAATGAGATCAGCACAACTATTATAGCATGCATTATTGATATGGGCTTCAGTAAGGCGTTCAACAAGGTTCCTCATGGGTAGACTGCTTGGCAAGGATACCAGGGAAGAACTTGCTATTTGAATACAGAATTGGCTCATAAATGGAAGATAGAGAGTGGTGGTGGAGCGTTCCTTTTTAAACAGGAGGTCTGTGACCAGAGGTGTGCCATAGGACCAATGCTTTTTCCATTGCTTTTCGTCATTTATAAATATTATTTGGCTGTGAACATACAAGGCATGGTTTGTAAGTTTGCAGCTGACACCAAAATTGGAGGCGCAGTAGACAGTGAAGAAGGTTGCCTCAGAGTACAACAGGACCTTGATAAGATGGGTCAATGGGCCGAGGAGTGGCAGATGGAGTTTAATTTAGATAAATGTTAAGTGCTACATTTTGGAAAGGCAAATCAGGGCAGGAATTGTGAACGTAATGGCAAGGCCGTGGGGATGTTACTGAAAGAAGAAATCTTGGGGCACTGGTTCACAAACCCTTGAAACTGGAGACTCAGGTAAACAGGATACTGAAGAAGGCATTTTGTATGCTTGCCTTTATTGGTCAGTGCATTGAGTATAGGAGTTGGGAGGCCATGTTGCAACTGTACAGGACATTGGTTAGGCTGCTTTTGGAGTTCTGCATGCAGTTCTGGTCTCCATGCTATAGGAAGGATGTTGTGAAGATTGAAAGTGTTTAGAAAATATTTACAAGGATGTTGCCAGTGTTGGAGGGTTTGAGCAAATGGGAGAGGCTGGGTTATTTTCTCTGGAGCATTGAAGACTGAGAGGTGACCTGAAAGAGGTTTAAGGTGAAAGAATTAAAAGTGTCCTAAGGGGCAACTTTTTGATGCAGAGCGTGCTGCGTGTATGGGATGAGCTGCCAGTGAATGTGGTGGAGGCTGGTACAATTACAGGCCACTCACACGAATCTGGAGGCTGTAAGTTCCTTCACTAATACCCTGCCGAGCTCTCAGTTTAGAATGTGTGACTGGCGGTGAGAACAGAAAAATTGAAATCTCTCAACTTGCCAAATTCTGCACTCCATCAGCAACATCCCCTTAATAATTTTCAGTGTTCCAAACCTATTATCACAAAATCCAGTAACAAAATAAAAATTCTGGAAACACACAGATTTGGATTTTGGGTCATGGTGGTGTCGTGATTGGGGTTGGTCAGGATTTAGGTTTAGGATCAATCCTATTCTTTAGAGGCTGCTGGTAAATAAATTCCAATGGACTCACCAGGCTAATATTCAGCTGTTATTTGCAGATGAGTAACTTCTTGCCTCAGGCATGTGCTCATGTAACTCTAGGGGGTGGCACGGTGGCTCAGTGGTTAGCACTGCAGCCTCACAGTACCAGAGACCCGGGTTCGATTCCAGCCTCGGACGACTGTCTGTGTGGAGTTTGCACATTCTCCCTGTGTCTGCTTGGGTTTCCTCCGGGTGCTTCAGTTTTCTCCCACAGTCCAAAGATGTGCAGGCTAGGTGGATTGGCCATGCTAAATTGCCCATAGTGTTCAGGGGTGTGTGGGTTATAGGGGGATGGGTCTGGGTGGGATGCTTCAAGGGGCGGTGTGGACTTATTGGGCCAAAGGGCCTCTTTCCACACTGTAGATAATCTAATCTAATCTAAAACAATCTGGATGGATATATGAATAGGTAGGTTTAGGGGCATATAGGCGAAATGCTGGCAAATGTATCCAGATTAATGTAGGATCCTGGTCGGCATGGACAAGTTGCACCAAAGGGCCTGTTTTTATGCAGTACAGCTCTGTGACTCTAAATCAAATGGCAACCTATAATGCCCACACATATTTGTTTCATTTTGTCATTAAAAAGAAGTAGTTTTACAGGCAAGGTTAGCGTTTATTGTCCATTCTAACTGCATTTGAAAGATGTCAATGAGCCACCTTCTCAAAAGTTTATAAGATTGTTGTGTGGGTACATCTGCTGTACTTTTGGAAGTGGATTCCAAGATTATAACCCAGGGACAGTGAAGGAAAATGATATAGCTCCAAGTCAGGGTGGTCTGTGACTTGCATTGGACATTGTAGGTGGTAATGCTTTCATGCGCAACTATCCTATTTCTTCTCACTGATGGAGGTTGTAGATTTTGAAGGTACTATTGAAAAAGTTTTGTAAATTTGTTGCATTGCATCTTGTGAATGGGACATAGTGCACTGGTAATGAAATGAGTGAATGTTTAAGGTGCTGGATGGGCTGCCAGTCTAGTAGCTTGCTTTGTCTAAGCTGTACTCATCCAAGGAAGTGGAAAGTATTTCATCACAATCCTGATGTGGATGACAGAAAAGCTTTCCAAAATTAAAAGGTGACTTATTTGCCAAAGAATACGTTGATTTCATCAATGGGGTGGCACAATGGCTCGATGGTTAGCACTGTCGCTTTACATTACCAGGGACCCAGGTTCGATTCCACCCTTGAGCGATCTCTGTATGGAGTTTGTACATTCTCCCCGTGGCTGCATGGGTTTCCTCTGGGTGTTCTAGTTTCCTCCCACAGTCCGAAGATGTGCAATTTAGGTGGATTGCCATGTTAAGGTACCCATTGTGTCCAGGGAATGCCCAGGATAGCTGGATTAGCCATGGGGAATGCAAGGTTATGGGATCAGTCTGGGTGGAATGCTATTCTGAGGGTTAGGTGGACTTGATGGGCCAAATGGCCTGCTGCCACACTGTAGGGATTCTATAATTTTATGACCTGGTGTTGCAGCCACAATATTTATTTGACTACTCCAGTTAGATTTTTTAATGGTGCCTCCTCAAAGACTCCTGCACCCCAACGCATCCCTGGCCTGTCATGGTGTATGATCTGTTAATGATATGGCTATCAAATATAAAAGAGAGATGCTTAAGCTGTCACTTGAGTTGGATATGATCTGTGCCTAGCACATTTATGGGACAAATATTCCGGTTTATGCATCAGCCCCAGCCTGAATGTTGACCAGATCTAGATGAAAGTTTACTGACCCAAAACATTTTGCCTCTAGCTCTCTCTCTCCAGAAATACAATGTGAACAGTTGAGATTTTAAGACTTTTGGTTTCTGTTTAAAATTCTGACACATGTGGCATTTTGAATTTATTTCATTTTGATTTAGTAGAATATTTCCCCAGTTCCTATTCAGATCAATTTTGCTAAGACTCATGGGTAACACACTGTCTACCCTGTCTAAGACCCTCATAATTCTCTTTACTTCAATCAGATCCCTCAAGTTGTAACATGACTACTCTGCTGCTATATTCTGTGTCCTGGCTAATGAAGGCAAACATTTTGAATGCCTTCTTCATCATTCTGCCTAACTGTGCTGACACTTCAGGGATCTATGGACTTGTACACCAAGGTTACGTGTTGCTCAGTACTCTGTAGTGACCCGTCATTCATTGAGCATGGCAGTGACCTTACATGGATGTTGAAGTGAATCATCCACTCAGCACTTTTGATCAGAGACAACTGCAAACAGTGTTTGATTAGCCTTGCCTTTTGAACTCATATGTTCAGCTCCAGTATCATTGTGGATGTGGATATCATGGAACTGCCTCCTCATGCTAGCTGTATGGTTCTCCAATGCAGTACAACTTTGAATCTAACAAGACTGCAGAACTTTGATCCAGTCCATTGATTCACAGATCATTTAGCTCTCTTTTAGCTTTTTGTTTCCATTGTTTAGCATACTTCCTAACTTCTTCAGATTGACTCCCCACTCGCTTGAAGTTAATGGTAGACTGAGAAACATATCTGGTCATGAGGTTACAGACTGTAGTTAACTATAATGCTACTGATGACTCACAGTGCCCCATGATGGCTAATTTTGAGCTATCAGCTCTGTTCTGAATATGTCCCTTTAACATGCTAGCAGCGCCATACAACACGCAAAAGGATACTCTCAATATGAAGATAAAATCTCCACAACAGCTATGTGGTGGTCACTCTTACCAACACTTTGATGGACAGGTACATCTACTGCAGGTAGATTATTGAATGTGTTGGATGCCAGATCGCAGTGAGATGCAGCATTCCTTTGAACAGTTTGAACTGCCATCGTAGAACCCAACTTATGGGTGTTCACACTGCAGTGGAAGCTTACATCAGTGTTAGGGGCTGCAAACACATCAGTGGAACTGGTCACCAATTCTGTGATGGGAAAAATAGACTACAGTCCCACATGAAGACCTGTGTGAAGTTGGAGCTAATCTCCTTGACCTCTTGACATTGCCTGTAGTTAGTCAGTCATTTTGGCAGGTCTGCCTGCACCATGTGTATTGACATATCTGTCAAACTTCAACTGTAGACCACCCTAACATGCTCTGCAGCAGACACTCTGTACAGCCTTGCCTTCAGGGAAACTAGTCCCCATCATTGATGCTGCTTCCATGTCAGTCTATATTCCTGAGCGAATGACTGCAGTGGGGGTTGGGTGACCTATGCTTCTTCATTGACCATTCTTCATCCCCTCCCCGCTGCCTGGTCAGGTGGCAGTTCTCGAGTATAGAAAAAGAGAATGTTGCAAGGATAAGGTTATGGTGAGTGAAGGGGAGGAAAGAAAGTTGTACATGTTTATACCATCTGAAACTCGTCAATGGGAAGAGATTTGTGGGATTATGAGAAAAACAGATTATGAGAAGGATTGTGTATGGGATCACCAACAACAGCCATTGTTTTAGCACTGCGTCTGACTATGGGCTTGACAGTGGCTAGTCTAATAATGGCAAACACCATCCCCTCCATTGCATAAGGGCATGCAGATGCGTTTGTTTCCCATTGATTTGGTCTGGTTGTCTCCGGTTACCTGCCACTTTAGCTGCAAAAGAAAGGAAAACAATTCAGTGAGTGTGCCGATTTTTCTGGATAGTGTGGTCATTATGCCTGATTAGCTGTCAGCATGTGCAAGATTTGAAATGTTGGTGAGTTTTGCAGAAGTGATACGTATGTTGCATGGAGATGAAGAGATAAATGTGAAGTATGAATTGTGATTGGTCGGAATTTATGGTAGCTGAGCAATTGGGATGTGGTTATTTGAACAACTTGTGTGGCTAGTAATACATTTGGTGGGATATATATTTGAAAATATGGCCTTGACCACTTGTGTGAGGTAAATGACTTTTCATGGGACTGCATAAGGGTCCTCATGTTTTGATATCTTGTGTTAGATCACATCTTTCTAAAGTCTACAGTGCAGCATTGGGAAATATTGGAGCTTAATCTCTGCTGTGTTGCATCATTAACGAGTGTTCCAAACCTCAAAGCTCACTCTATAATGGCTTTGTTGGCATCAGCTCCATCACGGCGCACCTTGCCTTTAACAAGTGCAGTCAACATCAACTCAGGGGTTAACTAATGTTAGCTTCTCATAATTTTGAGCCCTGCTCAGAACTTAGCACTGGCTGCATCTAAAGTGATAACCTATAGGCTCATACCCCTTCACAGTCCCTCACCCACTTTTCCAGCCTTCTCCAATTTTACCATCTGTATGTCTAGTGAGGATTATCCAATGATTAGAGTACCTGTTCCAGTGTATTAGTGGGCATTTCACCACCGTTGAAGACGTGAGCGATTGTTTGCCTATTCACACAGATCACCTATAGGAGGCAGCACTCACTCCTGGCCTCCCAATTACAATATGTGAACATTTGAAAGCCACAAGACGTCAATGGGTAGCTGTCAGAATGAAATGTGGAAAATATCATCCATCACTGCTTGCTGCAAAATCTGGACCAGTGTCTGGCTAATCTCTACATATCAAATAGTACAACAAATATGTCTTGTTACGAAAAAATGCTTGCAAGCCTTTTTTCAATCTCAAGAATCTACTATTTCTTTACTTAAGAAATGATGAATTTGAAAGAAAATTGCATGTTTGCAAACAAATGGAAGATTTTCTGTTAAATATTTTAACATTGTAGGTGTTTATATACATTTCCTGTTTTTTTTCTAGAGGGTCCAACTTGCTGGTGGAACATAATACAGGGGGCTTCAGCGTCTACCAATCTGTGGGAGAGTGGCTTGAGTCCCTTAAGATGGGTCGGTACACAGAAAATTTCAATGAGTGTGGCTACACCTCATTGGATATTGTGACAAAATTAACCTTGGAGTGAGTAATTTTCCTTTCATTTTTGCTGTTTGTGCTGCTTGAAAGGAATTAGCATAAACTATTAGAGAGTGGGTAGAAACGAGTTATGCTTTTTTCTACTGGACTGTTAAACTCCAAAAAGAGAAAAATGAATTGAATAAGGAGTCATTATTCCTTTCTGTGCTCGCACCTGATCTATGTGCTCTATGTCTTGGCCAATGAACTCACCATAGCAATATTCCCAATTCTTACCTGCAGTGACTTTGACACTGCCATTGACTTGACAAGATGAGCAGTGGGTAAGCAGCTCCAACAGTCATTATTTTAATCAATTCCTTAACAGGAAGTCAGTTTCACTATCTTGCTTCTACGTGAGCTACACTTCAGGTAATACCCAGCAGAAAATCTATACAGCTGACAAAATATTTTCACTCCTATCCTCAGAAAATCATTTCTGTAAGTTGTAGGAAACATTTCAACAGTGTGGTATTATTACCACACAAATATTCACAGTTCCTCACTACGTTGTATGTTTATTACAAATGCCCCAATACAGTGAAGTTCTGTGTTTGGCTAAACACCTCAGAATTTGCAAATTTATTGGAATAATTCTTCAATCAAAAAATACTCACTTTGCTTTCCATCATGGCCCACATATGGATTGAATCACTTTATGTCCACACTCAAACTAGCTGTTCAGGGTGCTGCATGGGGCCTTGTAGCTCATGCCCCAATGAGAGGAGAGCTCATTTTCACAAATTGTGCAAGCTCAAGCTGATGATTCAGTATTCCTTCCATATTTTAGGCTTAAGATAGTGAAGATCAATGTATCAATGATCCTTTGTAGTTTGTGCATGGAAAGAAACAAAGTTAATGTTTCAGCTTACAATGGGCCTTGATCAGAAGTGAGGAATGAGATATGTTTAGAGGTGGAGTGAATGACTGGATACCAATGAATTTTTTTTAGTGTTTCAACTTTCTTTGCAATGACTGCAATGTATTTAGTCAGACCTCATCTGGACACTTTTTTTTTGTTTCTTTACTATATCCATTTCCACATCCCTTGACTTCTGCACTACAGAATCACTTGTTGGACAATATCTGTTGCCATGCACATGCTCTCCATTTTCACTTCCTTAAAACCTACTACATTTTTATCTTCCTTCAGTTTCAATGAAGTTCAGTATTGACTTGAAACATTAACTGTTTCCCTCCACAAATGCTGAGTATTTCCAGCACTTTCCCTTTATATTCTCAGATTTCTAGTATCTGATAATTTGCACTTTTCATATTATTATCCCGTTAATACTACCACTTATTATCTTTGCCTTACTATTCAGTTTACAGACTTACAGTGTGGATTCTGTGAATATGTAACTATAGCTTTAAAATAAACATGAGTACTTATTATTGAAAAAAATAAGTTTCTGTGATTTCTGTTTCCAGATTATTTGTTCCCACGACTGTAAAAAAATGCAGAATGAATACTTTTATTCAGATTCACCCACTTTTTATTTATTTTTTCCTGATTTCTTGCCTTTCCACCGACTTTCCAAGTGGCATTTGGGAATGTGGTACTGTTCACTCTCTGTAGATCGTGTATCATTATACATCTGTGTCCAGTCTTTTATTATTTAGCATCAATTTCATCAAAGGGTTGAAATTTTCCTCTAAGCTAACCTGCTAGTGTGAATTATGATTATTCTTTTGAGATCAATTCAATGTCTGCAGTTGTAAAGCAATTTGACAAGTTTCCTCTGTTCATCTGACTGGTATCAACAAAGTGGTGGGGACATGTTACAGTGAGTCAAGCTGCTGTTTATGCACTCTGACTTTGATTTCTCCAGCGCCGCACAACTGCTGGCAGGATCGAACAAATAAAGAATTCTCCCATCCCATTTAACCCTCAGTCCCTATTAATACACTCCATTCCACCAGCCACTGACACTGCTTCATATCAAGAGCTCCCAGCTGTTGGACTGTACCAGTGTGCACAATTATCGCTGAACAGGGAAGAGTTTGTAAGCTACTGCAACCAAAAAGAGGCAAAGCATTTACCTTTGTTGAGCTTTCTAATAAATTACCAATAAATTTTACAACTTATGAAGAGGAAGCAGTCCAGTTTCCATCAACTATTTACAAAAGAAACGGTGGGTTTGATACTTTGCTCTTGGACATACAGAGTTTTCAAGCATAATCGATGTACGTAGATTTCCATCGTTTTCTTTACATTATGCATTTTAGGTGGTGACAGGAAAGCCTTGGTACTCTTTATTTGAAAAATTGCTACATTGTATTCCCACAGAGATTTGAAGAGAATTGGTGTGGGTCTTGCTGGCCACCAAAAGAAGATCATGAACAGTATTCAGGAGCTGCGAGTCCAGTTTATGAATGGCGTGATGCCTGTGTGACTCTATTCCAAATCGCTTGAGCTGTCACTAGCCATTCAGCACTTTTATTTTTTTCTGTTTTGGGACTTGTATTTATTCCTCGGTGCATAAGTTGGGGAGGGGGCGGGGGGAATGAATATCTGGAACAACAGAATGCAATTAATGCTCACCTTACTGTTCCAGTATTTGAATTCGCTAAATCCTTAAACCTTGGAATCATCATCATCACTGGAATACAGAGAATGGAGACAAGTTCAATAAGGGGTAAAGTTCATCCATTTACTTTCACATCAAGCAACACTGAATACCTTGGCATACATATTCCTTCTCTGTAAGATGGTATTGGCACCTTTCTTTGTCCTGCAATGGAAGACTCTAATTCCCTCTTGGGAGCACCTGACTTTCTCGACAGTTTCAATTCAATCGAAAAATGCCAGTAGATTCATAATACTTTGTGTAAGTTTCCTGTATCATGTCTTAATGAATGACAGTTGTGTATTGAACAGCAATATTAAGTTTACTACTTAGTAGTAAGATGTTTTGTAAATTATAAGTGCAGTTATAATATGCTGTATTTAATAAGTTATAGAACGTAGTGTATAAAGTCTTTGCTTGACTCAGTCTTGATCAGTACGTATTTATTAATTAAAAATGTTAGCGCATAATGAAACATGTTATTTGAAAACGTACATATTTACTTTGTTCTGATAATATTTGAATATTCACGTGTATATACTGTACAGTTTGCTACTGCAGGGTACAGAATTTTCTCTATATAACAAAACTAACTCTTTCATTTGACTAAAGTGAGTGACACTTTCTTAAACTTTTGATTCGAAGGCCCTGCTTTTTGTACTGTCAGTGTGCGATATTGAGAGATGTTTTACTATAGTTCTTAACTGGCGCTGGTGAACATTGCTTTATAGCTTTATGGGCACAGTTTTCGGTGGGGAATAATCTAACAGCACCATAAATTGGATTTGCCCTTGCAAGCTGATAAGATTACATTGAAGGAAACAGTGCATTTGGGACTTGAGTAAACAGAGTGAGCAACTGTCCTTAATCAATCACACTGAAAGATTGTTAAACTAAAAGTGCAAGAACTAAGAAAAATGTGTATCTGATTGGGTGAATCCAATGTCAAATCACATATAGAAGTGAAATAAAAAAAGGAATTAAATATTAAACTAGAGACAGAAAGTAAAAATAGTTTTCTTTTACATCTCCAATAACAATTAAAACATGAAAGAAAGAATATCCACACTTGTGATAGTTAATTTAATAGTAATTACACAGTAATTCACATTTATTACTTTGTTAAAAGGGGAATGAGGCTGAATAGATGGGACCTAATCTGTGGTGAGATTGGTCTGTATCTACCACACAAATACAGTGACTTCATCATTCACTTTATGGAGATAATCTAGTGAGAAGATGTTTCCGTGAAGCTAATGCCTTATTAGTATATCACATAAGCAAGAAAATAGTATCAGAAATATAATGATCCGAAAGAATAGGGGAGAGGACAATATAGTGATAAATGTTGCTGGACAAGGAAGCCAGAGACCCAGACTAATATTGTGTGGATGTGAGTACAAATCCCACCATGACAAATAGTGATATTTGAATTCAGTTAATGAATTTAGAATTTTAAAAAAACTGTTGTAAAAAGCCCATTTGGTTCATTAATGACCGTTAAGGAGGGAAATCAGCCCTCCTTACCTGACGCGGTTCTGACCCATAATGTGGCTGACTCCTAAATGGCATAGAAATTGAAATATCAAACTGCTACAAAGTCTAAGTAAAATAATAGAACTAGATGGACCAGCCAGCATTGTCAAGGGAGCAGAAATCCAAGCCTGAATTTGCAGTGTCCTCTTTACTAACATCTGGCGGCCTCTTTCAAAAATTGGGAGAGCTATCCCATTGACCAGACAAGCAATACCTTGAAATTCAAACATAATGAGTCATGCCTTACAGTCAATATTCCAGACACATAATTAGCATCCCTATGTATGCCCACTGGCAGGACAGATGCATTAGAAGTGGCACACAGTGGTATCTAGTCAGGTGGGTGTTGGTCGTGAGTCTTCAACATTGACTGTGGATCCCATAAAGTTTCATTGCACAAGGTCAATCACCTGCTGATGATTATCATTTACTGTGTAACACTGCCATCATGTTGATTGGAATGGATTTTGAACAGAACAAACAACTTAAGACTGGATATCCATGAGATGCTAAGGACTGTCAGACATGTATTCAACCATAATCCATAGCCTGATTTTACTAATGCATTTCCCCCTTTCCACCATTTCTATGAAGCTGGTGATACTAAGAAGAGTGCGGGAGGATATGCCTGGAACAGCACCAAGCATACCTTAAATCAAAGAGATGTCAAACTGCTCAAGCTGAAGCATAGGACTACTTGTGTGCCCAAAGATGGAAAGCAGCACACAATAAATTAGACTAATTGTCCCCAGAACCAACCAGTTGGATCTAAGCTCCAAGGTGCTGCCACATCCAATCACAAAGGATGGTGGACAACTTGGAGTTCTGAAGAAGTGACACGTCAACCTTGAAATCTCAACTCTGTTTAAATCTTTACAGATGCTGCCAGGCCTGCTGAGTTTCTCCAGTGTTGTGTTTGCCCCAATCTTAAGCCAATTTGGTTCACTGCAAATAACATCAAGAAATGGCTGACACTAGATACTGTAAAGTCTAAGAACCCTCATAATGTTCTGGTTATAGGAGCGAAAACTGGTGCTTGAGAACTAGCCGCACCATTAGCCGAGTTGTTTGAGTGTGGTTACTTTATTGGCATCTACCTGACAATGTGGAAAATTGTCCAAGTCCAACATTGTACACAAAAAGCAGGACAAATCCCACTGGCCTACTGTTGATCATCAGCAAAGTGACGGAAAGTGTCATTGAGAAAATTGGAAGTAAACAGCACTCACTGAGTGATGGGTCTAGGCCGAAACATCAGCTTTTGTGCTCCTGAGATGCTGCTTGGCCTGCTGTGTTCATCCAGCCTCACATTTTATTATCTCACTGAGTGACAGCCTGCTCACTGACAACAAATTTGTGTTTCTGACTTCATTACAACCTCAGTACAAACATGGGAAAAGAACTGAAAACTCCAAAAGCAAGCTGAGTGTGTGTGCCCTCGACCTCAAAGCAGAATTCGACCAAGTGTGGCATTATGGAGCCTTAACAAAACAATAGTCAACGAGATTTGGGGTAAACCCCTTCTGGTTGGAGTCATCGAACACAAAGGAAGATGTTTGTGGTTATTGGAGATCAATCATTCCCAGGACATCATTGCAGGACTACTCTGGATAGATCCCAGTCCCCATTATCTTTAGCTGCTTCATTGCAGCTTCATTCATGATTGCACAATGTTCAATAACATTTGACATTTCTAAGTTACTGAAGCAGCCCATAAGTACATGTAAAAAGACCTAGACAACCTCCAGGCTTGGGTTCACAAGTAGCAAATAACATTTATACATCACAGGTACCAGGATATGATCACCTCCAAAGGAAGAGGATCTAACCATCATTCCTTGACTTTTGATGATGCTACCATCACTGAAACATTTCACTATCAACATCTGGGGATTACTACTGACAGGATTCTAAACTCGCATATAAAAACTGTGGCTACAAGAACAGTTCGGGAGCTAGGAATTCACTATAAGGCACTAGTCAGGAGTCTGATGGAATACTCTTCACTTGCCTGGATGAATGAAAATTCAACAACGCTCAAGTGGCTCATCATCATCCAGGACAAGTCAGCTTGCTTGATTGGTAGCCATCCACCACCTTCAACTTCAAGTCCCTTTATCATTGATGTCCACTAGCCATCTATAACGTGCACTGCAGCAAATCTCCAAGGCTTCTTAGACATCACCTTTCAACTCAAATTTCTACCATCTCTAAAAGGGCAGCAGTTTAATGGAAACACCAACAACTGTAAGCTTCCCTGCATATCTCACTCCTGAATTTGAACTTTTTCATCTTTTGTTCATAGTCATTAGGTCAACATCCTGGGACTCCCTAATAAGGTGTCCCTAGATAGCAAGAGTTCAAGGAGGCAGCTCAACACTACCTTCTCAAGGGCTATTAGATATTAGCAATTAATTCTGGCCAGAGATATTACCTCAAAGAACAAACAAATAAAAGTTTCCCACTGGACGTATAGTTCCCTTCCCAGGGTGTAAAAGGAGTAAATGAGGAAATTGGAAGACTGCGTAAAGTGTTGGCAAGGTGCTCTTGACTCAGTGGTTGTCCCTTAAGATTGGAAAATGTTAATGTAACCCTAGAATTCAAAAATGGCAAGCAACTGAGCCCAGGAAAATACAGAGATAATGGGAACTGCAGATGCTGTAGAATCTGAGATAATAAAGTTTGGAGCTGGATGAACACAACGGGCCAAGCAGCATGTTAGGAGCACAAAAGCTGACATTTCGGGCCTAGAACCTCGGCCCGAAATGTCACCTTTTGTGCTCCTAAGATGCTGCTTGGCCCGTTGTGTTCATCCAGCTCCAAACTTTGTTATCCAGGAAAACACAGGCCTGCCGGACAAACATCTCTCCAGGGAATGTTATTGTACGCCATAATTAAGGACAGATTGATTGAGTATTTTGAGTAAGTAACTCATGTAATAGATTGGGAAATATCTACAGGTTTAGTTTGCATGGATATTCTGTAAGCTTTAGAAAAATTCCCAAATAAGAGCCTATTCACTCAAAATGATACTTGTGGATTTGAAGGAAAATGATTGCCCTGATCAGAAAAATCAAATAGGCAACAGAAGGCAGGGAGTTAGAATAGTGGATATTTGCTAAAATTTAAAGAAGTTGCTCATGCTGACTCACAACAATCTGAGTCAAGACCTCAGATCATCTTTTTTGTAAGTGGAAAGGATAACAATGAAAAGCTTCATGTTTGCCATTGGCACAAAAATTGGTGGTATACTAAGAAATGTAAATAAAAACAAAATTATGAATATTTATATGAAATATTAAGTGGGGAAATATGGCATCAGGACCTCAACACAAGTAGATGTGATGTCATTTATATATGATTAAAGTTGAATCAACTTTTTTAAATGACATAAAACTTGGAAAAGCTGTATAAAAAGATTAATTTGATGAAGGTTACTAATTACTATAAGGTGATGGCAGTCAGAAATGAGAAATAATCAAAATGACTAAGGCTAAAATTTCATATTTAGATCACTATAATGTAATGGTTAGGAATTATGCTATAGCTATGGTTAGGCCACATCAAGAATATTGTGTGTCATCCTCAACACCATACCTGTCAAGGAACATATTCGGCTGTCGGAGTCCAGCACTGACTCACCAAAATGACACCAGTGTTATATTATGAGGAATTACTCCATGAACTAGATTTCAATTCATAGGAACATAGAATGTTAAGTTCTGACTGGATTGAAGCATTTAAAATGTTTCAAAGGAGTTGACGGAGTGGACAGAGAGAGAAACATTTTCCTCTGGAGGAGTTATTAGGTCAAAGGACCGGATAAAATTGTAGAAACGTCCCTTACAAAAAACTCCTGATGGTAGATTAATTAACCATTAGATTTGCAAACCAAGGACCTTAAGTAGAGTGAACTCAAGGTGGCAGATGGATGGAGTTTGGATTCAAATTAGTCATGATCACTTGTGAAATAAAACAGATTTGAAGGTTTGAACAGCTTCCTCTTGGTCATAGGTTCATACATCAGAACTCCTCAAAATGGCAATCTAATCCCGCAATTTGCATAAAATATTGTCCAGACATTGAGTTGCAAATCAGATTAACTCATTCAATTAATATACACTGAAACAAGCCAGATTCATTTAAACATTTAGGGGATCATTATGAACAAAGGGCAAGATGTTAATGAATTCCAAACCGACATTAAAAGGGAAATAATCTAATTAGTGAAAGCTGAGGAGTCTTATTTAGATTAGTTTTAGACTAAATTGAATATAAAAGGATAACACTGGCCCTCCGTATGAAAAATAGTTGCTGTGTTTCTCTTTTTATTTTACGGTGCCAAATATATCCAAAATTACATTGTTACTTTCAGTTTTATTTTGAAACTGTGTCTTCTTTGCTGTAATCTTACCCAGCTTTGGAGGTGAGTTTTATGATCAAAAATAGGTAGAGGGGTTTTGCGAGATTACACATCATGCGAAACTGTTTATTATCAATCTGTTCCAATGAACGTCACATTTTAAATTCAGAAACAAGTGATAATCACTCCAAGATGGGTGACTTTTACATTTCAGAAGGTCAGTGAAATGGGATTGCAACCAACCTGGTTCCAGCAGCTAAAGAGGCCGGAGTCATTTGAAAGACAACTGAGTAGAATTGGAAAGTTAAGGGCACCATTTGTACACCCAGATACAACTCAGCAGATCTCGATTGGTGCGACATCCGGTGCCAAATGAGTGGTGAAGCCAGCAGCAAGAAACATTTGGGATGGGTTACAATCCTTGTATGATGGGCAAGGGGGCACAGACGGGAAACTGTGATCAAGTTCTGGGCTGACTGTGGCTCACATTATTTTTCTGATTCCCATTGAAGCTCTCCAGATCCTGCTGGTTCAAAGTAAATTAAAACATCTTCCTCCATATTCTCACTGTGTGCACCAAAAATTACCAGTGAAACTGATCAAGGATTGCATAGATGTGATCAATTCTAAGACTTTGATTTTGACATTACGTCGGACACTTCAATGAGCACCAGGAGACATGTAATCACTTAATGGCAGGCACCTAAAAATAGTGATGGAGGCTAATCGTTAGGCTAATAGAGGTGCCGTCTTGTGGCACACTGGTAGTGTCCTTTCTCCAGACCAGGTTCAAGTCCAACATGCTCCAGAGGTGTGTAATGACATCTCTAAAGTGGTTGATTTGAAAAATAGGCTAAATTTTAAAAAAAACAATTAAAATTATGGTAATGGAATGTTAAATCTGCAGATCCTGAGTTAAGTATCAGCCAATTAGTGATTTTGGCAGTTTAAATCAATCCGCAATTATGTGAGCTTTGTACAGCTCTCCTTATATTTGTTGGCAAAACTACAAAGACATTTCAATACATTGTTGCTGTCCTGTCATGTTGCTATGTCTCCAACAGCAATTGCTTTCTGAGCTCTACATGATCCAAAACAGGAGTAAGTGGAAAGTATTGATAGGTACATAACATTGACCATATCGTCTGTTACATGTTACAATTGTGAGCAAAGTAATATGGGAAAAGGGGCAGAAGTATTGAAAATACCATAGGAGCTATTAATACAGTAGTGAGAACAACTAAAGGCAGCTTGTTATCAAAGTGCTGAAGGAGATGGTTAAGATGGTGCTACCACTTTGTATGTGACTTACCTTCATGAGTAGACAACTACAATCATATGATAAAAATCAGGATGGTGTTCTGAAAAGCCTCATTTTAATGAAGAGGTTCAACTGTGCGCTTCTTTGTAATTTTTCATTAAATTGTTTCAAGATTGTAAAACAATTTCTAATGCTATCATAATTTTAAGCTGTGCTAATAGTCCATGATACTATACTATTTGGAAGCACATAGGAACTTGTATGGGATTCTTTTCTAGGTAATGTGTAAGCTGAGACAACCTATGGGGAATGATGTTCCATTTCTCACATAGCAAACAACTTACAGTAGATGGCTAATAATCCAAACAGCAGCATTTGGAGCTTACATTTACTGAGTAACAAAACAAAATCACACATTAATGCTATTAGGCTGATATTTTGCTTTAAGTTGTTTATGACATGTTGAAAACTTAATAACAACCTTAGTGTGTTTTATTTATTTTAACACAGTATCCTGACACTGTCTGTATTTTGTTTGTGTACATGTTTTTGTAGTGTAAGATATTAAAATTTATATTTTCATAAAAAAATAAATTTTTATATCAGCATTTATTTTATGAGCCTCCATTTATTTACTACTGTAAGACAAGCAATCTAATAGTTAAATGGTTCACAAACTGCACTGCATCTCATCACCCCATGTCAATAATCAAGAAATACACGTTTCCGTTATTTAAAATACAATCCAGTTTGTCTTCCGGGGAAAATATTACAATTCTCACAACACCCTTCATGGGTAATTTTTATGATGTGTGTGCAAATTCTGGAAGCTTTGCCAATTCAAATTAAACATTGAAGAATGCATATCCCCACATTAGTCATAAACTTATTGTACTAAGTATGCCTGGCATTTATGCATCTGCCAGGTGGTCAGATCTAATTTTGTTGCGGAGAAATTAAGATGTTTTACACCTTGTGCATACCATTAATGTCAATAAATGAGGGCAAAAGTTAGAAACCATTTCGTCAACTTTTGACAGGTCTGGAATTTACAAATGAAGTACATTTTCGAGACCGCCAAAAAGACACACACTCTCCCCTCACAAAGAGCAGTTGAGGGCCCTGCCTGTGCTGAGGAGGTTAGAAGGATGAGTGGTAGTGCAGAGCTTCTAATAGGGACATGTATTCATCAACATGGGTGAAATAATTTATTATTGATAAATAATAAATCTGGAATTAAAAGCTAGTGTCAGTAATAATAATCATGAAAATTGATTTTAGAATTAATTCTGGGATGAGGGCATTGCTGGCTAAGATAGCAGTTATTTCCAACCCCAGAGGGCAGTTAGGAGTCAAAGTATCATTGTCAAAGAGTCAAGAGTCATTGCTGTGGGGTTGGAGTCCCATGTAGGCCAGATGAGGTAAGGATAGCAGTTTCCTTCCCTAATGGCCATGAGTGAACCAGATGAGTTTCGCTAACAGTTGGCAATGTATTCATGGTAATCATTAAACTCAAGTTCAAACTTTTTATATTTATTGAATTCAAATTCCACCATCTCTGTGGCAGCATTTGAACCCTGGCCCCCAGAACATTACCTGCGCTTCTATTAATCCGGTGATAATATCACTAGGCCATCGCCCCTCACTACCCACCTAACCATGTCACTCCAGTGGAATCTTCTACTCTTCCTTATTCGAGACCCACAACAATGTAGCTGGCTCTTACAGTGCCCTCTGAAATGGTCTGGCAAGCCATACAGAGAGTATTAAACAATTACAAAGTCAAAAGGGAATGAAATGGTGAAACATCTGCATTGACCTAGGCACTGGAAATGAGTACAGCATATCAAACTCAGTCAACTTGCAAAGTTCTCATAACTAACATTTGGAGGCTTTTTCTAATATTGCCAGACCTGTCCCACAGGCTGGGAGTGGCCACCGCAAAGTCCTTGTGGCGAAGAAGTTTGGTTTTCATATTAAAGATGGCATCCATCATATTGTGCGCTTTGGTCATCTGTCCCCATATCTGTGTCGAAAGTTCAAAGTCAAATTTTGTTTAACCAGATGCCTTGAAGTACCTTGCAACCTTTTATGTCTTTGAAAGGGGTGAATAAATGCAAATTGTTTTTATTCTGTGACAGCAAACAGAGAAGCCATATTATTGCTCCCAAGTTTATCAAGTTTTCTAAATTCTACTTTATAATCACATATTTTAAGTCAGATAACATTTCCAAGAGTTTTCCTTCCTAGCGCCATCATGACAGCAGCATCTATACAAGGGATAAGGGTCACCATGACCTCTCCAGGTAACAAGTATTGAAGAAATAATAGTCTTGTCCACATGCCAATAACAAAGAAGAAAACAGCCTATAGTAATGACTTTTAAGCCATAAAATAACCAACCAAACTTTTCAGTTTTATTGTTAACTGCAGCACAGAGCATGGACGTACACCCAGCCTATTACAGGTTAGATGTCTTAATTTTACTTTGGAAAAAAAATCTAGGGCTTCCAACATTAATGTGGGTGCTTTGGTAAGGCAACTTATAAAATTTTCACTGCGTTCTTCATCTAAAGGTACCGTCACAATAAATTTCGATAAAATTTCGACTCTATTCAATTTCACAACTGACACAAGTGGAGTGCTCCATTCCACTGGATTTCAACTTGATACCTCAGAACACTAATTTACAATAAAAATTCTGAATGTAGTCTTCTTCAAACTTTTGAAATGATAAAGAATCCAAAATAGTTACCAACAAAAAATAAAATTGCCTTGATGCTTTTGCTGATAGCTTTGAAGATTCTGTATTTGTGGAAATAAGCCAGCTACTAGGATCTGCATCTTTGGTCACTTTCTCTATTATTTTGAAATTTTGTCCAGGGGGTCAATTGCTTTGTACCAGTCACAATCATCAAATGGGTGAATGGCCGATTTATCTTGTAAAGTCTCTTCAAATCATTACTTGCATTTTTCTTTTAACAAATTGCTTCAGAGAAGCAATTCCAGAGTTTTGAAACAATTTACACAACCAATTTCCAAGCTCTCTCACATGATAACACAGAATTGAAACAATCTGCTGCTCAAATAGTTCTTCTGCTGACATTTTTCACCAAGAATAACTTTCAAATTTGGAGAGCAATATTCATTCCTGACAAAGCAGTTGCAATCTCAGGCAACCACCTACAAACCGATGTCCATTTCAGGCCCACTGACTCCCACAGCCACCTGGAATACACCACCTCCCAGCCACCTTTCTGCAAAAATTCCATCCCCTATTCCCAATTTCTTTGCCTCCACCGCATCTGCTCCCAGGATGAGGCATTCCACTCCCGCACATCCCATATGTCCTCGTTCCTCAAGGACCGCAACTTCCCCACCCCGCAGTGGTCAAGAACGCCCTCGACCGTGTCTCCTGGATTTCCCGCACCTCATCCCTCACACTCTGCCCTCACAATAATCGCTAAAAGAGAATCCCCCTAGTCCTCACATACCACCCCACCAACCTCCAGATACAACACATCATCCTCTGACACTTCCGCCATCTACAATCCAACCCCACCACTAAAGACATTTTTCCAACCCCACCCTTGTCTGCCTTCCAGAGGGACCACTCTCTCTGTGACTCCCTTGTCCACTCCACACTGCCCTTACAATTGCAAGTAGGCTGCAATCTCATTCTTAATAATGGTCTCTAAAATCTGACTGACAACTGAGGTCAGGCTAACATGCATATCATTTCATGCCTATTGACTCTCTCTCTTAACAGTGAGTGTTAAATTAGTCATTTTCCAGTCCTCTAACACCCTTTCCAACTCCAGTGACTCCTGAAAGATCACCACCAAAAATGCCTTTTCAATCTCCTCAGCTATCCACTTCAGAACTCAAGGATGTAGTGGTGATTTATCCACTTTCTCCTGAGTGATGGCCACTCACCTCTGCTCACTGTCTGTCTTGAAGTTCTGGCATTGTCTTCCAACAGATATCTGCTCCGTTCCTTCACCGCTACTTTGTTCCTCATTGCTACTTCTCCAGCTTCATTTTCCAGTCGTCCAATGTCCACTCTTACCTTTCTCTAACCTTTTAGATATCTTAAAAAAAACTTGCCATCTTATTTTACATTACTGGCTAACTTACCTTCATATTTCATCCTCTGTTCAATTATGTTTTTTTTTATTATCCTCTGCTAGTTTTTAAAGGGTTTTTAATCCTCTGGCTTCTCACTAATCTTCATCACATTGAATGCTTTTTCTTTTGCTATCATGCTGTCCTTGACTTCCATTATCAATCAGAGTGTTCTCATCCTCTGCTTAGTATCGTTTCTCTTCCTTGGGATAGATATCTGCTGTGCCTCTTGAGTCACCCTGAAACTCCTGCCATGTTGGTCCACTGTCGTCCCTGATTGGCTCCCCTTCTAATCTAATCTGGCCAACTGTTCCCTTATGTCTTTGTAGTTACCATTACTCAATTGTAATGCCACTACATCTGACTCCAGTCACCGTGAGGCCCTGCCTTCTCAACCTCAACGCTTGCCTGAGTGGTGGTGACATTTAGGTTAAAAAAATTACCAGTTCTCTCTCTCTCTCTCTCTCTCTGTTTCTCTCTAATGAGAGATCACCTTATTGTCCTCTGAGAATAAGACATGCTAACACAGGATGTCATGCCAACACATAATGACTGACAGGAAAGGTAACATCCTGCACCAATAGTTCACTTTCTAACAGTTATTACGAATGGGCAACAAAAGCTGTCATAGTTATATCAGTGATGTCCACATCTCACAAGAGAATAAAGAAGTAATCAGAATATAAATTGACCCATTATTGGATTTTTGAATAGTTTTCCGCAAGTTCAATGGATGACTTATATGGAGCCATCTACAAAAGACATAAAACTTTCAAAAATGTTTCAATTAGCATGATTGTACTTGTAAAAAAATACATTTAAAGTTTCTTTAATGGTCTTGAGATTTGAACATTGATGGCCCAAAAATAATGAAACAGGGATTCTTTATTCTACTTGTATCAGGTCATTACAAACATAAAGGAAATTACGTTAAAACAAGGGGGTATTCACATTACTTACATGTAATAAACCCTATGCTTTAAATTGGGTTGAAGAATCCTTCGTTGTCAGCACCTTCCCATAATCCCTCCTTTCCGCAAAGATACATTTTATTCCTGGAGGAGCCCATTGAACTTCACTGATAGCCCTCTCTCAACATTGCCACCCATTGCTGGAGGTCTCAGGACAGCTACTTGAGCTCTTTTGTTGTGCCCTTCGTCACTATCACCTCTGTTGCTGGAGGGTCAGTTGCACACTTCCCTGTTCAAAACTTGCTGTGTGGATGCAACACATAGCACACAGCAACACTTTGTTAAGCAGGTGCATGATTTGCAGATTCAATTGTAGGATAATGGCTGCAATATTCAAGACCACATTCCACATAGGAAGACAGAAAAAAAAATGCTTCAAAGGCATCAGAAAGCTCTCCCTGAAGTGCAACGTTATTGATTTTAATGACTTGAAGGACCTTGTTTCTGATCATACGGAATGACACCGAGTTGTCCAACACAATATGTTATGCTTTGAGACATTATGTCTTATTTTGAAATGGATCAGCATTTGGAGATGAAACAAAAGGATCAGATTTTGCACTCTGGACACAACTACCCCATGGAACAAGGCTGATATGCCCAAAACTCTTTGGACCATAAATTGCCTGATCACCCACATGAAGACCCAGAGCAAAAACTTGAAACCTTACAGAGATGGCATTCTCGTAGCAAGGGCCAGCTGATAGCTAACTCAGCTGAGCTTTGAGGCTATTTCTCATGTTCGGATAGATGGTGAACAAGACCAGAAACAAAATGCTTCACATCATTGTAAACTTAGGTGGATTGGCCATGCTAACTTGCCCATAGTATCAGGCTAGGTGGATTAGCCATGGAGAATGCAGAGTTATGGGGTAGGGGGGTGGGTGTGGATGGGATGCTCTTCAGAGAGTCGGCAAGGACTCAATGGGCCGAATGGCCTGCTTCCACACTGTAAGGATTCTGTGATTCACTTGTGTTCAGGTGATGAGAAAGCTTTCCTAAAAAGAGTTTTGTTTCAAAGAATTGTGCAACAGACGTTGGTATTGCTGGCTGACCCAACATTCGTGCCAATCTCCCTTGAGATGGTAATGGTTGTGAGCTACCTTCTTGAATTGCTGAGGTCCACTTAATTCAAAGACAGTCACTGTGCTGTTATGAAGAAAGTTCCAGGATATTGACCCAGTGAAAATGATATAATTCAAGTCAGGATAGAGTGCCACTTGGAGCGAAACTTGCAAGTGCTTTTCCCTATTTCTATGACTTTTTTCCCCTCTGGGTGGTAGAAGTTGTGCGTCTGATGGTGACTGTTGAATGAGCCATGAGTTACTGCAATGCATCTTGTCGATGGTACCCACTGGTGCCACTGTGTGCATTGAAGCTGTTGGATGGGGTGCCAATCAAATGGGTTGCTTCATCTTGGATGGTGCTGAGCTTTGTGGGCGTTTTTGGAGCTGCACACATCCAGGGAAGTAGAGTGTATTCCATCACATAAAAACCAAAAGCACTGTGGATACTGTAAATCAGGAGCAAAAACAGAAGTTGCTGGAAAAGCTCAGCATCTGTGAAGAAAAAATCAGAGTTAATGTTTCAGATCCAGTGACCCTTCCTCAGAATTGCCAGACCTGTTGAACTTTTCCAACAACTGCTGCTTGTATTCCATCACATGCCTGATTTGTAGATGGTGCTCAAATTTTGGGGAGTCAGTAGATGAGTTACTTGTTACTTAATTCCTTGCATCTGATCTGTTCTGCAACCATGGTATTTATATGGCAAGACAGCTCAGCTTCTGATCAATGGTTATCTCATTAACTGCCTATCCTTAGAAGTCAAGAGAAGACTGTAGCACAATAAATTGTTTCAGTTGCCTGCCTGAAACCCATGAAGATATCCTGAATCATGTTTGGCACAATTGCAGGTGATAACGTACAGAAAAATATATATTGATGCATGTTCTGAAATGTTTATATTTTCCATGTGAAGTAGGCAATTTGTTATGTTTGAAATAATTTGTGGAATTGTTCAATTGTTGTTCTTTCAAATTGTATTTCCTTCGAGATTTGTTTGGATTGTTCCTGCCAAATATTTTTATTTATGGTCATTATCTGCCTTGTTTTCCTCTGAATTATTTTTCTATTTTGCCCTATGTTTCTTTGAAATTGATCGTTCAAATGTGTCTGTAACGCATACCAATAGTTATTTGTATCAGAGATAATGGGGATTGCAGATGCTGGAGAATCCGAGATAACAAAGTGTAGAGCTGGATGAACACAGCAGGCGAAGCAGCATCTTAGGAGCACAAAAGCTGACGTTTCGGGTCAATGAAGGGTCTAGGCCTGAAATGTCAGCTTTTGAGCTCCTAAGATGCTGCTTGGCCTGCTGTGTTCATCCAGCTCTACACTTTGTTACCAATGGTTATATGGATATTTTTGGTTAAATCATTGTAATTTATATGGTTGCCCCATTTGAATTTTTAATATGCTTATGTGAATAAAGAAAATATGTTGCTTTACTTTGCTATTCCTGGTTTGTTTGAACATCCGTGCACTACGTACAAGCCTCCGAACTAAAAACCACCCATAGGCTGCTTTCTCAACAGAAAGAGTTGACTGGTGGTGGTTTTATCTGTCGGTCACCAAGCTCCTGGTGAGGGGACAGGTTAAGAAAGATTATAGCAACTTTGTAACATAGTTACTGAGTCAGCCAATTTCAGCACTGCAAACTCTCATGAAGGACAGGAGAATTAATGATCAGATTGTCGGCTCTCAGCAATATTAGTTAATGGTTCAATGAAGAAGCAGGAGGGTATGGCAGGAAGAGCTTTCCCTGTACCTCAAAATGAGGTGCTAACCTGGTCAAGTAACTAACCAGGACTACTTGCATGCCAAACAGCATTAGCAGCAAGTGATAGGCAAAGCTAAGCAATCCCATAACCAATGAATCAGACCTAAACTCTGTAATCCTGCCTAACCCAGGAGTGCATGGTGGTGGCCAATTAAACATCTTACTGGAGGAGGAGGGTCCACAAATATCCCTGTTCTCCATGATGAAAAAGTCCAATATATCAGAGCAAAAGATAAGGCTGAAACATGTGCAGTGATCTTCAGCCAGAAATGCCATGTAAATGATTCACCTCAGACTCCTCCAGTGGTCCTCAACATCACAGTCTTCAATTCAATTCACTCCACATGATATCAGGAAACAGTTGGGGACACTGAATACTGCAAAGGCTATAGGCCCTGACAAGATTCTAGCAATAATACTGAATATTTGAGCTCCAGAACTTGCTGCACCCCTAGCCAAGATGTTCCAGTACAGTTACAACACTGGTAGCTGCCCAACAATGTGCAAAATTGCCCAGGTTCAACCTGTACATAAAAAGCGAAACAAATTATATTGATCTACTCTTGATCATCAGCAAAGTGATGGAAGGCGTTTTTAACAGTGCCATCAAAAGACACTCACTGAAGAATAACCTGTTCAGTGACACCTCGTTTGAATTCCGCCAGGGGCATTCACATCCAGACCTCATTACAGCCTTGACTCAAACTTGGACAAAAATGCAGAATTCCAGGGGTGAGGTGAGAGTGACAGCCCTTGACATCATTCGACTAAATGTGGCATCAAGGAGCTGTCGGTAAAATTGGAATCACTTGGAAAAAGGGAACAATCACAAATATCGTATGATGTTAGTAGTAGTTGCAATTTGTAGCAGTTATGATGAACTTGACATAGGGAGTGTCTGACATCCTGTTCACTCTAAGAGCTGGCTCTGAGGGAGCTGGATCAGTGTCAAGGACTCTCCACAAATAAATAAAGGGGAACTTGGTCTGAGGACACTTGCCTGTGTTGAGTCATTTTAAGGCTGAGGCAACTTAAGGCATTTCAGCCGATGGTGTGGTGTTTAGGATCAAGGATGTTCAAAAGACCAGAATGAGATAAGCATACATATATCACTGAGTGGGAAGCGGGAGGGTACCAGAAAATATGACGCCATAGAAGAGCTCAAAAGCATTGAGAATTTTAAAATCAAGATGTGGCTTTACTAGTAGCCAATCTAAGTCAGTGAGCACTGCAGTGATAACAAAAAGGGACTCGCTGTGAGTTAAGACACAGACTGCAGACTTTTGGATGGCCTTGTTTTTACACAGGGTAGAATGTGGGACACAAGTCACGATCACATTAGTATGATGAAGAGGTACTTAAGACATGAATGATGATTTCATCTGCGGACAGACTCAGATACAAAGCAAATGGAATAATATTATGGAAGTGAAAATGAGCTGAGTAATTTTGTAAATGTGAGATTAGAAACACCTACCAGGATCAGATATGGCAAAAAGTTTGTGAACAAACTAGCTTACTTCTGAATTCTTGACAGGGAGAAGGCTGGAGTCAGGAGCTTGGGGATCAAAAGGTAGGAGTGGGGACTGAAAACTCTTTCTAAGAGTTATTTGGAAAAAAATTCTGCTCATCCAGTACTTGATGTTGGTTGGGCAGTCTGATGGTAATATTTCAGGAGTCAAGAGATGCAATAATGAGTTAAAGCTGGGTATTGTCAGTGTACATTGGGAAACTAATGTTGTACCTTTTCTATGATGTTGCTGTGCGACAGTCTACCATGAGAAATAGAAGGATGGGTGGGGGTGAGGATAGATACTTAGGGGACACCAGATGTAACATTCAGGAGCAGGAAGAGGAGGCGTTTGAAATGATTTGCTGGCGATAGATATATAAATGAATGGAATGAGGTAGGGCCAGTTCCACCTAGCTGGATGATAATGGAAAATCATTAGAGGAGGGAGGTGTGGTGATCTGTGTCAAAGGTTGCAGATAGCTTGAGAATTAAAAGTCAGGACAGTTTGCATTTGTCATGAACATGTAGGTTTTCATTTGTGACTTCGATGACGACCACTTAGGTACTGCAGCAAGAGCTGAAACCTGATTAGAGGATTTAAACCTAGAGTTCCGGGACTGATAGGACCACAGTTAGGAGACAACAAGGGCTTTTGAGAGGAAAGGCAGTTTGGAAACAGAACAATAGCTTTCAAAGAGGGCTGAGGTCGATGGCTATATTAATTTTTTTAAGAGAGGGGGTGATGTCAGCAGTCTTAAGAGAGATTAAAATCTAATGTGCAGGCTTGGTTTCCTATCTGAAAGTAAAATTGCAAGAGAGGCTATAACCCACTAGCAGGAAGATTCCTTACTGCTGGTCACAGATGGTGAGCTGAGTTGATCCTCGTGATCAGAGAGAACCTATGGGCTGAGATGATGTTGCCAAAGATCCTCAGGGCTGTGGGTGAAGGTAATAGAAGGGGCTTTGATCATGGCAGATTCAATCATTGAGAGGGTATCTGCTGACTAGGCACGTTCGATTGTGGGCAGTGATATAGCTCAGTTTAGGGAGGGTGAGAGAAACACCCCTACTCTTCCTGATTGACACACAACGATATTAAACTTCCCTCTTCCACATGCCAGGTTCACTTCCCTTGGGTGTACCAAAGCTAGTGTTAAAGCAAGAGAAGAGATACACCGTCTCTTACATATTTAAATGAGCCGTCCTCCCCCATCTCCACAATGTGCGTTGATAATTTTCCTTTCACCCCACCTACTTTTAAAGAAGAAGTGGGTGGATTTGAGGCAGGCTGGTTTTGGGTTGGAATTTGTAACTGCATGTAATTCATTGGGATCAGCTTCAGTGGATTGACATTACACGCTGTTTCTGTTTTGATTTGAAGCCAAAACCTACGGGCCAACGGAAGGAATTCTAACATTAACGTGAGAATATTATCTCACAAACATTCCACCAATGTGTTTAAAAGTACTATTACATAGTTACCCAAATTCAGTCCATGTTTTTCAGATTGTAGATTGATGGAAAACTTTTCAGGAGTTAGAGCTGCCCTCTGATTTATTCGCTACTGGCGCATTTTTGGGTTGAAAAGACACTAGAGAAGAAGGAATCCAATTCGCCCTAAGCTTTCTCCCTGCATGTATGAGCTGGGGAAAAGTCGCCATCTCCTTTTGGAAACCGATGAAAAGTTGACAAAACTTTAGAGGTGTGTGCCATTGGTGTCATGTGAAATTGTGTCAAGTCAAACAATGGTGGATTCTGAAATAACTCCACAGAGGCCAGCATCCCGTCCTCAGATCAACATTTATTTACATGTGCCTAATACTTCACACTCGTCCCGTTTCCTCAGAGTCAGCTCTCAGAGTGAACAGAACCTCTGACACTCCTGTTTATATCTGTCAGCCAGGGCTCCCTAATCAGACCGGATTAACAGCCCCAATCGGGAAACTCATATTCAATGATGTCCACCTGGCTGAC
This sequence comes from Stegostoma tigrinum, assembly GCF_030684315.1. Classification (NCBI taxonomy): domain Eukaryota; kingdom Metazoa; phylum Chordata; class Chondrichthyes; order Orectolobiformes; family Stegostomatidae; genus Stegostoma; species Stegostoma tigrinum. Next base: position 18,902,222 of record NC_081356.1, read on the forward strand.
CTTGTTATTGTCACTACAGATTCTGCCACAATTTACAGTAGAGAAATGAAGCATCACTATTTCAGGAAGGCTGTGTGCCTTTAAATTGCTGCTACTATTCCTGTTCCACAAATTCAATGTGAGATGCCTAGTGATTGCAATGGAAATTGTCAGACCTGTGAATGAAAGTTGGTAATAACCAGATGAATGCAATAGATTCAAAGATCCTTTCAAAGGAAAGCAATCAATAGAAAATAATGGAAGTCCAGCAAGCAGGTACTTTTCATATTGATGCAAAATCAAATCTTTATTCTACAGCAGCACTGTGATTGACACTCTAATGGTTAATACTTCCCCAACTCCCAGCAACCAACCCATTATATTTCTCTTTTTCCGTAAACATTGAGCTTGTACTGAGATATATTAAACAGGTGATTGCAACATCATGCAATGTACTTTATGGTCATTACAAAGCCTGAAGGAGATCATTTTGAACTGAAAGGAATTTCTTAGGATGCTATTTTCCTGAGTAAAATTGCTCTTTTTTTTGGTGTCCCCCAGGAGTTTTTAAAAGCAATTGCCAACTGCCACCAGTTACAACATTGCATTGTACAGATACCTTAAATCTTTTGGTATCTTTCCCAAAAGTTTTAAATGCCATTTGGGGAAATCTGGATCTAAGGCCATTCTTGTCTCTACTTAACATCTATACACATAAATTTACTACAGCATGTCAACTGGCAGGTTTGGGAAATGAGGAATGCTGTGAGCCGAATCTTATCATTTTTTGATCAGATTTGATGGAGAAATTCTTGCCGTGAGGTCAAGTGAGTTTTCTTAGTGAGAATCATGCCCTATCTCCTCCTTATGTTAAAATGCGCTGTTCATTTCATGGAGTAACCCATCATTCAAGAAGACTCCTCTGTAAGACCAGGATCTCCCAGGTGGTGGCGCCATCTTTCAAAGCCTGCTGTGTACCTACAAGAACGTTTCCATTTTACAAGTTGTGCTTCTTAGCTGTTTAGGGTGCCAGGAGAGAAGGCAGTAAGGGGTGAGGCTGGCCCCATGTTTCTCTGAGGTGGTGCTCCTTGCAGATGGGTGGGGGAGTTGATAAGAGTTCCCTTCACAGAGGACAGGCAGAGGAGGCCACCACACCAGGCCATGACAGCTTCATCAGAGATCGTCACTTAGACCTGTGCCATCTCGAGGGGAGGACGACAGGGTAGCAGTGCAGGATGGAGGTCAATAAGCTTCTTTGCTCTGGGCCAAGGGAAGCCCAATGCACTGCTGTCTGCTCTCTCACATTTACCTGTGGCCTCTCACACTCCCTCTGTTACAGCACCTTCCCTCACCCACATGGGTGACCCCCGTTTCATCCCATGTCGCTGATCATCTGTGCCCTCCTCTCTCCCTCAGTACACCTCAGCCCATTCTCCCCTCTATGCACCAACCCAAAAAGCTGTGCTAGGAGAAGACATCCCATAACAGGGCAGAGTGTCCTTATCCCATTTGAAGAAAGGATATGCATCAAGGTAGGAAATTGTTGCTGTGGGAATGTTGAGACATCCATGTCCCGACACCTGAGTAATTAACACTCACAACGGTCACATTAACCAGGAGTCAAATACCACAACTAACTATTGGATCAGGCACGTTCTGCCTCTAATATTGGATACATTACTTCGGGCAGCACAGTAGTTTGCACTGCTGACTTCCCTACGCCAGGGCCCTGAGCTCAATTCCACTCTCGGGCGAGTTTGTGTGGAGTTTTCATGTTCTCCCTGTGTATATATGGGATTCCCCGCAACACCCCCCCCACCACCCCCCCCCCCCCCCAACCTCACCACCCCCGGTTCCTCCCACAATCCACCGATGTGCAGGTTAGGAAGATTGGCCGTGCTACAGTGCCCATAGCGTACAGTACGTGCAGACAATGTGGATTAGCCATGGTAAATGAGGGGCTCCAGGGATAAGTGTGGGGGCCTGTGTCTGGGTAGCATGCTCTTTGGAGGATTGGTGAGGACTCAATGAGCCGAATGGTGTCTTTCTACAGTCAAGGGTTTCTACAATTCTATGACATCCTCTCAAGGAACAGACTGTCTCCGACGGGGAGGAGAGTTCCTTGACATTCCTAGATCATTGTTGAGACCAGAGTCTGCATCACTTCCTGACTGCCCCTAGCAGTACAGATGATGAAATTTCACTGGGCTTTGAGTAAGTCACTCACTGAGCTCACACACACCTATATCTCTGGGAGAAACAGCCCAGGGCATTGGCAGGTCAGAGCACTGACGGAGACGAAGTATCTGCTGAGTCCCTGGCAGGAAAAGGCCCTGTGTTCTCGGTGATGAGGGAGATCCCGCAGATGCACAGACAAGAGCAGCAGTGTCAGGCAGGGTGACAGAAGGCACTGACCATCATTGCTGAGAAGCCGGAGCAATACAGCCACAGCATCAGTTCAATGTCCGTCATCACTCAGATGTTACAGCATTGCAGCCAGTCCACTCATTCACTGCCTGTTACCACCCAGGCTCTGTCATAGAGCTGCAAGTAATGGAACTGCCTTGCATATTGGTAGTTGCGATGGAAAAACAGGCCCAACGCCCTCAGGGTCTGCTGGAGGAGCAACAACACTACACTCCATTGTTCCCAAGGACTAAAGGTGGGAGGAGAGTGGGATTGGGAGCCTTGAGCCTGGTGTAAGGGCCTCACAAGAGGACAGGGCAGAGCCACAAAAGTATGGGTCAGACAGACAGGTAGCCCCCCCCCCCCCCCCCCCCCCCCACCGAGAGTTTGCACACAGGAACTGGTCTGTTATTCCTGCTGTTACAAGTTCCAGCTGAGGAGAGTCAACTTGTCTCTGTTTAAAAGGCCCTTGACGCATCACTGTCCAAACCCAAACACCTTCAGGGTCACATGACTAAACCTCCATGGCAATGGGCTGCATTGTAAAACATGTTCCCCTCACCCCATCTACAGAGCAGGGAAGGGGATGCTTTCTATACTTGGTTCGAGCAGACTGCCACCTACTGTGCTTTTCTAGCATTAAACCTAAGGACTCTGTATCAATGCCATGTTGGGTGATGGCTAGAAAACTTATACATAGTTTGTTAACAGTTAAATCTGATCTAAACAGTTTGTTTACAATACCCTGTTATGTCCACTGTTTATTTAGAAATTACTTTAATATTTAATATGTAAATAATGATAATATTTCATAATTCCTTGAGTTTCACCATTTCTGTGCTTGTCCCTGTCTGTGTTGTGGCTGTTGAGGCTATAGAGAGGAGAGATTTCCCTGCAGCATCATTCCTTGGACCACTCTGACATCTTAGTACCCCTAGACCCCCATCACTGCCTACTGTTTGGTTGGCTATGCATGCAGGAGTATATATCCCAGGGAGTGCCCACAATTGGAAAGGTTTAGAGGGATATGGGCCAGACGCTGGAAAATAGGAGTAGATTAATTTAGGATATCTAGTTGGCATTGATGATTCGGGCTGAAAGGCCTGTTTCCATGCTGTACAGCTCCACACCTCCATAAATTTAAGCTTAGAATTAGTGGACTGGACTGTATTGAAGTACTCAATGAAAAACAGATGATTACACCATCACTGTCATGGATTTCACTAGCAAGTGAGGAGAGGACTGCATGCTAAAGATTCTAATCAGAGGTTTCCCAACTGGAAACCTTGGATGATACAGGAAACCCATTGCCTACTGAAGGCGATGCATGTAGCATTCAAGTAGGATAACACAGGCCTATACAGAAAATCCAGATATGACCTCTGCAAAGCCATTAGAGATGCCAAGTTGCAGTACTAGCTGAAATTAGAAGCCCTAACCAACCATACGGACACTCGTTGCTTGTGGCAAGATCTGAACAACATAACAGGATATAAAATGAAGCAGAGCATGGTAGCAGCTAAAAACACACCCCTCCCTGATGTACTCAATGCTTCCTATGCTTGATTCGAGCGGGAAAGCCAGTGGCACGGTGTTATCTGTCCCGACAGCCCAGGATGCAACTGTTCCTACTGTCACCACTGCAAATGTCAGCTCTGTCTTCCTGAGAATCCACCCAAGGAAAGCGACAGGCCCAGATGGACTCCCTGGATGTGCACTTAGATCCTCTCTGGACCAACTGGCGGAGGAATTCACTGATGTCTCCAACCTTTCTCTCCTACAAGCCGAAGCCACCTGCTTCAAGAAGACCACCATCATTATGGTTCCAAAGAAAGTACATGCAACATGCCTTAATGACCTTCATCTAGTGGCTCTGTCCTCCAGAATCATGAAGTGCTTTGAGAGGCTTGTCATGGCCTATTTCAACTCGAGCCTCCCAGGCTGCCTTTATCCCCTGCAATTTGCTTACCAATGTAACAGGTCAACAGCAGGCACCATTTTCTTAGCCCTGCACTCACCCCTGGAACATCTGGACAACAAGGACAAGAAGTGACAATAAAACCATCAACGTCCATCTTGCCTAGTGATGAACAATGCAAACAGAAACACCAACTTTAGGCAGGAGTTTGCCTTCATGATGACACATGGAACAGAAGCTCCATCGCAGATGCCAACCTTGGGATCGTCCTGCATCACGAGGAGAGGGACAAACTCACATGTCGTTCTCGGGCAGTCTTTGGCATGGAAGATCTACAGCAGATGATCTCATCTGACCTCACCAAATTTCTGAGCTGCCTCAGAAATGATGGAAAAATGTCAATTAATTACCTCTTATTTTATCATTTTTCAGGTAAAGTGAGGGTACTGAGGCCAATTGTAACATCACAACTCCTCTCCCATCAACACCCTCCTGAGCCAAGGTAAGCAAAGCCAGCACAAACTGGGAATAAAACCTGTCACTCCTGGTCTGTAAATTGCTGGTTTCACACTAGGAAGTGACAAATTAGGAAGCATCAATCTGGCACTGTTAGGAACAGAAGCCCATCTGTCTTCCACATTGGCTTCTCCACAACCCCCTCTACGGTGCAGAATACTTCTCGTTTCTTCAGAGCAGCACAACACCACAACAAGGTTGAAATAGATTCTTGTGTGTGCATTTGTACGATTTCAACTGTCCCAGGAATTGGAACACTAACAGAACGTTAGGTACTGGGGAAGCAACACTGAGAAATGTAGCTACTGTTAAATTCTTAGGTGTCAGAACAAGCTCAAGCATAATTGTTCACAAGTTAATGATTTAAAAGGACTGCAAATCTTGTCAGTTAACTGAAAGGTGCTGATGGGAAACATCATGCTTTCAATATATTTGAATATGTTGTGTGGAAAACATCCCTCCAATTTCAGAGATGGAAAATTATCCACAAACAGTGAATGAAAATGAGGTACCTATTGTAAAAACAAAACCGGTATCCTTCAGTGCAATGCAAATTTGAAAATGTGTTTATCACTTCTCTTAGCTCTTTTGTGTCTCTCTCTATTGTGGTTCCTCTTTTGCTTCCATTTGTCACTATTCTCCATATTTTCTATTCCTTCAAATCCTCTTGTTTCTTGTTCTGACTTCACAGCCAGAAATGAATAACGCTGTTGAGTTTTCCTTTCAATACATTTGCTGAATAGTAGAAGTAAAGGATCACTGTGGAATGAGAGCTACGCTAACATTACTGGTAGCGGTTTATCATAATATCGGTCTCCAGATTTAACACAAGGCCAGTAATGATAGTCTACCCTGCTCCCACCCTTCCAATTTCCTCTGGTAATGACATAAGAGATATTTGTGAAGGTGGTTTTTACCCACATAGTGGAAGTGTGAGGCTGTGATTTTGCATTTGAGCCCCCCGGCAACTAAGTGACAGCTGGCAGGGGTGGTGTGGCTCTTATCATCTAGTCACAGCATTCCCTCTTCCTATTGCTCTTTTGGCAACCCCTTCTCTTTCAAGCCTGTTCCATATTTCCTAGCATCTCTTTAAAATCCTCTGCATATACCAACACCCAAGTCTAGTATCAAGTTTCTCCCATAGGTCTCCCTCTTTCTTCCCTCAACTTCCAAACTCCAAGCGAGTTCTTCACCTTCAACTAAGCTTACCTTATTCATGATGGAGATGGCAGATTTGGGAACTATTGACATTCGAGGTTGGATGACTTCTTTTTAATCTTTCATGGGATATGGGCCTCACTGGTTAGGCTAGTATTTATTGCCCACCCATAATTGCTCAGAGGGCAATTAAGACTCAACCACATTGCTGTGGGTCTGAAGGCACATGTAAGGCAGACCAAGTAAGAAAAGCAGATTTCCTTCCCTAAATGATATATGTGAACCAGTTGGGTTTTTTTCTGACAATCAATAACAGTTTCATTGTTGAACCTTAATTGCGGACATGTGATTAGATCAAGTAATTAGATCAACTTTCAATGGGGAAACATTTTGTCGGACAGTGATCATTGTCTCAGAAGTTTTAGGATGTTGGCAGAAAACATTAATAAACAATTGAGGGTAAGAATAAGCAACTGGCAGAGAGCTGACTTCAATGAGGAAAGAACAGAGCTGGGCCATGTAGACTGGAACCAAAAGTGGCAGAAAAACAATAACCAAACAATGTGATTCCTTCAAAAGAGAGAGGGATTGGGAACAGTCAAGGTATATTCCCTTAAAAGGGAAAGTTAGGGTGTCAGTAGTAAAACGTGGAATGTTATGGGCAGGTGATGGCCTAATCATATTATTGCTAGACTATTAAACCAGAGGCCCAGGCAATGTTCTGGGAACCTGGGTTTGAATCCCATCATGGCAGACGGTGGAATTTGAATTTGATATAATTTGGAAATAAGAGTTTAATAATGACCATGAAACCATTGTTGATTATCAGGAAAATCCCATGTGGTTCACTTATGTTCTTTAGGGAAGAAAATCTTTACCTGGTCTGGCCTACATGTGACTCCAGTCCCACAGCAATGTGGTTGACAATTAACTGCCCTCTGACCAATTAGCGATGGGCAATAAATGCTAGTCCAGCCAATGACTCCCATATCTAATAAATGAAAAACATCTAGGACCAGTTAGGGACCAAACAGGTAATTTATTGCAGAGGCAGAAGGTATAGCAGAGATGTGAAATTAATATTTTGCATCAACCTTCACCAAGGAGACAAATGCTGTTGAGACTACAGTGGCAGAGGACGAAGCTCAGTTACCGGAGAGACTTAAAATTTTAAGGCAGTGGCAAAACTTCTTTTGCTTCAGTTGATAAATCTTCGGGGTTAGATTAGATTTACCCAAGAATATTGAAGGAAGAGAATGTGAAAGTTCCAAACGTTGGAGACAATGTTGAATAAGACATTGACATTGGTATTATACTCAGATAGGTGGTAAATGAGTTTCAGTGCAGAGAATTGTGAAGTGGTATATTTTGGTACAAAGAAGACAGAGAGACACTATACAACAAAAGGGCATAGGAGCAGACAGACCTTGGTAAAAATGTACAAAAGTTGTTAAAAGATGACAGGACAGGTTGAAACATTGAAAATAAGAGCTGAAGTGGGCTTTCAGTCCTTTGAGCCTGCTCCACCATTCAAGATGATCATGGTTGATCATCCAACTCAGTCTTCTGTTCCTGCTCCCACCCCATGTCCTTTGATTCTTTCAGTCATACGTACTATGTTGATCTCCTTTTGGAAAGCATTTAATTTTTTGGCCTCTGTGGTTTTCTGTGGCAGAGAATTCCTCAAGCCCAGTATTTTCTGGGAGAAGAAATTTCTCCTCATCTTAGTCCTAGATGGCTTACCCTGCATGCTTCGACTGTGGTCCACAGTCTGGATATCCTGGTTACCAAGAATGTTCCATCTTGCATTTCCCCAGCCAAGCCCTGTTACAAAATTATAGATTTTTTTGAGACCCCTTCTAAACGCTATTAACTACAGCCCAAAACAATCCAGAATCTCTCCAAACATCATTCCTACCATCCCAAGGTTGGTAATCCTTCATTGCACTCCCTCCATAACCAGAACATCCTTCTTCAGGTAAGGGGACCAAAACTGCACGTAATACTCCAGGTTTGGTCTCACCTGATTGTACACTGTCTAACTGCAGCAAAACATCTGTGATCGTGTACTCAAATCCTCTCACTATGGAAGGGCCTCATATCATTTGCCTTCTTGACTGCCAGTTGCACTGGCATGTTTACTTCCAGCAACTAGTTTACAAGGGCATCAAGGTGTCATTGCACCTTGTCCTTTCCCAATCTATCACCATTCAGATAATAATCTACCTTTCGGTTTTTGCTACAAACTTGATACCTACATTTATCAAAATTATATTCCAACTGCCATGCATTTATCTATTCACTCAACTTGCCCAAATTGCGCTGAAGCATCTTTGCATCCTCCTTATTGCTCACCCTCACACACAGCTTTGTGTTGTCTGTGGAATTGTTGGCATTACATTTACTTCCCTCATAAAAATTATTTATATTGCAAATAGCTGGGTCCCAAGTGTACATTCTTGCGGAGCCCTACTGGTTCCTGGCTGCCAATTGGAAAAAGATCAGTTTGTTCCTAACATAAGAGATAACAAGGTGTAGAGCTGGATGAACACATCAGGCCAAGCAGCATCAGAGGAGCAGGAGGCTGATGTTTCGGGCCTAGACCCTTCTTCAGAAAAAAAAATCTCAGATTCACCAGCATCTGCAGTTCCTACTATCTCTGAAACAAGTTTATTCCTCACCTTCATTTCCTGTTTGCCAACCAGTTCGCCATCCATGTTAGTCCACTCTTCCCAATTCTGAGTTCTTTCATTTGACTTGCTAATCCCTTATGTGGGCTCTTAGTAAAAACCTTCTGAAAGTCCAAATAAACCACATCCATTGGTTTCTCCTCATTGATTCTTGTAGTTACATCCTCAAAAAATTCTAGCAAATTTTTCAAGCATAATTTCCCTTTTGTAAATCCAATCTGACTCTGTCTGATCCTGCCACTGTTTTCCAAGGCAGCCCAGGGAAGGTTCGTTTGGATGATCCAAGTTATGGATGGACTGTCTTGTAAGCAGACGGTGCGTAGATTGGACCTGTGCTCACTGGTGTTTAGAAGAATGAGAGGTGACCTTATTGTAACATGTAATAATCTTAGGGGACTTGATATGTGGAGATGTTGTTTCTCCTTGTGGGACAGTCTAGGATAAGAGGGTATGAACTCAGCACATAGGTTGCCCTTTTAAGATACTGATGAGGAGGGATTTCTTCTCTCAAAGGGTAATAAATCTGTGGATTTTTTTTACCAAAAAGAGCTGATGAAGTTGGGTCGTTCAGTTTATTCAAGTCTGAGAAAGGCAGCTTTTTAAACAGTAAAGGAATCAAAGATTACGGGGGAAAAAACAGGAAAGTGGATCTGAGGATTATCAAAGCAATCATAATCTCATTTACTGGTGAAGCAGACTGAAGATCTGATTTTGCTCCTTTGCCTTATGGTGTTATGGTCTATGGTCACTCTTTAGGAAGGATGTGAACACATTGGAGCAAATGCAGTAATGGTTTATGAAAAGAGTTGCAGGAATGAGAAACTTGAGTTAAGAAGGTAGATTGGAGATGTCAGACGAGATTCTTGAAGACAGGAAAGCTAAGGGGGACATAATGAAGTTTCTAAAATCATAAGGGATTCGGACAGAGTAGATAGGGAGAAGCTGTTTCTGCTTGTAAGAGGATTGCGGGCCAGACGGCATAGTTTTAACAGTGTTTTGTAAAAGAAACAAATGCGAGGTGAGAAAATACATTTTTACATAACAATTGTGACAAATGTGAGGCGTTGCAATTTGGTAAGTCAAAATCAGGACTTATGCACTTAATGTGAGCTCCTGGAGAGTGTTGCTGAACAAAGAGACCTTAAAGTGCAGATTCATAGTTCCTTGAAAGTAGTATCATAGGCAGACAGAGGAATGAAGGAGACAATAGGAACTGCAGATGCTGGAGAATCAGAGATAACAATGTGTAGAGCTGGATGAACACAACAGGCCAAGCAGCATCTTAGGAGCAGGAAGGCTGGCGTTTCAGGCCTTGACACTTGAACAGAAATAGGGGAGGGGAAGAGGGTTCCAAAATAAATAGGGAGAGAGGGGGAGGCGGATCAAAGATGGATTGAGAAGAAGATAGGTGGAGAGGAGACAGACAATTTAAAGATGCAGGGATGGAGCCTGTAAAGGTGAGTGTAGGTGGGGAAGCAGGGAGGAGATATGTCAGTCCAAGGAGGACGGACAGGTCAAGGGGGCGGGATGAGGTTAGTAGGTACGAAATAGGGGTGCAGCTTGAGGTGGGAGGAGGGATAGCTGAAAGGAAGAACAGGTTAGGGAGGCGGGGACAAGCTATGCTGGTTTTGGGATGCTGTAGGGGGAGGGGAGATTTTGAAGCTTGTGAGATCCACATTGATACCATTGGGTGCAGGATTCCCAAGCGGAATATGAGTTGCTGTTCCTGCAACCTTCAGGTGGCACCATTGTGGCATTGCAGGAGGCCCAGGATGGACATGTCATCTGAGAAATGGGAGGGGGAGTTCAAGTGATTCATGACTGGGAGGTGCAGCTGTTTATTGCGAACTGAATGTAGGTATTCTGCAAAGCAGTCCCCAAGCCTCCGCTTGGTTTCCACAATGTAGAGGAAGCCACAATGGGAACAGTGGATACAGTATACCACATTGGCAGATGTGCAGGTGCATATCTGCTTGATGTGGAAAGCCTTCTTTGGGCCTGGGATGGGGGTGAGGGAGGAGGTGTGGGGGCAAGTGTAGCACTTCCTGTGGTTGCAGGGGAAAGTGACGGGTGTGGTGAGGCTGGAGGGGAGTGTGAACCGGACAAGGAAGTCCCGGAGAGAGTTGTCCCTCTGGAAAGCATATAAGGTGGGGGGGGGGATGTCTTTGGTGGTGGAGTCAGATTGTAGATGGTGGAAGTGTTGGAGGAAGATGCCTTGGATCCGGAGGTTGGTAGGGTGGTACGTGAGGACGCGGGGGATTCTTTTTTGGTTGTTATTGTGGGGACGGGGTGTGAGTGATGCGTTGCAGGAAATGCGGGAGACACGTTCGAGGGCATTCTCGACCACTGAGTGGGGTAAGTTGCGGTCCTTGAAAAATGAGGACATCTGAGATGTACGTGAGTGGAATGCCTCATCCTAGGAGCAGATGCGCGCAGGCGAGGGAATTGGGAATAGGGGATGGCATTTTTGCAGGAAGGTGGGTGGGAGGAGGTGTATTCTAGGTAGCTGTGGGAGTAGGTGGGCTTGTTATCTTGGAGTGAAGGATATACTTGTTACTCTTGCCTTTATTGGTCAGTGCATTGAGTATAGGAGTTGGGAGGTTGTGTTGCACCTCTACAGGACATTGTTTAGGCCACTTTTAGAATGAAACTTAAAGTTGTGAAACTTAAAAGGGTTCAGAAAAGATTTACAAGGATGTTTCCAGGGTTGGAGGAGTTTGAGCTATAGAGAGAGGTTGAATAGGCTGGGGCTATTTTCCCTGGAATGTCAAAGACTGAGAGGTGACTTTAAAGAAGTTTATAAAATCATGGGTGCATGGATAGGGAGAATAGACAAGGATTTTTCCCACCATAGGGGTGTCCAAAACTAGAGGGTATAGGTTAATGGTGAGAGGGATAACATTTAAAAGGGATCTAAGGGGCAACTTTTCATGCAAAGGGTAGTGTGTGTATGGAATGAACTGCCAGAGGAAATGGTAATAGCTGGTGCCATTGTAACTTTTAAAAAGACACCTGGATATGTATATGAATAGGAAGGATTTAGAGGGATATGGGTCAAATGCTGGCAAATGGGTCAAGATTTATTTCAGATATCTGGTCAGCATTGACATTTTGGATTGAAGGGTCTGTTTCCATGTTGTACAGCTCTATGACAGTATAACCGGTTAATGTCTGGAATGCACTTCCTGAAAGTGTGATGGACAAAGATTCAATTGATGCATTCAAGATGGTGGTATATCATTATTTAAATAAAATACAACATCCAGAGCTATGGGGTAAAGAGGCACGAGATTGGTACAATGGCAAAATGCTTGAGGTGTTGCTACAGATTGAATGTTCCTTCTTTCTGTAACAATTTTGTGATTAGTGAAAGCATCAGCAGCCATTACTGCACTTGTAATTTGCTGAATCTAGTTCACAGGAGAGTGCTAATCAATCGGTTTGGCACAGTCAAGCATTCACAAGCAGTGCCGAACTTCACCACTGCCTGTCTTGAAATGTGGACCAGATCAGATTTGTCTGAGTCCAAGTGAGGAAAGTCACAATCTCTTAGGGAACAGCTCTCTGTCATTTGCAGGTAGCTGACTTGTAGCCAGTACACCGGAAGTCTTGGATAGCTCATCTCTCTTCTTGTAGGCCCTCTCCTTGACCTTCAGGCCTTCTCCTCCTCCTGCTTCTCCTTGTTACTCTGTGCAATATCAGAACAGCCTGCTCCCTGTCAAGAGCCACTCATTTCTTCAGCTCCCTCTCATGGTGAGAAATACAAACTTTTCAACCCCAATGATAGCACTTCTCTACCACAGGGTGAGCAGACAAGCTCGATTTTTCCTTTCCTAAATAAGTTAGCTAGTGTATCCATTAACAATGTCACCCCTGCTAGGTGCACATTCTGATCTTCCTTTGTTTTTGATTCATTCATGGGATGCCAGCAGCACTGGCTGGGTCAGCATCTATTGCCGGCCAGAATTACGCTCGCATTTTATTGAATTTGATTTTCTTCATACGCCATAATGGAATTCAAACTAGTTTCTAGACTATTAATCCAGCGACATTAGCACTGCACTACCACCTCTCCCTGCTATAAAGCAAAACACTGACGATGTTGGAAGTCTGAAATGAAAACAGAAAATGCTAGAGAAATTCAGCAGCATCTGGTGGAGAGAGAAACTGAGTTTATGCTTCATGTCTGATGTGACCCTTCTTTGGAAATATATCACAATCGCACTCTCCCTGAGATGTTCCAGAAATTGCATATTCCTCAATTCTCACAATCAAAAATTAAAAACAGTTCCTTTCGAGGAATCATAACAAGCACAGCATTGAGTTCAATGATCATTTAAGTGAATTTGTGCATGTTTCAGAATCCCACCCCAAAGACCATTTCGAAATTCACATTGTTGCAGGATTCAGCACTGGCTTCTGCAAATGCAAATTTCTAACCAAATTCCAAACCCACATTTGTTCCTACCCTCAACTGTAATTGGAAATCCAGCCCAATATTGCATAAGCTATTCTCTAAATATCCAATTAGAGATTTCAGGACATGTTTCATCTGAGGATTAGTACTTGTCATCTCCCTCTGTGGAAATTCATATCAAATTGAATTATTGCTACCAAAATAAAAATAATTAAGGCATATCATTTAGAAAAACAAAATATAAGGCAAGGTGATGTCTATAATCCAGTGACATAGGTAAAATTCTGGGGACCCATGTTTGAATCCCAAAATGGTAGTTTGTGGAATTTGGAATTAAGGTGTAATGTGAGCACGAGTCAATGTTATAAAAATCCACCTGGTTTACCAATGACCTTTCAGGACTGAAAACTTCCATCCTCACCTGATCCAGCCTACACGTGACTCCAGAAATGTGCTCAAGAACTGCTGCTCGAAATGGACTAGCTACTCAGTTGTGTCATTACTTATAAAGGAAGGAAACTGGACAGAGCATCTGGCATCGACTCAGGCATTGGAAGCATTCAAGGGCAATTACAGTCGGCTCAATCCAGTGAAGTCCTTCGTAATAAAATCTGAAAATTGGGAGAGCTACCACATGGATTAGTCAAGCAACATCCTGGCATGGTCTTGTTCATAGTATCACATTACACACAATTTCCCAGGCATATAACACAAATCTAAACCTAAAGCTCACTTGTTTGCTACTAAGCATGGGCCATGCCTCCTGACTTGTAACACCTCTCACTGATTCTCCAAGGGAACACAGATTCCTCTTGCAGTACCATCGCTGCTACCTTTTTTTAGATTGCAGTCCGGAAAAAACTTACTCGATCCATAATAGTTATTTCCGCTCTTTGATTTACCAATTTGTTCCTCTCCACTGCCCTTTCTTCATAGCTCCACAAACATTTCTTTCTTTTTCAATATATATCCAATTTCCTTGTAAATGGTACTATTCACTTCACTTCTCTGATCCGTTGAGGCAGTGCAGTCTAAGTCCTAAAAACTCTGCACCAAGCAATTTCTCCTCCACTTGCCTGTGTTTCTTTTGCCAATGATGTTAATTGCAAGTCCCTGGGATGCTGAACCATCCACCAGCGGAACCAATTTATTTACTTTATCCAAATCCTTCACAGTTTGGCTTTCCTTAACATTGCCTGTTCTAAGGATAGCAATCCCAGTGCCCTGGTATTTCTGCAAGCTGAATTCATTCGTTCATTGATAAATTTCTTCTACCCTATCCAAGGTGTCTCTCTTTACATTCTCCCAAGTGTCAGAATTAAGCACAGCACTCAATGTGAAGCATTACCAATTATTTAAAAAATGTTTTAACATAACTTTTCTTCAGTGTGAATCCAGATTCATCAGTTATCTTCCCATTTTCCAAGAACTTTTGAATTTTTGGAAAATAAGCTGACTGGAGGTTGTTGTATTTATTTTCTAAACAATTTGTTCAAAGATGTTATTATACACCTCGACAGCAGATGGAACTTGAAACAAGACCTCCTAGGCTCAAAGGTAGGAACATTACTACTGCACCCACAAGAGCTCTCTGGAAGTTTTCATTGCATCGCTGTGAAATCTTCATCTGATCGGAGTACATATGACACAGTTTCAACTGAAATAGTATTGCTCTCATTAGGTGATCTCACATATCTATATCTCATTAAGATATAGCATGTTCTTCCCTATGTGGACATAGGCCTTGAGGTCACACAAGTGCATGAATAGTTGATGGTTGTAAAGTAGGATAAGGTATAAATGTCAGGGCAGAAATGTTGATAATCAGGATAAGAAAGACAAAAGGCGAGCCTGCAATTATTGTATCAGTGATAATGGGAACTGCAGATGCTGGAGAATCCAAGATAACAAAGTGTGGAGCTAGATGAACACAGCAGGTCAAGCAGCACCTCAGGAGCACAAAAGCTGACGTTTCGGCCTAGACCCTTCATCAGAGAGCTGATGAAGGGTCTAGGCCCGAAACGTCAGCTTTTGTGCTCCTGAGATACAGTTTGGCCTGCTGTGTTCATCCAGCTCCACACTTTGTTAGCCTGCAATTATTATTGTTTTTTAGTGCCTTTAATCATTTGGAGGAAAGTAGCAATTGCGGTAATTAAAATGCCATTGCAGCTCATAAATAATGACTGCTGAGGACAAGAATGGAAGTTTTCTCTAAAACTCCTCATTCACTCTCCTGATATCTTTTGCAATGATTATGAATACCACATTTGGGTAAAATGTACTGTTCACACTGACCACAGCCTGATTTAAAACTGAGATATTGCATTAAAAGTTCAAATTACTGGCAACTGGAAATTGATATGTACTCACTCCAGGGTCTTTTTCATCCACAATCACTCCAGTGTGTTTCTGAGAGATTCTGAGCGAATGGCAATGTCATTGCCTCCTGCCCATAATGAACAAGGAGTCATAAACATCTGTAGCAAAGATACGGCAGAATCTGATTTAATGCCTGAACTGTCACTGTGTGATGCTGTCACTCGCGCAGGGCATGAGTGAATGCAAAATTACAGTAGCTTTGACTTATCTGCATGTCTGAGAACACAAATCTGCCAATGATCAGTGCAATCAGGCAATGTGTTAGAAAAGATTTAAAATAAAGATATAGGAGGAGACTGCAAAGCTATTTGCTGAGAATCTGTGACATACCCTGTATTTTAGAGTAGGAACATGATATAACTTCATGAATACAGCTGAAAATCAGTTCATCACATCAGGAAGAAATTAAGCGTCACTTTGAGAAACCCAATTTTATATAAGCGAATATAATTTTTAAAAAAAATTGACAAAGTGTCAATTTTGTTGCGTTTCATGGGGCTTTCTCTCCAGAGGCCTGGTGACATATCTCATGTTAGCTTCCAAACTCACGACATTACCACGGCCCTATGATGCCACACTCATCTCATGATGCCTCCTACAAATGGTAGGCCTGCATTCCTGCCTGGGCTTCCTGGGATTCTCGCTGTTCAAATGTTGCCAGTCAGGAGCTTCCCTTCACTGTGAACATAACGGGAGGGGAATAAGAAGCAAATGTTTCTTAGGGCATATCTTTGGTGTGGCTGGCACTTTATTCCAAACACAATTGCACTTTCATTAATCTATTGTTATTTAGGGAACAATTCACATGGCTTACCTGTCCTTAGCTTCTCCCGATCTTGTACTTTTGCCCAGTACAACCAAACATCCTCTAATCATTCAAAGTGGGAGCCGCACATACTTGAAAATCTTCAAAGAAAACAATCACTTTCATTCAGCAACAGCCAAAGCAAAGTCTCTAGGGGCATATATATATCATCTGTCTTTGAAGCACCAATAAATTCACAGTCAGTGAGTGAACATTGCACCTAGGTTTGTACTGTTGGAGCTGGTTGTCAAATAAATTCTGAATGACTTGTTGCACTTAATGCTAGAGCGCTCTTATCATACTGCATGTGATGATCCATTACGCTCAATGCCTTTACCTTCCTTCTTGAAAGTCATTTGCCACCCTCACAGCTCTTCAGCATCCATCACATCACCTCTTTGTCTGCTCCAGTTGTGCATGCAAGGATCATTCCACACACTCTGTCTATGGTGTACCATAAATCTCCCCCAGAGTGATCCAAATATCCCTACCTCATCTTCATGAGCGTCATTGCCTGCTCCACAATGGTTCAGTTATCAGACCCTAAACTCTGGAATCCTAGCTTGAAACCTTTTTGTTGTCTAACTCACTTTTCTCCACACCTTCAAGCCTACCTCTCTGAATAAGTTTTTGTCACCTGGCCAAACATGGGAATATGGTATTTTTTTCCTTATGGTGCCTTGGGCCATGTTATTACAGTAAAAACACAGTATGTATCTAAATTATTGTTTCTCCCATGTGTGTCCTGTCCCACTGGCATGATCGTACAGTGGTATGCAATCTCCTGGCATCAGATCAAGCGTCACAATTGATCTTTTATACCGATGACTGGGTAACACCCTTCTTTCTGCCGATCAAAAAGCTCTCCTGCAACTTGAACACTACTCGGAAGAACTTCTGACGGTAGCTAACTCACAGAGCATACTCAGATCCAGGCAAGTTAATTTCCATCGCCAAGAATGGCTTAGCAGCTTAGTAGCTCCATTACTGACAATGCTGGCTGAGTTCTCAATGATACAGTTGACAGTCTGGGCATGTGGCAGGTAATGAGAAAAACAACACAAAGGAAAACCTACTTGACATTGTTTTCAGCAATTTGCCAGTTACTGATGTATCTGTCCAGAGGCAGTTAGAATGGGGAATGAATGTTGGCCTTTGTAGCGTTTAACAAAAAAAAATACTTTTTGAGTGAAGTAAATTTAATAATTACCGTGGCGTTAAAGGCTACAGAAGTCAAGGGTGGGTAACCCTTTATGATACATTATATCTTAACCATCAGTTTTAATGTGAACCACTTGATATTTAAAAAGGACTATCAAACTTTAAATATTTGATTTACTTTCTAGAATTTCCCAAGCCAGTTCATTTTCAAAACTATGCTTTTCACTCAATCATAGCTTTCAGCAATGAAATTACTGTACTGAAAGCAATAAACAGGAGTTCACATATCATATGATCAAATGTAACAGATGTCAACATCAAGTCCACTACAGATGTTCTTTTTCATTAGATTTTGCTGGTCTTTCCCAGATGCGGACAATGGATCCTTTGTGATCAGGAGTTTAATTACTCCACGTCCAGCAATTTGATCTTCTGACGCAGATGGAAGGCAATGCACTGATGAGACACGCTTGCTGTATTGATGCTTATAATGATGCCCCACATATGCCCTCGTCTATTTTTTCCTAATCTCTTAGATGGTTGACTGATTAACCCTTTAGTGTGATGCGGCCAGAGGCTATAACAAAACGAGATCATATGGGAATGTTAATTGCCATTAGCTGTACTATATCAACAGAATAGGTATATGATTAAATTAATGGCGTATCACCTCCTGGCCCTGCCCACTGACCACCATCATGGTTGGAACAATGAACATGGTCTGCCAAAAGCAAAAGACATCCTCATGAAATCATACAATTTGGCGTCCCACTGCATCAAAGAACAGATGCTATTTTGAATTACCAATGGGTACTACTGAGGTACACTGAATCGATTGGATAGCCTAGCAGCAGTCTTTAGAGCCACACATGGAGGAAAGAATCACTCAGTTCATTTAGTCCTCACAGGAATTCCCTATCCTGTAGCTTGACCTTACAGTTCCTGCCTTCGCCATCAGATGGCCGTGGATAAATTTCCCTAATATTAAAATTGGAATTCACAGTGGAATTATTAAATTTTTGACTGCAACCAATGAATGAGCTTCTCCAAAATGGTAACGGGGAGGGACTGACATATGAGGAGAGGCTGAATTCATTAGAAATATACTTACTGAAACTAAAAGAATGAATGGGGATGCCATAAAAGCCGATATAACTCTAACAGGAGTAGGCAGGGTAGGTGGAGGAAGAATGTTTCCAATGATGGAGGGGGCCAGAAACAGGAGTCACAGTCTAAAGACAGAGGGTAAACCATTTATGGCTGAGAAAAGGAGAAATTCCTTCACTCAGAGGGTAATGAACTAGTGGAAATTGCTGCCACAGAAAGCATTCGAGGCCAATACATTGTATGATTTCAGAAAGGAGTTGGATACAGCACTTGGGAATAAATGCAGAAAGAGTTTGAGTGGAATGATCATATTGAATGGCACAGTAGGCTTGAAGGGCCAAGAGGCCCCCTCCTTTTTTCCTGTGATCCCTACAGTGCAGAAAGGGGGTCTTCAGCCCATTCAGTCTGCACCAACCCTCTGAAATGCATCCCACCCAGACCCAATCCCACATTTACTGTGGTTTATCCACCTGGCCTGCATATACCTGGATGATTTGGCCAATCTATCTAACCTGCACATCTTTGAACTGTGGGAGGAAACCACAGTACCCAGAGGGGATACATGCAGGCACAGTGAAAATGTATAACTCCACACAAATAGTCACCCAAGGCTGGAATGGAACTTGAGTCCCTGGCACTTTGAGGCAGCAGTGCTAACTATTGAGCTACTGAATCACCAGGACACTGTATGCTTTCAATGTTCTATGTGGCCTGCTTATTATCATGTTGTTTCCTGGGATATAAACACATCAGCCACATCGAAAGACTGGTAAAACAAAAATTGAACATAAGACTATTAGGAAATAATAATAATTATTCTAAGTATTAGAGCTAAATATTGTACATTTGACTTCCAGCACTGCTATCCATATCAAGTCAGGCAGATATTACATAATTTACTATTTAGTTGGCTAATGGAATTAAAGACTTGATGGGCCAAAGGGCCTCTTCTGAATTGTACAGTTCCATAAATGATGGACCTTGATTTATGGTATACTCCCTTAAAGGGATATGTACATCATATCATAACAACTATGAGAACTGGTCAGAACTTCCTTCAGATGGGTAGGTAGACAACTTCTTCCAACTATTGACTAATGGAGAGGTCACATGAAAATCCAACTGAGAACAATTGTCATAGAAAGTTCTACTCTATTTCAGACGACTGACTCCAAAACATAGAAAACATTAAACAAGACAAAAGCCTCCTTGAACATGTGTCTGTGTCCTAGACCCTAATGTCAGCTGCTTGGCTCCTCCCTGTCCAGGGGTTTGGCAGAGCTGAGAACTAAAATAGTTACTGTCCTCACACTGGTACGTCCCTGAGAAGCTATTTTATAGTTCTGGAATGAGTCATCCTGACTCACCATAATTAGAGCTAACAGGTTGTGAGAAATTCTTCATGACTCTATGACTCCATCTTGAAAGTCTTCAAGGCTCACTGTACATGGCTAAGTCAAAAGGCAGGTACCCTGAAACACATCTCAAAGAATCATGGAGTCGTACAGCATGGAAACAGGCCCTTGGTACAAGCACTCCATGCTGACCATAACCACAAACTAAACTAATACCACTTGCTTTGCTTGGCTCATATTCCTCCAAACATTTCTTATTCATGTAGTTACCTAAATGTTTTTTAAACATTCTAACTGTACTTGTATCCATAAATCCCTTTGGAAGTTCATTCGACTTACAAACCACTCTCTGCCTAAACAAAATGCCCATTATGAGTTTTTAAAAATCTTTTTCTCTCACCTTAAAGATATTCCCCCTAGTCTTGAAATCTCCTGGCCAAGGGGAAAAGACACCTGTCATTCACCTGATTTATGCCCCTCATGATTTTATAAACCTGGATAAGTTTACCCCTCAAACTCCTGTGCTCCTGTATAAAAAATCCCAGGCTATCCAGCTTCTCCTGATAACTCAAAACCTTCATTTCTGGCAACATCTTGGTAAATCTCTTCTGAAACCTCGCTAATAATATGTTTCCGATAACTGGACAATCAGAAGATTCCTTGCCAACCAGAGCTAGCTACAAAGTGATATGAATGGACCCACATTAACTAAAACTTAATTCAATATAATTATTATCCAAATCATTCCAAAGTCAAAATAGTCAAAAATTCCGACCATTACAAACACACGTCAGTAGTTTTATATTTAAATTCAGGTATCAGCTTTATGCCTTGGAGCATTTCTTGAAAATTTTAATCAGCTCGGAATTAATTAAATTATGTGGCAAGAAAAGGTTTCCATTTGGAAAGTAACTACTATGTAGGAGATTTTATTTTACCTCGCCCCTGTAGAGAATCACTGCCTCCTGTCTTCATAGTCTTTAGGGGCTTAATCAGGTGACATCAGTTGAGTGGTTTCTTGCTGTGTCTGGAGACCTGAACTGGATGGTCTCCTGGGGAAAAGGAAATTAAACCAAAACTCTAAATTAAATGCACTCTCCAAGTCTACATTCCATTTCTTGCACTAATAATTAACATTTATGAGCAATTTTTTTTTTCAGAAATGATTATAAACTGATTATTTTGGATTTGACTTCTATCATTCTGAATATTCACTTCTATATTTTAAAAAACAAATCAGGCTCTGGATATCTTCTCCTCTCTCCATCTTCCATCTGCCTCCCCCTCTCTCCCTATTTATTCCAGAACCCCCTTCCCCACCCCCATTTCTGAAGAAGGGTTTAGGCCCGAAACCTCAGTTTTCCTGCTCTTCTGATGCTGCATGGCCTGTTGTGCTCATCCAGCTCTACACTGTGTTATCTGAGACTCTGGATATGTAATTTTAATTCTGTAAATGCATTCTAATGTCAATATAATTTTAGTTATGTCAGCAATGTATATGAAAGAAGCAGAAAGGTTACCGTTATGGAAAGATTGCATTGTGAAACACACTCATCTTGGGTGAGCTTCACCTGCTGGTCGCACCTACTGGAAAACTTAACCAAAGCATTGAATAAAACATGCCTGAATTCTCAATATGCACTGTCAGCAATTAGGATTACCCATCAACAATGAACAAGACTGAAATGACCCTTTACTCTGCACAATTTGCATCACAGATGAGTGCATTTTCTTTGCCAATCATATGTAAGATGTGCTAAAATCATCGAAAGATTTTTCATTTGCTGTGGTTGCAGAAAGTTTTATGAGTACAACTTGTTCGCAACATCCTGAGCACCAGTAAGGGGGAATAGATCACTTTCACAAGGACTTCAAATGTTATTGGTATTCTCAACTGTTTTGAGTTCTCTGCTGCTGAAAAAGCCGAGCTACGAAAATACGAGTATGTGGAGCCACTATGGCTCATTGTTACTGTTTTGCTTGCAGTGACTCTGAAAGCATGAAACTCAAATGTTTCAAAGTAGGAACAGATTTTGGAGGAAATAATAAGTGACAGAAGAGCGACTAATTCCTAGCCATGCAAGGCAAAGGAGGTTTGCCCACAACATTAGTTTCATGGAATACTGGGGAAAATAAAACAGGCGGGAAATACAGAAGGAGAAGGCTGAGGAACCGCAAGAAATATTGCTAACAATAACATTACCCATTCAACAGAAAGCTAGTGCAGTCAGATTGGCTGCCATCAAAGTCAATTGATGATTAGGTGGATTATGTTCAAGTTAGGAAGGTCAGTTTAAAATTACTGCCATCATTTAAAAGAGAATTACATTTTTTCTGACTGCCACACCATTACAAATGCTATAAAGATAATTATAGCAAGGCATCAGGAAGAAATGTCTCATAGATATTCAACCAATTAACTACTTTTTATACAGAATGAAGGATCATTGCAAAGATAAAAGTGTGGACACATGTCATTCACTAAATATTAATAAGAAATTAATATTTCTGCTGATATATTTTGGATAAAGACATTTCACAAGGCACCAGATAGGATCAAGATGCATATCTTTTTGCAACTAGATAGCCATTGTTGCCACCCTTACTAATTTTTAGGCTCGGTCTCCACATTGGACGCACAGGATTTCCCTGCTTACAGTTAGGGTGGTGTTTCTGTGAATTGTTACTTCAAGTGAAATATTTTAAATGGCTTCAGGTGAAGTTAGGTTCAATAGGGCAGCACGGTGGCTCAGCGGTTAACATTGCAGCCTCACAGCACCAGGGACATAGGTTCGATTCCACCCTCTGGCAACTGTCTGTGTGGAGTCTGCACATTCTCCCTGTGTCTGTGTGTGTTTCCACTGGGTGCTCTGGTTTCCTCCTACAGTCCAAAGATGTGAAGGATAGGTGGATTGGCCACGCTAACTTGCTTGTAGCATTGAGGGATGTGTAGTATAGGTGGGTTATAGGGGGATGGGTCTGGGTGGCATGCTCCAAGGGTTGGTGTGGACTTGTTGGGCTGAAGGGGCTGTTTCCACACTGTCGGGAGTCTATGATATGTCTGTACTGAGTTTTTTAAAAAAATGGAACATTACGTCTTTCTCAACTTTTTTGAAATACAATACTTTAAACGCCTAAATTTCTATATTGGTAAATTATATAACTTCTAAAAGAAAATCAGCTTAAAAATAAGGTAGAAAATACAACGGTCTGACGACAGTTACAAAGACAGAAATTGAATCCCCCTCATCCTCACACACCACCCCACCAACCTCCGGATACAACGCATCATCCGCCGACACTTCTGCCATCTACAATCCGACCCCACCACCAAAAACATTTTTCCATCCCCACCCTTATCTGCCTTCTGGATAGACCAATCTCTCCGGGACTCCCTTAGCCGCTCCACACTGCCCTCCAACCCCACCACACCTGGCACCTGCCCCTGCAACCGCAGGAAGTGCTACACCTGCCCCCACACCTCCTCCCTCACCCCCATTCCAGGCCCCAAGATGACTTTCCATATCAAGCAGATGTTCACCTGCATATCTGCCAATGTAGTATACTGTATCCACTGTACTCGGTGTGGCTTCCTCTACATTGGGGAAACCAAGCGGAGGCTTGGGGACCGCTTTGCAGAACTCCTCTGCTCGGTTCGCAACAAACAACTGCACCTCCCAGTCGAGAACCATTTGAACTCCCCCTCCCATTCCTTAGGCGACATGTCCATCATGGGCCTCCTGCAGTGCCACAATGATGCCACCCGAAGGTTGCAGGAACAGCAACTCTTATTGCAGTTGGGAACCCTGCAGCCCAATGGTATCAATGTGGACTTCACAAGCTTCAAAATCTCCCCTTCCCTCACCGCATCCCAAAACCAGCCCAGCTCGTCACCTCACTCCACTGCATCCCAAAACCAGCCCAGGTCGTCCCCGCCTCCCTAACCGGTTCTTCCTCTCACCTATCCCCTCCTCCCACCTCAAGCCGCACCTCCATTTCCTACCTACTAACCCCATCCCGCCTCCTTGACCTGTCCATCCTCCCTGGACTGACGTATCCCCTCCCTACCTCCCCACCTATACTCTCCTCTCCACCTATCTTCTCCTCTATCCATCTTCGGTCCGCCTCCCCCTCTCTCCCTATTTATTTCAGAACCCTCTCCCCATCCCCCTCTCTGATGAAGGGTCTAGGCCCGAAACGTCAGCTTTTGTGCTCCTGAGATGCTGCTTGGCCTGCTGTGTTCATCCAGCCCCACACTTTGTTATGCTAGAAAAATATTTTGGTTTTTGTTTCTGATTTTCAGCTTTTACAGTTCTTTTATATTTGTTTTTAGTTGGCACTACCTCTCCTACTGGATTCTTGTAAGCGTGTATTTGGGTAAGGGGAGGACTCTGCCTGGGGTCTGCGCTAGGGGCCTTTTCACATGTAGCTTCAGGCTGTCGCTGGTTCCTGTCCATCACCTGACAGCATCCCTGTGAGATCTTTGAGTGAATTCCTAATTGGCCACTGCTTAGTGAGCTTTCTCCTCTTGACTAGCTCTGGGGACTGGGCCTTCGTGCCCACAGGTGGCAGTGTGGTCATGGCTGGCCAAGCTTTCCTTCCCCCCTATCTCTCCCTGTGATGCAGTTTGCTGTTGCGTCCTGTGGCAGATTCCAGATCAAGTCTGTTGGGGCAGTGCAGGGAGCTGCTGGGTTAGCCAGGGCTGGTGGGTGATGGCTGTTCTCAAGGAGTTCAGATGTTCACCTGCATTATGCTGTGGGCAGTGGACTGCAGTCTTCGGTGGGAGATCTGTGGGTGTGGGAGTCAGGGGGGAGGGTGGGGGTCAGGGTGCCATCCTTGGTACTACAAAAATTTGTCATCACGTGCACTCTCCAGTGGAGCCAAGCCCAATCATAACTGATGCACTATTGGCTCGGAGGTGTGGCTCTTTCCTATTTGATTGGTTCCTCGGGCTGTGGTGGCCTCTCACCAAATGCTGTCAGGTGGCACTCAAAGATAGTAAGAACTGCCAATGCTGGAGTCAGAGATAACACAGTGTGGAGCTGGAGCAACACAGCAGGCCAGGCAGCATCAGAGGAGCAGGAAAGCTGACGTTTCAGGTCTGGACCCTTTCAATCTATTGGCATCAATTGCTATTTACAGTGGAATTGAACCATAGCTCAATAAAACTTGTGGAGAGTAACACAAAAGGGTTTTCTGTCCAAATTGCTGACCTTCCACCATATCCTCAATAGAGGATTTACAGAAACCTCAGAATAAAAGGGATTTCTCCAACATTTCAAGCAGAAAATATTGTTGACAATTGGGCAGCATAGTCACTCAGTGGTTAGCACTGCTGCCTTCCAGCCCCAGGGACCTGGGTTCAATTCCACGCTTGGGTCACTGTCTGCGTGGAGGTTGCACATTCTCCCCGTGTTTGCGTGGATTTCCTCTGGGTGCTCTGGTTTCCTCCCACAATCCATAGCAGGTTATGTTGATTGGCTATGCTGAATTGCTGATAGTATGTAGGCTGGCGCAATGAGTCTTGGGAAATGCAAGGCTACAGGAATAGGGTTTGCTCTGGGTGGGCTGCTCCTTGACTGTTGACGTGTATTTGATGGGCCAAATGGTCTGCTGCTACACTGTAGGAATTCTGTGATCAGGAAAACCATTAAATGTAGATTCCACAAATCTGTGAGAAGTGGTTACACATGACTCTTCAATTCAAAGTGAACTAAATAAGGCCATTAGTAACACTTCTGATTTTGCCAAAAATGAACTCAAATTAATACCTTCAACATTCAACAACTTCTGGTGCTATCAAATGCAATGTTGGATTGTTGGTTCTTCAAATGTTCCTCATTAGGTGAAATATACTTTGGGGTTTTTTTTTCTTTTTTTCACCAACTACCACTTTGACCTCAGTACAGTACTTTATTGCAAATATTAAAATAGGCACAAAGTAGGCTGGGGCCATCTTTATGCTGCACCAAGAAGAACCAATTAACTTTAGAAGTGCTTTATGGTTTTCTGTATGTTAGTCTACATAAGATAAGCCACAGAAAGTGAGGTTGGTATTGAAATAGACATCTGATACTTTATTAACTACTACCAAGTAACTGTTACTTTATGAGTGATGGCAAGAACTGCCGATGCTGGAGTCGAAGACAATACAGTGTGGAGCTGGAGGAGCACAGCAGGCCAGGCAGCATCAGAGGAGCAGGAAAATTAACACCATAAGTCGGGACCCTTCTTCAGAAATGGGAAGGAGGAAGGTAGCTGGGAAGTAAATAGAGGTGGGGGCTGGGGAAGGTAGATGGGATTGTGTTAGGTGAGTGCAGATAAGGAGTGGTGAAGATTAGTCAGTGGGATGGGTGGGGCAGATAGGTGGGAGAGAAGGTGGATAGGTTGCGTCAAGTCAAGGAGGCTGGAATGAGAGGAATGGTTGGACATAGGATGGGGCTGGTTTTAAAACTGGTGAATTCCATGTTTAGGCCAATCAGGCTGTAGGTTCCTGAAGTGGAATCTGAGGTGCTGCTTCTCCAATTTTCCAGGTGGTTTCATTGTGGCACTGGAGGAAGGCTCTCTTTCTGAGAGCTATGCAACAACATTTGTTGGTCAGATCGCTTTCCTACACTGTCAGTGAGGTGCTATTTATTATGAGCAACTCAACAAATGGAGAGGAGTGAAAATTTAGCAATTCCATTGGAGAGCCCAGATGTAGGAAGGAGAATTTTAGATGAAGGGAGAGAATGAGTCTGTTCCAAGAAACATTGTAAAGGGTCAACCCATGGGTGGTGAAGCTTTTTGAACTGAAATAGTTTTCGAGTGGCCTGCAGTAGATCCATTAAAGATCATTGGCCGGACTAAGTTACACACTCCACCAATTCAACGTGAAATGCAATCAACATTGGAAGTCCATTTGAAATAAATAATTAGGTCGCTACTTGTTTCAATGGGAATGCTGGCTATTTCAAAATCTCTTTAGATAGATCTAACACAGTTGATATCTGGCAATTTTTATCCCTTAGATTTCAACTACACCACCTTTCCCCACAATCCCCCCCCCCACCAATTCAATCAAAACAGTGGGTAATGAGTGAAAAATTACTCACAATAGTTCATTCCTGACTCCCCCATTGTTTCCTTAGTTCCTTAAGTCTTGTTGGCTTATCTCTTATAAAGAAACTATTGGGAATGCATATTAAAGACTAAAGCATGATTAATATCATTTACTGATTTCTTTTAAATTTGTGAGATGGAATTTGACTGTACTTTTAGAAGAGAAAACAACGCTTAGAGCTTCAGAAGGAAGGGAAGTCCATAATAGATGTTTCATGTCCAAGATTTTGTTGGAATTGGCATAATCAACACCAAACATTTTTCTGGCCTTTTTGAGGAAGTTGTTTTGGAATCACCAGAATCACTGTTGTAGTGGTTGCAAGTAGATCAGCCAGGTGGGCATCATCGACAATGAGTGCCCTAATTAGGGGTGTTAATCTGGTCCAATCAGGGGGCCCCGGTTTACAGAGATAAACAGGAAGGTGAGAGGCTTTGTTCATTTTAAGAATTGGCCATGAGGGAGCAATGACTCTCCAAGTATAAATAAAGGGTGACTTGGTGATGGGAGGTTGGCCTCTATGGGGGGTGGGTGTCATCATTTCAACTGTGTTAGTAGTAATGCACATGAGTGATGGGATTGTATTCATGCTTTAAGGTGTTCAGATACTTAAAAATGAAAGTTTTTCCTATTTGTTCACCCACTGGATTAGTCAAGTGGAGATTGTTGGCTGCAGGATTTGACCTTGAACTCTCATCAGGTTTCGTTGTTTTCAAGTCATCTATGACCAAGCCAGAGGTTTACAGTGGTGGAAAGTAATGAGGCCCACATAGCTTAAAGCTGTACATCTCTGACAGTGCTTTAAGTAATATTTCCAGCCTCTTTTCCTATTTTACCTATCACAAGTTGATGGAACCAGTTGGGCCTGTATTGAGTTGGTATGTTTGCCATGATAAAAATTTTTGATGTATGGCTTCCCAAGAGTGCCTCCAGTACAATGCTGCTGGGGGAGCAAAGGTGTTCCCTTACTGTGTTAGTCATATTTTAAAGGATACCCTCTCATAATTTCAAGGCATTGCTTAATCTCAGGACTCTTAAGGTGCTGGGGTAGAGTTTCTGCTTTTGACACCACTGGAGTTCTGGGTATGAATTTGCTCAAAATTTTGAGAACTAATTTGCTGTTTTGTGTTTCCAAATGAACTTGCCTCTACAAATGTCACTGGCTGTAAAATCAGTCACTAATTGAGCAGTGTCTAGATGTGTTTGGAAATACCCTTTTAAGTATTGAAAAATTGTAACTTTGTGCAGTTTGATTAATGCTCCTATAAATGAGTTTATCCCAAAAAATATTTTAATAACAATGTATCAATTGTCCTCTAAATAACATCAGAAGCCAAGTGAAGGGCAAATAAACACAATTAGGGGAAACTCTCAATGCTGATTATTTCCTCTAGGGATAGGGCCTGTATTGACAGGGTAAAGAGCAGGCAATGGAAACATCGCTTCTGTGCATCTTAGACTTGTACAATTTACAGGAGTATTTTGTGCTGAATTTATTTCACAGTTAAAATTCTGTGAATATTATATTTTTCTCTTGCATGGATTGTGCCAACTTCAACTACAGTATGTTGAAGAAATGGAAACAACTGACAAAAACTATCTTCATACATTTTTATTCTTGTACTTTGTGGTGTTTTCTGAATCCATTGATCAGTCACCCTCCAGTATCCAGCAAGCCCTCGGAATATAGGTTAACTGTCTCAATGTATTCCAGACTTTAAATATTACATTTTATACCATTTTCAATTCGCTTCCTCTGATTATTTTTCTTTTGGTCATGCTACCATTAACCCTTCTTCAAATTACTGCAGACCCAAGAGACATTTCTTTTTGTGATATTTCATTGCTCCCTTTCTTCAATGTCCAGCATGAGTAGATTTGAAGTGTGGTGATATCTGACTGAAATGTCAGCCAAAATATGGGAGTATTGGAACATGTCCACATGGACCAGGGTGTATCATCTTGATTTGTAAATTTACAATGATGTTGCCATTCTACAAAAAAAGTACGGAGACATTTTTACCTTGTATCTTAGTAATCCTTAATACCTGAAAGAGTGATGAAATGAACAAAACAAATGGTGCCATTCTGATGAAAGTCAGAAAATAATAATTAAGTCATATCATTTAGCATGTTTACCAACCCAACTAATCTAATCTGTGGAGGTGTCCATATTTATACACCAAAAAAACAATGCTCTCAACCATCTATTGTAGCCTTTGATTGGGGGGTGATATCTGGGATCCAGAGATATTGCTTATTCAAGCTTTACCTTGAAAATAATCCACCCGGACTAATTACTAGGCTGGTACAGCACTTATCATAATTACAGAGCTGCCTGACAGTGACAGCTACAGATCTAAGCCTCTGGTCAAAAATGCAATAAAAGAATAAATTATGCCAACAGAATGCATTCAAAGTCAAATTGTAGACACATCTGGCATTAGCAAGGCATTTCATCCTGCTACTTTATCAATCACACCTCACTAACCATTATAGAAATGGTCAATAAGCCAATGTGAATACAAATAGGCTCACTGAAGTAGTATTAATAGACATTTTGATATGAAACAATTTCTGTCAAGCTAATCTTTTTAAAATAATTAAGGAATGTTAGAATCAGAATAACTGTTCAGTCCCTGCGGATGCAACTGTAGCTCAGAATAATATGGCTTTGTTTCGACTGAACAATAAACAAAAATAACAAACTGTACAACTCTGGAAAGATTTATAGTCTAGGAAAATATATAGATTTTCAATACTTTCCTGTGAGCTCAATGAGCACAGAAATAAAGTTTTCTTGAAGAATTTTGCAAATTTTCTTAATAACTGCTAAGACATTAAAGCATTTATTTTTGCAGCAACTATTGAAGATATTAAATCATGTGCACAGGATATAATCTGAAAGACAGAGCACAACTTTCTTTTTAGTTTACTAAGCGAGCATGTTAGATGCTGACTAATATATTGCCCAGACAGCAAGTTAACCCACTAAGATTACCTGCCCATCAGGTCAAAAAGTTGCATTAATTCGACGACACAAAGATAAGGTCCTCAACATTTCAGTGGCCTTGATTGCCAAAGGCTACTACCAATCTGAGGTTGAGCCTTTGAACGGCTGCTGGTTGAGGGCAATCCTTCAGGGGATCCATTGGTAGTAAAGTAAGCACATTGCTTCATTGCGTGATGGGGTTGTGGGATGGGAGGGGGGTGGAGAGAGTCTGTGGGGTGAATGAGGTCTTTCCAAAGCCAAGTCAATTAGAGGCTAGCCCAACTTAGCAGGCAGATCGTTATGGTTTCCTAGTTAGGAAATACGCCACTTTTCTCATCCAGTTAGAATACAAATCATCTGAGAGCTGCTGAGTTCAGGTCTTTAACTGACCATTAGTTGACCACATACAGACTTTAATTTCTGGAAAATTGAGAAAGACACCAATGGTCCTTCTCACTTTGCACTTAACTGAAGAGGTGACAAGAAGATTCTCCCCATGGTAAGCTCATGCTCTTATTTCCTCTTCTTGCCACGTCCAGGGAAGGGTAAGTTCCACCCTTAGTTCTCCAGGAACTAACCTATGCTAGTGAGACAGAGAAGATGCTATATTAGACCAGATGCAGTCTGAGAAACAATTTCATTACTGGAGACAACACTTCGGGAAGGGATGTGATCATAGTCTTTGCCAGACCAAATGTATGACCTGACTTGGGGAACCGTGAATGTAGATATATATATATATATATATATATGGCATTTCCAATTGAGTTTTCTTGATGTTCCACTGTAACAAGACAAACTGACACCCGAGAGAAATGGCATAAATGGAAGCAAAGGTTGTTTCTGGAGGGTTTTTTTGCTGAGCTTCCCATGGAGCTATGGTGAAGGATTGGGGCCACTGCAGAAATTATTCCTCACAGAGATTGCAATGAATAAATAAGAAAGAAAGTAATTCCAAATAAATGAGATTTACAATAAGTGGGGAATTTGTCCACCACATTAACTCAGCTGATGAATGTGAAAATGACCCCCAGAGATTAATTCACATCACAGTAGTTGGTTTGAAGTTAATAGCCTCAGAGAGCAGCTGCATATAAAACTGATTTGAAATATATCTTGGTAAATAGTAGGGTTAAGCATAAACATAGATGAGGAACTAACGCATTATTGTGCTCATGTCACTTTTGCTGGAGATGGGCTATGGACAGTGAAAATGGAAGTCGGGACTAAGAAATTGTAGCAAACATAATTCATTGTGAGTGATTTGATCTTTTTCTTAATTTTGTTTTTTTTTGGTATAACTGTTATATGAAGTAGAATTTATAGTTTATCTTGACTGCAACATTTCTATTAATTCATGCTCAATTTATATTGATTATGTTTTAACTGTTCTCCATCGTTACTGAGGGTTAATAATGTAAAACTTTCCCTCAGAATTTTTAAATTATAGAGTAGAGCATACGGTCAGCTGGAATGTGCAAGCTCTATGTTCTGTTTTCATTCCATGTTATTTCTATCTAGGATAAATATTTTTTTAAATATTATTTCAGGATTACAATGAAAGTGCATGTCCATTGTATTCAATGAACATCCCACTTACCTACACCTCGACTTCTTACACTTCAGAGAAATTGGTGCTGGATGTCTTCCCAATAATTTTCACCTAATCTCCTTTCTTGATTTCCCAATTCCACGGTAATTCTCGTCATACAGTGAACTACTTTTACCTCCATATTTGACAAGTGTTCTATGCCTTCAGAATCAGAAACAACACGGCCATATCAGTTCCATGTCTTGACTCATGGCTGTATATATTGTATAGGAATAGTTAATATCTATCTTTAATAAATGGCCAATTGTCTTGCATGTTGTATACCCCAACAAAATCATTTGAAAAGATAGCCCAAAAATTAGAAATGGCAGATGCTATAGATTTGAAATAAAGCCATTTGAATGCAAAGTCATCCTCAGATGCCATCTAATTGCTGAGTGTTTCCAAAATGCTCTCCCTTTATCTTGGGTCAAGTTTTATCACTGTCTTCTAACCAGGTTCAATCTTTTACTTACTTTCTTGCTTGGCATTCCTTTCAAATTTATATTCCTCATTCATGTTAAGATATAATAAAACTATTTTGAGTGGCTGTCTGTTGTCTTATCTCCTTTTATCACTGTAGATGATAAAACATTAATGGATTATCTAGCAGGAGCAACGGAAATTATGACTGAGCTTAATCCCACACTGGCTTCCAAACATAAACAATTCCAGCAAGCATCACAGCTGTAATTAGCATTAAGCCTCGTCTGCCACCTCAGTTTAGATATGCTAATTCTCTGTAGACCAGATCTACCTATAAAGGATGTTACGATTAATTTGGCAACCAACAACTGAAATCATCAAATTTACTAAAAGACTCCATTGGAAAAGCGAGCAGGCAATAATTGCTACCTCAACAAAGAAACCAAAATAAACATGAATCCAGTGAGATTTAACAGACCAATACATAGCGTACATTAAACTTTAAACAACCAATGTGACTAAAATAGTTTGAACAGATTCGTGCAAGGAGTAGGAGTTTGTAATGAATATTTGGGTCAATGCACAATGTGGATATAGAAATCAGAGAGAAGAACTGTGATACAATTTAAGAAATTAGCATAGACAGAGAGGGGGATTCTATGTAAACTGGTAGGCTTAGAAGTAGACAAATTTCCAGGGTTGGATGAAATATATTCCTGGATGTTCAATAAGGGGAGGGAAGAAATAACAAGGGCACTGACAATAATTTTCAGTTGTTCTCTGGATACAGCAGAAATGTCAGAGAAATGGCGGGGTGGTGGGGGGGAGGGGGGGGCGGCCAATGTATTACTGTTATTTAAGATGAGAGGAAGGATAAACTAGGAATCTGTAGGCTAGTCAGGCTAATCTCATTGGTGGGGGAAACTAGAACCAGGAGGCATATCCTCAAAATAAGTGGGAACATATTTAGGACTAAGTTGAGAAGGAACTTCTTCATCCAAAAGGGTTGTGAATCTATTGAATTCCCTGCCCAAGTCAAGCAGTTAAGGCTATCTTTCGGCATGTTTTTAAGACTAAGATGACAGATTTTTGAATAGTACAAAAATTAAGGCTTATGATGAGTGGGCAGGTAAGTGGAGCTGAGTCCATGAAAAGATCAGCCATGATCTTATTGAATGGGTAAGCAGGCTTGAGGGTCCGAGTGGCCTACTCCTGCTTTTGTTCTTATGTTCTAAACTTTTGGAACAATTCTGAGGGACAATATTAATTTGCACTTGGAGGTGAAGGGATTTATCAAGAACTATTCACAAGGTTTTGTTGAAGGGAAGTTACTTCTAACCAACATGATTGAGTTTTCCGAAGTGCTGACCAGGTGTGTAGATTAGGGCAATGCATTTGTAATGGTTTATTTGGCCTTGAGCAGCCATAAAGTGTTACATGAGGGATGGATAGTAAAAGTAAGAACTGAAGGGGTCCAAGGAAATTTGGCTTGTCGGATCCAGAATGTGTGCAGTTGGAAGGTAAGTGGGTTCCATACAGGTGTAACGTTGCTGAAACAGAGCGAGGTTGACGGTGAGCACACAACAGAATTCAGGTGAGTGTGCTGCTTTACTCACCTTTATTCTGACCTGGTTAGTTCATTAAATTCCTCCGGTATTAAGTCAGAAAAAGGCATGATTGTTCTGCAGCTGACGTTTTGTCATGCCCTTCTTCAGCAGTAGGGTTCTTGATCTTATTTTTAGGGAGGCTATCTCTCATTGTCCCCTTGCAGTTCTTGGCAGTGAATCAAAACAGAAGTGATTGGAGCAGCGTGCACGTTTTGACCATTCTGCGTCAATTGTCAAACTTCTTCCTTTCTTGTTTGCAATTCCCAATTCCTCCACATACCACTGGCAATATGCTGGAGTTATTACCGGAATCATTTAGATCAGTGACTTTAAAGATATTAGAGCTTAGAAAGAGGGAAACCTATGATTTTTTTTAAATTAAAGGAGAAGAAGAGAGCCAAAGAGATCTGTGATAGAGTGGTGGGTGGGCTAATTAAATGACAAAGGTTGATGGTGCAAGCCAAAAGACCGGTAATGAATCAAGTAAAATAACAGAAGTTGAATTCAGAGAGACGCACATTCTTGTATTAAATTAGCACAGGGGAATGGAAGCAAGTGAAACAGCAAAGGACCCTGTGTCCCAGGAATACCGTAGGAGAAAGACTGACAGGCTCCAAAGGCTTGTAACAATGTTGTCTGCAAGATTCTCATCTGTAAGAAATTTACAAAGTGCAATAGATCACACAGCAGCTTCTGTTCACCAATGACATGTTATACTGATTTCAGAAGAAGAGTCATCCAGAAATATTAACCTACTTCTTTCCATTTATGATTGTTGTCTGGGCAGATGTGCAATTGCAGGATTTCATTTCAGATTCTCAGTATTTATATTGTTTTGATCTATTACTTTGTTAGATCTGTAGACAGAGTAATGATGCAATAGCATCATTGTTTCTGAATTAATATTGATTTTTTTCTCCTGAGATACTGCAATAGCATCTGCTACCATATGAACTATTCTCTGCAACAATCTTGCCAATGCAATTATTACCATAGGGTTTGAACTGAATTTTGACAGCTGGCTGCTCCTCTTTACACCATGGATTAGATTTGCTTAAACAAATTCGACAATAATACCACTCTCCTTCAGATGTACTTAAAATGAATATGGATTGGAAGAATTGGTTACAGAGATTCAATTCTGGAGGCAGGTTTCTGACCTCTTTGCTACATCTATTTTCTGCTACGGTGATTTTGTGAAAGGCTTCACAGATTTCTTTCTTCGGTTGCTATAAAGCAGCACCCATTAAAACTATAGCAAGCCACAATTGACATAACTGTATACATGTCAGAGGAGATTTGTATTGAGATAGTCTACAAACAAATCAGACCTTCTTTACTGTCCACTGAAAGTTATGGCTCCCTCTGTTAAAGATTAGAAAAAAGATCTGGGGACCTCGTCTTCAATGGAGAAAAAAATGAAGCTAGTCAATGTTTTATCAGTTTGGCAAGTCCCAATTGTTTCTTGCTGTGAAAAACCTGAGATGTCATTGCTGCAATCCAACACATTGCATTAAACAAGTCTGGGATGAAAGAAACAGAGAATAAAATGATGTTTACATGTGGAAATAAGTCTACCTGTGCCTCTAATTTATTTAGAAATATTTATGTATACAGTGAAACCTGTAAGTTAGGGATGACGAAAAGTAAATTCCGTCATTGTGGGTGCCATCAAAAATGCCCCAAATCAGCTGAGATTATGATCAGCAACTCACCAGGAGCAATATGACTAAAATTATAAGCTTCAAATCAAATATAACATTAAAACCGATATTGCAATTCATGGAGACTGTCCAATGACATCTCAGGAAATGAGCAACCATACCATATGGGATGACATGCATGTCATCTAGTTAACATGAAATCAGGTAATTACATCTCTGCATCTCCTGTGTTTGGCGAACACCATTCATTTTAGTACTGCATAGTACTGGCATGAAACAGCCAGCTTCATCTGTTTAAAACTTTGAGACACATACACAGGATGAGGTACAGTCAGCACATTTTAGGATCAAGAGTGACCATTTTAAGACCTTTCATTAATTTGCACACATACAGTAAAAAATGATATATTCAACCTAACTATTGTACAGTAGCAACATGAACAGTGTTTGCTACCAAAAACGTACTGCCATCAAGCCAAAGAGACATTCTATCACACAATTGTGTAATGTGGCATATGAATTTCAGCGCTGGCATCGTGGCAGATGCATGGGAGTATGTCCCTAAGGCGAATAGGTCATATCAAGCTGTAAATTCCTTTGGCTGTTGCAACAAACAAGGTACATATAAAGTTCTGTAACCAACATTCAGCATTTGCAAAATTTGCATTATACGTGATTCTGCAATTGGACAACAATTGCTGGATAATTCTGAGAGTGTGAAGAATTATATTTATGATCAATCTGAGGTCGCCATTTGGGCTTGCAGTGTGATGCAGTTGCATGAACTGGAAGTGCGTATATTAATAGACAAGAGCCCTGTTCCTTGCAGACAAAAATAACAAGTGCACGCATTGCACTTGTTTCAAGTCAGCAAAATAGGTGACAGCCATTCTCCGGGTGATGCCTTGACCAATCAGAGTCAATGTTCCTAGTTTAAAATTGAAACAAAGCCTGTCAGTCAATTTATCAAGCAGCACTAATGGATGCATCTTCCATGGCAACACCCCTATTGATCAGAGTCTACTTGCCAAACAATCAGCACTCTCTTCTCATGCAATATGATTATTGGTTTTTCCCTTGTGTTGGTATTCTTGCTAAATGTCCTGGTGTGTTAAAGATAAACAGCTTTGAGAAAATGTGTGTTTTTGCAATCACTTTATGACTTTAGTATTTTTGCCCATGTCAGCTGGAATTCTTGCCTTTCAGAGTGCCAATCAATCAATTAGCTGGCAGCTCTCACTCCTAGGAACTGGCTCCAGTTCCACAGGCCAGGGGAAGGGGCCACATAGGAGTTATACTCGAGGGATGTCCCAATGCCCTGATGTGCTCAAGGGACACCGAAAGGCAGAACACTACCTTGCCTGCCTGTAGCCTAAGGTTTGTGACTTGACAATGTTCAAACATCCTTTTCTCGTCCATCAATTACATGAAAAATTGCAGTGGGGTGGGAGGAGGCTATTAATTGGCCACAAATGAACCGCAATTGGTCTGCGGATTGGTGGACCGCTTAATGCCTCTCCCACAGTGTGTAAAATTGAGGTGGGTTCCAGAGTGGTGGGTAGGCATTATAAAAGGCATCCATGGCATCAGTTCTAATTTTGCCACTCCCACCTGCTTGCCAGCCTGACCCAGGAGGAGCATAAACTTCTGCTCATGGTATTTGTGAATGAATTCCAGAATTCTAATTCAAATAACCCTCACAGCTTTTTCTTCATGGCTGTCATTTGTCACATTGTATAGTGTACAATTCCCAGTATATCATTGCAATTAAAAGTAATTTATCTTACTCAAAGTTGGGATGGAATGGAGATTTGGTTTGTGTACATAGTGTGAATTGGGAATGAACACCGAGACGTCCTTGGGTGTCATATTTGGGTTGGTCATCTCCAATTCTTACGCACTTCAGGTATCACTTAGAGACCAAAATCGTGCCTGTTATCAATTCAAACTCAAAGCTTAAGTGATGTTCAGCTTCCCACAGTTCAATAGGCTCCAAACTGCAATGACTTGTCTCTAAGGTTATTTAAAGGGTACTTCTTCATTGTGCAGCAAGCCTCAAAGTGTTTTTACCACAAACATTAAAAACATAATGATTACATAGGAATACTCTTTCAAAACACTTTGATCAAAGTATGCCATGTGTTGTATGCGGCCCCAATCTCCACATCTTTCCTGGCTATAAAGGCCTACATAGTTTACAGTGGCACAGAGAAAACCATTAGTGAGTCTTATTGAGCAAGAAGCTTGTGTTAAGCAATATATAGTTTATTGCAAAATAACAATCAGATACAAGATACATTGGTCATCTAGGCATTATGTTATTGGGAGACATGCTGATATACATCTACACCCTGCGAGATCCTAAGGTATTATGCCATTGTCTCCTTTGGTCTTCATCAGATTAGGTGGAGCTTAATGCTGTTTCCAGTATTAACCCTTTCAGCACTATTGTCTTATGTAACATTATTTCAAGGACACGCTTGAAGGAAGGCATGCTTTTGTGACCAATGTCAAACATAGGGAGAGTACACAAACCAAATCAACCTCACTATTATTAGATTTAAAACACACAGTGAAACTACACATTCACTAACTCTCAAAATTGTCCATTCTTTTCCTAACTAGAGTTTATAGGTAACAGCTCTTAGAAAGCAAGTTCATTACTTGAACAAAAATTAACAATTTATTATTAATAATGTAATTTTATCTGATTGTAGATAAACCATAGGGTAATTTAATTGATACCTACAATTCAAGCACAATTTTCTTTGAACTTAAACCTATAGTTACACACACCGACATAGAGAAACAGTTACAGGATAAATTAAGAAAACAGAATCACAATTTGTCAGCTCATTCACCATTTCACTGATGAATACCAGGCCTTTATGAAATCCTTGGACATGGGTTGTGTTATAAACACAGGGACTGCATAGCTTGCGTGAATTCCAATGTCACCAGCCAAACAGCTTCCAGAGGCATCTGGAGACTTTTGTTCATATCTTAGACTAGGATTCTTTTCTGAGAACCTTCAACAAATCAGTAACTGGAATGAAACCAGAGAGGGGACGAAACAAAAGCAGCACTTTCTGGAAGCATACAAAATATAGAACTGCCTGTTGTTCAAAACCAAGTCAGAGTAAGTTCACTCTTTGCTTTTGTTTGCACTTGTTCATGAAAGTACTACCCAGCTAGTCCCATTCTCCAGCCCTATCTCTGTAGCCCTGTAAATTCATCACTTTCAAATATATATCTGCCTCACTTTGAAACCTCCTTCTGCATCTGCCTCCACCACTCTCTTAGGTAGCACGTTCCAAATCCGAGCATCGCTCTGAGTAAAGAAACTTCCCCTTATCTCACTCCTATGAAATTGTGACCCCTAGCTACCAATAAACCAACAAGGGGAAACAGAATGCCTTTCTTTACTCTGTCAAAATTCATTATGAATAATTTTGACCAGACCATAAAGTCACCTCTTAATCGCTCTGTTCCAAAGCAATTCAATGTCCTCATTCCTGGTATCATTCTAGTAAACCTCCTTTGCACTTTCTCCATGGCTTTAACATCATTCCATAAATAAGTTGCCCAGAACTGAATGCAATACTCTAAATGTGGTATGGTTGATGACTTGCAGCAGTATCACATCACTTCCTTGCTTATATACTTTCTGCCTCTATTTATAAACCCAAGTGCCCTAGAAGCCTTCTCAACAACTATTTCAAGTTGACTGGCCTCCTTCAGAGAATTATACACTTGAGCCCCGAGGACCTTCTGCTCCTGTACTCTTCTCCTAATTGAGCTTTTATGGTCCCTCCATGTTCCTTCCACTATAATGCAAATTTCTCTGCCTATTTGACCAATTTGTCACAATCCACTATTTTTGCAAGTTTGGTATCATCTGCAAATTTAGAGATTTTGCTGTTAACACCCATCTCCAAGTTGTTTGTATACATCAGAAAAAGCAAGGATCCCAAAACTGACCTCTGGGTAACACCACTTTCAACTTGACTTCAATCTGAGAAAAGCTCATCTATACCTACCCTCTGTTTCATTCTTTTAGCCAACTTCTCATCCATGCTGCCAAGGACCCATCAAACCTAACGATTTCTAATTTGCTAACCAACCGGCCGTGTGGCACTGCATC
Source organism: Stegostoma tigrinum (assembly GCF_030684315.1). NCBI lineage: Eukaryota > Metazoa > Chordata > Chondrichthyes > Orectolobiformes > Stegostomatidae > Stegostoma > Stegostoma tigrinum. Next base: position 18,941,636 of record NC_081356.1, read on the forward strand.
AAAACCTTTCTGAAAGTCTAAATATACAACATCCACAGCATTACTCTCAGATACTGCTAGTTTCACCCTGTCAAAGAACTCAGTTAAATTTTTCAGACATTTCTTGCCCTTCACAAAGTCATATTAACAGCCTCGTAGTGACATTTATTTCTTTAAATCTATTTTTATCTTATCCTGTATCATAGCCTCCATCAGTTTTCCCATTATTGATGTCAGCTGACAGGTCTGTAGTTTCTTGGTTTCCAATTCTAGCACCAGGAAGAGAATCCAAACTTTTAGCTTAAGCAAAGAGAGAGATAGATGCAGCAACTCTCAGAACCCCACCAGCTCCTGAAGCTGAAACTAAAATCCTGGTTCTGTGGGAGCTAGGCCCTACCTATTCAGGCTGTTTCTATTGTTCAAAAAAAAACAAGGCTTCACAAGCTTTTTGCTTTATGTCCTGAAGCAGAGCACTTGTCACCTCTGTCTCACCCTATCTTCATTTAAAAAAAGACAAAATGGACCTCTTAAAACCATAGTGTTATCCCACTGGATTTTCCTTTGCATCTTTCTTCAACAAAGGATTGGCAATCTTCCTGTCCCCATGTCTAATCTATTGTTTGGAGACATCTGGAAAATTTCTGTGAATGCTACCATGATTGCTCCCTTGATTCTCTCAGCAATTCACGGCATCCCCTCTGGGCCTGATGAATTCTCTACATGTAGTGCTGCTGGCCTTTCTAACACCTCTTCTTTGTCTATCATTATATTGTTCAGTTGTTGGATATACATACTTTCAACTCGGCCATTGTCACCATTTTCCAATGTGGTAAAGACAGAAGCAAAGCCTACATTTAGTTACCTCTGTCACACCCTCTGCTTCAGTGAGCAGCTTACCCTGCTTATTTCTTTTGTGCACCACTCCATCCCTCGCTAATTTTTCATGATGAATATTTTTAAAGAACATTTTACAATTTGTTTTAGTGCAGTCTGCCATTCTTTCCTCTTGTTTCATCTTAGCTTTCCTGTTCCACCCCTCTCCTCTCTCCAGCATTTAAGTTGGTCTTCCAGATTTCTGTTGCTATTATTACCCAGTACACATTATATGCCTCCTTCTTCTTCATTATTTTCTCATCAATATACTTAATCATTCAGCATATTCTAGCTTTGGATATACCATATTTATTGTTCATGATTATATACCTAATTCATTTCTTTTTTGAAAGTCTCCCATTTTTCATTCACTATTTAACCTACCAAATATTTCCAGTCTATCTGCTCCAGTTAAATTTTTTAGACCCCTAAATCTGCCTTGGGATTGTAATTCTTGACTTTTCTTTATCCTTCTCCAACTTAATATTCAGCCGTGTTATATTCGGATTGTCATTTCCCAAATGCTCCTTCCATTCTAATGTTCTCCACATGGCCTGGAACCAGATCCAGCACTGTTCTCTTCTGGTAGTACTGGAAATGTACTGTTCCAGAAATTGCCCCTGCACACATTGCTGGAATTTCTCCTCCTCCATACCACATGCTGTACGTTGTTTTCCCAGCCGACCCTTGGATGAATGAAATCCCTAACTGTTACAATCCTTCTTGTCCAACAGGTTTCCTTAACATGCCTTCAAATGCTCTCTTCTACTCCCTCCCCACAAATTGGGGATCTGTAGTAAATGCCTAACAAAGTTGTCGTTCCCTTCCTGATTCTCACCTCCAACTTTATACAAGCAAATTTGGGAACTGCGTCTTGTTCAAAGTCTATGATAATGTCTTTGATCATGATTGCTACATTTCCTCTATTTTTAACCACCGTGTTTCTATGAAAAATCTTATAATCATGGATGTGAAGTATCCAGTCTTGTCCTGGCTTGTATCACATTTCTGTCAGTGCTACTATGTCATCTCCTAGGCAAGTGCATTAAGTGGAGAGAGAGAAAAAGAGAGAGAGAATGTTGGACTGAGATGAAGTTCAAATAACTGAGGATGCAAAGACATAGGACACAGGGGCTTTGGTTCTCATGTGAATAATTTTCAGAATTAGGTGGTTGCTGCCAAATTAGGATTTTGAATGAGAAGATGCAGTATTTGTGGAAGGTGAGATGCTCAAGAGAGGAGTTGTGACAGAAGACTAGGGTATGGACCTAGATGTGATTAGGAGATACAAACCATCACCACAATGGCATATTTGAGACAAGAGGAGCAACGTATTGCCAAGAGAGAAGAATTGATTTCAGGAAAGAAGTCATCACATTACCATTTCTTAGCTAGTTTTTCTAAAGCACTGGACAATTTAGCACAATCATTAAAAATAACATGCTATATTCCAAAGAATTATTCAGCATAAATAACTGATTAGCAATTTACAGCATTTGAAAATGCAGAAAAGGTAAACTTTTGATAAGTGCAATTTTGCAGAAATCTTGTCATGCCTCTTTCTTTGTCGTCTGAGAGATCAACTAATTTAATGCGATTCACTTACATTTCTTAATTAATTGTTAATTTTCTATAATATTGACTGCATTCTCCTTGAAGGAAATAGAAGTTTGAATGTTGCATAGACTTGAACTGTGACAATTATTTCATCTGTGGCTGGGAGCATTTTTTTGAGATCTCACTCCTGGGCTATTTTTGTGAGTGTGTAATAATCCCATTCTCCAGAAATGACAGTTACTGAAGGGATCTAATAAACATGTTCAAAGAAATGGCAGAAGCATAAAAAAGTGTCATTTTTAAATTACGGAGCATTTTATGATATTTGACAGTTGCTCATGATGGCTCTGCTAAGAGACAGAATGGCAGCTCGCTTTCAAAGAGTTGTAATCATCTGGATGCACTTCTCTTGTTGTCAGTGAGCCCACATCCTTCAGCTCTGCTCTCGCTCCTACCTGATTGCACAACCTTGCAATTAATACAACCACCGACTAGAATAAGAACAGAGGTGAATTCAAATAAAGTCTCTAGGGATTTGCTGGACTATTTCTATAATTCCAAATCTGCAACCATCTTGATGTAATGATTACAAGACTGTGGGACTGATTTTGTCATAAAGTTTCACAAATCGTGAAGAATTGGGAGTGGGTGGTTGCGAATATGGAGACTGAAATCAAATCTGACCAGACATAGCGGCAGGGAATAAAAGTCTTTTTCTTTCGGCCACAAAAACATGAATGAATTGGAAAAGGTTTGCAAAATTCAGCTTCATAGCACACACACACACGCACACACACCACACACACACACACACACACACACACACACACACACACACACACACACACACACACACACACACACACACACACACACACACACACAACTGAGAGGTAAATGTAACTCTTGCATAGCAATAGAGAGAACCTCTCTCTACCCGAAATCAATCATCATAATCTAGCACATGACTTTGTTAATGTAGCGGGATCCCACCGGTAAAAGGAACCATCCATTCGACATGCTCTGCAGGGCATAAATCTAAATAGGGAAATGTACCATAAACACAATGGTCTCTACTCAATTAATGTCCAGTTAGAGTATGACCATGCTCAAACTGTTAATAAAATGAATACTCCTGCCTTGGCAGCATTCCCAACCTCTTCACCCTGAAGTTATCTGCTATTCCTGATGTCAATGAGCCAACATGAAAATCTTGAGGCTCTAAAATATTAGCTCATGATTCCCCTCTTCAACTTGACCATGAAAGGACACTTGTACTTATAATGAGAACCACACTGTCACTCACACTACGGCTCGGCTATTGATGCTCTCAAACAGTGACTGATTCAGCTATGGAAAGCTACTAAAATACTTGCTGCTGTTTGCCTCCAATTTTGTGGCAGACTGCTGCACCCTAAACATCCTTGATATAATAAGGATATAGCCCTTGCCACCATGTGCCCACTAATCACAAATCCCAATCCTCTGTGACAGTAAGAGGGACTAACCCAGTTGCTGGTCTTTTAAGTCATATCTTGATCTATGCAATTGTACTTTGTAGCACTAAATTTGTTTGGTTGCAAACTGTTGAAACAAATGCAGCTTGAGGAGAGAGTTGCATGTGTATTGCTGGGAAATTGAAAGATGTGTTGTGTGAATGGTACTATAAAGCAGCACATTAAAGGTATTTCTGAAGTTATTTTGTAACCATATCACGAAGCTGCTGCTCATAACAGCAGACAAAGCGTTCAGTTACTGACCGCAGGCTTATGACTTGATAAAGGTTTCTCTTTCTGTCATCTTTATATGTCTCTGTTTCTGCAGAGGTGGCATAGCATGTAATTTTGATTAAAAAATTTGGAAAGCTTGCAAAAGCTTTGCCCTTCTGTTTTGACTGCACTCCCCGTTGCTTTGTATTTTCATTCCAGAAAGTTTTCCTTCCATACCACTGGCATGTTTTCTGTCTTAAGTCTACTTCTGTTCTTTCCCTTGAAAATGACAACGCAAAGAATTTGTGTGCTATTAGCACTTTACCATTCCAGACATATTATCATTAGCTTTTGCTTAGACAGCATATGAAATGCAGTTGTTTTATTGTTGAAGGAAGATGTGGATAATTTAGAATGGAAACCTTTTAGAAGTGAATCCCAAATAGTCTGTCACTAGACTATGACAATGGAAGGTAAATGTTACATGTGAAGTAACGTACAGAAATGTGTAGAGCATCTGATTATTAATTAATTATCTAGGAAAATGGGTTGGTTGTGCTGAAAGCCAATGTCATAGCAGAGCCTGAGATATTGGGATAGATAAAGGACATGGAACAAGCTGTGAAGGTTCTGAAATTATTGAGTTCAATGTTGAGTCCTGAAGGCTGCTGTGAACCCAAGTAGAAAATGAGATGCTGTTCTTCCAGCTTACATGAACCACACCAGAACACTGCAGCAAGCTGGAAATGTTGGCTAGGGAGCATGATGGTGTGTTGAAGTGGAAAGCAACTGGAAGCATGGGTTTTTTGTTTTTGTCTCATTTTTACTGAATTTGGTACTAAGGAACTGTGATGAAATTCGAGTCAATGGGAATCAGGGGAAATCTCTTTGCTAGTTGGAATCATACCAAGCAAAAAGGAAGATATTTGTGGATGTTTGAAGTCAGTCATTTCAGCAATAGGACAACATTACAGGAATTACTCAGTGTAGTGCCCTTGGTCCAACCATCTTCAGCTCCTTCATCAATGACATTGCCTCCAACATAATATTAGAAAAGGAGATGTTCACTGATCAGTGCACAACATTTAGCAGCATTTGTGTTTCTTCACATATTGAAACAATCCACACCCAAATGCAGCAAGAACAGGACAACATCCAGACAAGACACAAGTCTGGAGTATGATGGAATGCTCCCCATTGGCCTGGATGAGTGCAACTTCAGTAATACATAAAAACCTTGACACCATTCAGGACAAAACAGTCCACTTGATTAGCATCACATATACAAGTGCTCATTCTGTCCACCACCAATGCTCAATAGCAGCAGTATGCACTATCTATAAAACACAGTGCAGAAAATCACTAAGAATCATTAGGAAGCACCTTGCAAATCTATAGTCACTATTATTTAGAAGGATAAGGACAGCATACACATGAGAAGACTTGCAGCTGTAAATTTCCATGCATTGTACTCATCAGCCTGACTTGGACATATATTGCTGTTTCTTCTATATTGTTGGTAAAAATCCTAGATCTCTCTGCCTAAGAGCACTTTACATCTTCCTCCAACACATAGACTGCCCTGGTTCAGAAAGGCAGTTCGCTGCCACCCATCAAGGACAACCAGAGATAGATTATAATCTCTTCGGCCTTGAAACTGCTCAACCGTGTCCTGAAGCAAACCAGGTACCACAGCCACATCACCTTCCTCAGCACCTGCCTACGGAACTGGATCATCCCCAATGGACTACAGTCTACATTTCAGCCTTCCCAATTTGGCCCCAACTGTGACCACTTCTACACCCAGAACATTCAGACCCTTCAGAAGCGTTTCTCCCTGTGAGTCCTGAAACAGACACTCGCAGCCATGCGCCGGCACCTCCACACACTGCAATCCAGCCTGCCCCAGCTCAGAGCCTCCCTCTCCCAGACCTGCAAAGGACCTCTGCTGTTTTTTATCCTCCGCAGGATCCACAGACTGAACACCCAGTTTCACTCAGCTTTACTGGACACTAAAAATCGTAAGTACAACCAACTCACTGGCTCCTGCCACCCACAAGAGGATTCCTGCGCCTCCCAAATCCCAAGTCTGTCACTGCCCCTCCCCCACCATGCAGCCGCCGCCATTGACCATGAGGACACGGCCGGAGACCCCACCGATGACGTCACATCCGCCTCCGCCGGCCACACCACTTCCGGGACCGCTGCTGCAGTCACCGCCTCCACTTCCAGTTACAACACCTCACACACCACCCTCACCGCAGCTGCTGCCGCCCACCCCGATCCTCCAACCGCCGACGGAACCCCGCCCATGGCCGACGCCGACGGAACCCCGCCCACGGCCGATGCCGACGGAAACCCGCCCACGGCCGACGCCGACGGAACCCCGCCCACGGCCGACTCCCTCATCGCTCCGCCCACATCCTCCACAGCCAGCAACCTCAGAGAAGACAGCCACACTGAGCCCTGCCGCATCTTCACCATCCCCACAAACCTTCCACTGACTGAGGACGAATGGTCAGTCCTTAGTAAGGGGCTCACCTTTGTCCCCCTACAACCACACATCAACGAATACCAGTCACGATTGGACATAGAACAGTTTTTCCGCCGCCTTCGCCTCCATGCCTACTTCTTCAACCGGGAGCCTAACCCTCCCTCCACTGACCCCTTCACTCGCTTCCAACACAAGTCCTCCTCCTGGACACCATCCCCAGGCCTCCTACCTTCCCTCAACCTCTTCATCTCCAACTGCCGTCGAGACATTAACCACCTCAACCTCTCCACCCCTCTCACCCACTCCAACCTCTCCCCTGCAGAACGGGCAGCCCACCGCTCCCTCTGCTCCAACCACAACCTCACCATCAAACCCGCAGACAAGGGTGGCGCAGTGGTAGTATGGCGCACTGACCTTTACATCGCCGAGGCCAGACGCCAACTCTCCGACACCACCTCCTACTGCCCCCTCGATCATGACCCCACTCCCGAGCACCAATCCATCACCTCCAACACCATTCATGACCTCATCACCTCAGGGGACCTCCCACCCACAGCCTCCAGCCTCATTGTTCCCCAGCCCCGCACGGCCCGTTTCTATCTCCTTCCCAAAATCCACAAACCTGCCTGCCCTGGTCGACCCATCGTCTCAGCCTGCTCCTGCCCCACCGAACTCATCTCCACCTATCTGGACTCCATTTTCTCCCCTTTGGTCCAGGAACTCCCCACCTACGTCCGTGACACCACCCACGCCCTACACCTCCTCCAGGACTTCCAATTCCCTGGCCCCCAACACCTCATTTTCACCATGGACGTCCAGTCCCAATACACCGGCATTCCGCATGCAGATGGCCTCAAGGGCTTCCGCTCCTTCCTGTCCCGCAGGCCCGACCAGTCCCCCTCCACCGACACCCTCATCCGCCTAGCCGAACTCGTCCTCACACTCAACAACTTCTCTTTCGACTCCTCCCACTTCCTACAAACTAAGGGGGTGGCCATGGGCACCCGCATGAGCCCCAGCTATGCCTGCCTCTTTGTAGGTTACGTGGAACAGTCCCTCTTCTGCACCTACACAGGCCCCAAACCCCACCTCTTCCTCCGTTACATTGATGACTGTATCGGCGCCGCCTCTTGCTGCCCAGAGGAGCTCGAACAGTTCATCCACTTCACTAACACCTTCCACCCCAACCTTCAATTCAGCTGGGCCATCTCCAGCACATCCCTCACCTTCCTGGATCTCTCAGTCTCCATCTCAGGCAACCAGCTTGTAACTGATGTCCATTTCAAGCCCACCGACTCCCACAGCTACCTAGAATACACCTCCTCCCACCCACCCTCCTGCAAAAATTCCATCCCCTAATCCCAATTCCTCCGCCTCCACCGCATCTGCTCCCACGATGAGGCATCCCAGTCCCGCACATCCCAGATGTCCAAGTTCTTCAAGGACCGCAACTTTCCCCCCACAGTGGTCGAGAACGCCCTTGACCACGTCTCCCGTATTTCCCGCAACACATCCCTCACACCCCGCCCCCGCCACAATCGCCCAAAGAGGATCCTCCTCGTTCTCACACACCACCCCACCAACCTCCGGATACAACGCATCATCCTCCGACACTTCGCCATCTACAATCCGACCCCACCACCCAAGACATTTTTCCATCCCCACCCCTGTCTGCTTTCCGGAGAGACCACTGTCTCCGTGACACCCTTGTTCGCTCCACACTGCCCTCCAACCCCACCACACCCGGCACCTTCCCCTGCAACAACAGGAAATGCTACACTTGCCCCCACACCTCCTCCCTCACCCCTATCCCAGGCCCCAAGATGACATTCCACATTAAGCAGAGGTTCACCTGCACATCTGCCAATGTGGTATACTGCATCCACTGTACCCGGTGTGGCTCCCTCTACATTGGGGAAACCAAGCGGAGGCTTGGGGACCGCTTTGCAGAACACCTCCGCTCAGTTCGCAATAAACAACTGCACCTCCCAGTTGCGAACCATTTCCACTCCCCCTCCCATTCTTTAGATGACATGTCCATCATGGGCCCCCTGCAGTGCCACAATGATGCCACCCGAAGGTTGCAGGAACAGCAACTCATATTCTGCTTGGGAACCCTGCAGCCTAATGGTATCAATGTGGACTTCACCAGCTTCAAAATCTCCCCTTCCCCCACCGCATCCCAAAACCAGCCCAGTTCGTCCCCTCCCCCCACTGCACCACACAACCAGCCCAGCTCTTCCCCTCCACCCACTGCATCCCAAAACCAGTCCAACCTGTCTCTGCCTCCCTAACCTGTTCTTCCTCTCACCCATCCCTTCCTCCCACCCCAAGCCACACCTCCATCTCCTACCTACTCATCTCATCCCATCTCCTTGACCTGTCCGTCTTCCCTGGGCTGACCTATCCCCTCCCTACCTCCCCACATATACTCTCTCCACCTATCTTCTTTTCTCTCCATCTTCGGTCCGCCTCCCCCTCGCTCCCTATTTATTCCAGAACCCTCTCCCCATCCCCCTCTCTGATGAAGAGTCTAGGCCCAAAACGTCAGTTTTTGTGCTCCTGAGATGCTGCTGGGCCTGCTGTGTTCATCCAGCCTCATATTTTATTAGCATAGATTATAAATACTGGGCTATCAGTGGCATGCACATATGATGAATCAATTAAAAAGAACATTTCCACTCAAATAAGAATGTTACATAAGTAAGTTAATAAATTATAGGCTGCTAACAAATTAATGATGCCATATCCATCCAAGTCACACGCATTGAAGGTAAAGGATATAATGGTGTATGCATTAAATCAGAAACTTAATTAAGGTGAACAAAACCACAAGGCTGAAATGTTATTTATGTAACTTCTATTTTCCCACTATTTTATTTCGCTTACGAATTGTTCACTTTTTTGATGTTGATACTATATTGGTTACACATGTGGTTTTATTTGATACAAATAAGAATTATTTAATTGCAGCATTTAATTAGTCATGCAATACAATGAAAATTACTTCCTTTGTGCTCTTTGGTTAAAAGGTGCCCCACACACCCTCCACAAATCTGTTTTTGCATCAATCTATTGCCACACATGCAACCGTGTTGGTTAAACTAGGGAAATTTTGAGTTGTTTACTTGTTCCAAATATACACCTGAACGCTGTCATATTATGCCCAGCGAAGTTCTTTTTACTTCTTTCTCTTGACCCAGAAAGATGAAAACATACCCATGGTGCAAAGCTCCACACTTGGCTGCAATATTTTAATACATATGGCAATGACTAACTTGCACGTGATGAAAATCTCATCATTGACAGTTCCATGTCCATACGTGCTCATTTTTCTGGACTGCAGAACTTGGTATAAGCAGCTCCTCAGAAATATGAAACAATTGCTTCTCTCTAATTCAACAGTATGCAGAAATTAAGTCATGGGCAGCTTTATTAGTGCCGAACAGTAAAGAAAATCTATTCTAAATATTTTCTTCCCTGATTCTAATGAAGATGTAATTGCGACTGTATTTTCAAACAGTCTTTATATCAACAATGTTTAATATTGGAAAGCCGTAAAAGAGAATGATAAGTTTCAAGAATAATGAGCTTCTTTAGGATACATAAGGCCCAATAAATAATTGGATAAAAATGTAACAAGTTTCATATCCCAGTGTATCTTTGGGTTACAGTTGGAAGTTATTTATGCTCAGAATGTCACATTTTTTCTTAACTTTCAACTTTAGAGCCATGGAGTCATGCAGCATTGAAACAGACCCTTCGGTCCAACTTGTCCATGCAGAACAAGTATCCCAAATTTAACTGGTCCTATTTGCCTGTGTTTGGTCTATATCCCTCTTAACCTATCCTATTCATGTACCTGACCAAATACCTTTTAAATGTTGTAATTGTACCAGCCTCTACCACTTGCTCTGGCAGTTCATTTTGCCCACGCACCACCATCTGTGTGAAAATGTTGCCCCTAAGGCTCCTTTTAAATCTTATCTCTCCCACCTTAAATCTATGCCTTCTAACTTTGGACTCCCCTACCCTATTTATACCCCTCATCATTTTATAAACCTCTGTAAAGCCATCCCTCAGCCTCCAATGCTCCAGGGATAGAATTCCCAGCCTACACAGTCTATCGTTATAACTCAAACCCTCCAGTCCCAGCAACATCCTTGCAAATCTTTTTTGTATATTTTCCAGTTTAACAGCATCCTTCCTACGGCAGGACAACTGTAATTGCATACAGTATTCTGAAAATTGGTCTTGTCAATGTGTTGGACAGCCACAACATGCCCTCCTAAGGCTTATACTTAATGCTCCAACCAATGAAGGCAAATATGACAATTCCCTTCTTCACTACCCTATTTACCTTTGATGCTGCTTTCAATGAATAATGAACTTGCTCTCAGTTCCTTCTGTTCAACAACACTCCCCAGGGCCCTACATCAACAATATAAGTCTTGCCCTGGCCTGCCTTACCAATACACAACACTTTGCATTTTAATATAAACGAAACTCCACCTGCCTCTTCTTCACCCATCTGATCAAGCTCTCTTTGTACTGTAAGATAACTTTGTTCATTGTCCACTATATTAACAATTTTGATGTCATTCACAAACTTACTAACCATATCTCGGCTAGCTAGTTACCCTTCACTGGCATCAATTTAGCCTCAAAACAATTTAAACTGTTTTGAGTTATTAATTAATGGAAGGAACTGTTCTAATTAAAACCTGAACCAGATTACCCTTTCAATGCCTAATCTCCACAATACCCCACTTAAATCAATATTTTTAAAACTGCAGATGAAAAATAAGGAGTGGCCCTATATATTTAGACATATACTTTCTCAAAGGTAAAATAGAACAATCAAAAGAAAATTCTGAGTGCTGATGTGTGATGGTAGTAATGGGAGTCTTGTGTTCTGAGACAGGCATACTTGATAAATTTCTGATGGAAATGAGTGTCAGCCTTTCGGTAACTGATGCCTACGAGAGAAGACGCTAGCCTTCTACATGTGGAAATAAGTACAAACAATTCATTTTGAATTCTGTTCAATGTTTTGAGAATAAAAGATGTCATTGATACTCAATTTTGTCAATACATAGTAAATTCCAAAGTGAAGCCAAGGCCAAAGGAGATCTTTCAGCCATTAAGGAAATGAGTCAGCAGAACATTTTACATCTGGGTTCTGGGCATAAATCCAGTTCTGTTGTTATGCAGAATGGAAGTATCTTCTGCCTGTCAGCTCCAAGGCTCAATATGAAATTAGTTCGGAAAAAAGTCTGAACTCAGATCAACTGAGTGGTGGGCCTTAGCACAAAACTATCCCAATTTTTCCAGTCACTGGCTAAATTCCCAAAGTTATGAAGAGTTGGCAGGATCAATGATATGGAAAATAGAAACGTTACACTGAACATCAAAAGGTGTAAGACTGACCATACCATCATTTCTAAAAAGAGAACGCTAACTTTTTAAGAAATGCCAAAAATTGTAATTGCTCCATAGAAACTGTGGTTCAAAATTATAATCATATCCTGTTTCTAAAAATTAATATTTTCCAACTTGATTATTCCGATCGAAAAATACTAAAGAATTGTAACTGCTGGTTGTGTTCCCTTTCTACAGAAACAAATGGTCTTTCAGTTGACATTCAGTCACATTTAAAACAATTTTATAAATAACACTTTTCAACGATGGATTAAATCCAACATTTATATAAAAAGGAAAAACATAATTTTAGCCCCTTTGAAATTTGGATTTCTACCAAAAAATGGTAAAAGCAAGGTAAGTTGGGTTGAGGGGGGAAAGGCGGAAGAGGCACAGTATCCGCAGAGGAGGAAGAAGTATGGGAGCCAGGGGACTGGGAAGAGGAGGAGAAGAAGGTGATTATAAAACAGAAAGTGGAAACAAAGAAAGGAATAAGATTTAAAGGAGCAGGAGGAAGGGTAGGAGAAGTAAGAAGAGGTGGAAGCAAACTGAAAGGAGGGAGAGAAATAAGTGGAGCAGAAGGAACAGCAGCAGTGATATTTACTTTGCGCCTTTATTTGCACAAAATGCCTCAGGATTTGGTACAAAGAAGTGCAGCTGGCACTAGCAGAAGAATTGGATGATATGCAAGTTCATAATCTGCAGTACAGGCTGTTAGGGGATTGTCAGGGTTTGCAAGAAAATCACAAATTAAATAGGCTTGCAAAGGGATTTCAGAGCAGAGGGTGTAGGTAGATTTTAAAGCAATTAACTCCTCCATACAGGTACAGTGCAAAATGATCAATTTTTTTATATCTTGACTACAGTTGTTGATTTCATTTTATTGATTTTATAATATCAACAACACTGGCATGCTTAATAGTTAGACCAAAGGGAAGGCATATACACAGATGTTTCCATGGAAACCTAACTGTAGGAGGGTAGTTTTGAAAATTTTTCATTGACAGTATTTATGAGCTGATCATTCTGAAGTAGTTGCATTCAATCCTTAGCCGGGTAGGATTAACTCTTTTTACTCGGTGCTACATGTTTAAGCTTTCAAATGTATCTTACTACAGAACCCAACAAGCTTTCATTCACATGGTTGTGAATGAATTTAATTCATCTCTTGGGCCCAGTGTAAGACCCAATTTGCTACGGGTCTTAAACTGGGACCAGCAAATGAATTAAAACGAAATTTTTGGAGAATGTAACATTGTAAACATTACATTTGCAATAGGAAATAAGGAAATGCCTTCACATTGTTTGATGATTTCGGGAAAAGTTGTATTTCCTTTTCCAAAGCGCCCACAATCCTACCATTGTCTTCCGATGTTCATGCATCAATCCTTCTGTGAGAACTCAATTATTCTGTATATTCCCTTCCCAGTTATGGAAAAAAAATTCAATGTTATGTTGAAAATGTTCATTTATCATCTCTTCTTTTCATACTAATCTGGAAACGCGCAACAATGATTTTGATAGCTGTCATACCCCTTGAGTATTAACATATACCTCAAGGGAAACATACATAGAAAAATCAATAAATATTGAACGACAGGACAGGAGATAAAGAAAACTGTGATTATAAATCTTTAACTGTGAAACATGCTGGCCAGAGTCCAAATTCAATAGATGTTCAAGGTTCGCAAGGAGTTAAGCCTGAGATTTCAATGTAGATAATGAGTTAAGAGTGAATGTCAAGATTAACTGAAAAGCTTCATTTTCAACTCCAGAATGCTTGGCAAGAGGAACTTGATGAAAAGCATGAAGGCCAAAATTCTGGACCAAATTGTTGTGGAATGGTCATGCGCAGACATAAATGCTAGTATTTTATTAGTGTTGCAAACTACAAGATATTACAATGTAAATCAATACCATCATTCAGCCAAATAGCCCAGAAATGGCAATCAAGAGCTTGGTTGTTATATTTAGTCAATGATGTCATCATTATTTTGTCATATAGGGAAGGCAATAACCTAGTGGTATTATTTGTGTACTAATAATCCAGGGACCCTGGTAATGTCATGGGGACCTGTTTTCGAATTCTGCCTTGGCAAATTGTAAAATTTGAATTCAGTTAAAAACATCCAGAATTAAGTGTCTAATGATGGCCATTGCCAATTGTCAGGGGAAAGAAAAGCATTTGGTTCATTAACATCCTTTAGGAAAGGAAACAATCATCCTTACCTGGTCTGCCTACATGTGACTCCAGACCCACAGCAATGTGATTGACTCTTAACTGCCCTCTGGACAATTAGGGATGGACAATAAATGCTGGTCTCGTAAATGAGGCCTTCATCCCAAGAATGAATAAAAAAATGCACAACTAGAATGTTTAAATGGCAGATAACGCAAGGGGCAGCAAATATTCTTGGGATATTTTTAATTGGCCACCAAACTGCCATAGTAATATTAAGCACAGTGTATATCAGGAAATTAGGGCTGCATGTAAAATGAGCAGCTTCCATTGAAATAAGTTACCGGACTGGGGAAAACTAATCAACAATAATGCTTTGGAGAATGAATTTTGACAGTATAAATAAGGAGATTGGGAAGAGTGTGCAGCAAGTCAGCACCTCTGTGAAGTAACTTGGGAAGGGAGACATGCATGAGAAGGGCAGGGATGGCAGTAAATTAATACTGGAAACAGAGAGCCCTTCAACCTGTTGCTACCTATCAGAACAGTAGTGGGATCTCACAGAAAAACAGATAAGTGATTGGTAGGTTTTTTTCCGTGACTCTTTGCATATATCAGTTTGAATTTTCAGTAGAAAAGTACAGTGAAGAAATTGACTTCTAAAATATTTAACACTAAAATTAATTAATTAAATAGTTTAGAGATGGCTGGGCCGGTGATGTGTTGCAGCTGTAATGCGTGGGAGTAGGTGCGATCCGTGGTAACTACATTTGCAGTAAGCTCAGAGTTGAAGAAGTCCAAGCTGTGGACACTGTGTCACATTAGGGATTGGGGAAGTTACCCAGATGCCGTTTCAGGAAGCATTCCCATCTCTTTCATTAATTACATCAAATGTGGTCCAGAGTGGCAAATGGTTCACATCAAACTCTAAACATTAACTCTGTTTCTCTCTCCACAGATGCTGCTAGACCTGTTGCGTTTTGTCCAGTGTTTGCTGTGTTAGTTTCAGATTTCTACAAACTGTGGTCTTTATTACAGATTAACAATAAATTGGTCATTCTCTGGATGCCAAGTTTGTATTAGTTGAGTACCATAAAGCGCTGCCTTTGAGACACAGCTACTTTCAGTGAACAAGGATTTGGATGTGAGGATCAAATGTAATATTTCCTGATTTGTTAATGGCACAAAACTAGGTGGGAATGTGAGTTCTGAGGAGGATGTAAGAAGTTTCAAAAGGGACTTGGACAAGCTAAATGAATGAGAATGAAAGAGCATGAAGTAATCCATCCTGATGAAAAAAAAATCATAAATGATGAGTGATTGAGCAGTATTGATATTCAAAGGGATGTGGTATCTTTGTTCATAGAATCATAAAATCATAGAGAGTTTAAGGTGCAGAAAGAGATCCCTTGGCAGACATGTATACACTTACTCTCAACTGAGCCATCCTACCTAACTGCATTTTCAAGCATTTGTTCCGTAGCTCTATGGGTCTTAAAATTTAAGATGTGTATCCTTTTTAAATTTTTTTTATATGAATGAGATTTCTGTCTTTACCACCTTTTCAGACAGTGCAGACAGGTCTGACAGACCTCTGCACCTCCTGGGTGAAAATAATTTTCCATTACTCCCCTCCAATCTTTCTATCGATCACTGTAATTCTGTGCCCATAGCCACTGACTTCCCTGCCAAGAAAAATAGATCCTTCTTGTCAACGTTAACTCGGCCACTTACAACGTTTCATTTTTTAGTCAACTCTCACCTCAGCTTCCGTTTTTTGATAAGTCACTGAAAGTGAGTGTCTGAGTACTTCAAGTAGATAGGGAAGCAAATGCTTTGCTTGTCTTTAATACAGGGAGACTTGAGTACTGGAGCAAAGATGTATTTTTGCAAATGTGAGACTATACCTAGAATACTGCATACAGTTTTGGTCTCCTTATCAAAAGGATAATATGTTTGCCACAGAGGGAGTACAACAGTTTCATCAGACTAATGGCTGGGATGGCAGGATTGACCCACGAGGAGAGAATGGGGAAACATAGCCTATTTTCTCTAAGAATTTTAAAGACTGAGAGGTGAATTTGTTCAAACTTACAAAATTATTGGTAAAACTATTATTAACCAGCGTAAAAACCAAAAGAACTGTGGATGCAGCAAAAACAGAAGCTGCTGGAAATTCATCAGCTTCTGTGAAGAAAAGAAATCAGAGTTAACGTTTCGGGTCTGGTGACCCTTCCTAAGTTCTGAAGAAGGATCACCAGACCCAAAACATTAACTCTGATTCTTTTCTTCATTAATAGGGTGTGTCAGGAATACATACGATGTTTCTATTAATTCTTTCATGGGATGAGGGCATTTCTGGCTGGATTGGCATTCATTGCCCATCCCTACTTTCCCAGAGGGCAATCAAGAATCAACCATGTTGCTGTGGGTCTGGAGTGACATGTCGGCCAGGTAAGGATGGTAGTTTCCTTCCCTAAAGGACATTAGTGATCCAGATGATTTTTCCTGATAATTAACAATGGATTCATGGCCATCTTTAGATTCTTAATTCTAGATTTTTAAAAAAATTGAATCCTTCATTTGTCACAGCAGGACTGGAACCCAGGCCTCCAGAACATTAGAGATAACAAAGTGTGGGGCTGGATGAACACAGCAGGCCAATCAGCATCTTAGGAGCATAAAAGCTGACGTTCTGGGCCTACACCCTTCATCAGAAAAGGGGGATGGGGAGAGGATTCTGAAATAAGTAGGGAGAGAGGGGCAGGTGGACCGAAGATGGATAGAAGAGAAGATAGGTGGAGAGGAGAGTATAGGTGGGGAGGGGATAGGTCAGTCCGGGGAGGACAGGCAGGTCAAGGGGGCGGGATGAGGTTGGTAGGTAGGAAATGGAGGTGCAGCTTGAGGTGGGAGAAGGGAATATGTGAGAGGAAGAACAGGTTAGGAAGGCGGGGACGAACTGGGCTGGTTTTGGAATGAAGTGGGGGGAGGGGACATTTTGATGCTTGTGAACTCATATTGCAGTTGGGAACCCAGCAGCCCAATGGTATCAATATGGATTTCACAAGCTTCAAAATGTCCCCTCCCCCCACTGCATCCCAAAACCAGCCCAGCTCGTCCCCGCCTCCCTAACCTGTTCTTCCTCTCATGTATCCTCTCCTCCCACCTCAAGCTGCACCTCCATTTCCTACCAACTAACCTCATCCCGCCTCCTTGACCTGTCCGTCCTGCCCGGGCTGACTTATCCCCTCCCTACCTCCCCACCTATACTCTCCTCTCCACCTATCTTCTCCTCTATTCATCTTCAGTCCGCCTCCCTATTTATTTCAGAATCCTCTCCCCATCCCCCTTTTCTGATGAAAGGTCTCGGCCCGAAACGTCAGCTTTTGTGCTCCTAAAATGCTGATTGGCCTGCTGTGTTCATCCAGCCCAACAATTTGTTATCTCGGATTCTCCAGCATCTGCAGTTCCTATTAGCTCTTTCCAGAAACATTAGTTCTAAGGAAGGGTCACTGGACATGAAACGTTAATTCTATTTTTGCTTTCACAGATGCTGCCAGTTTTGCTTGGCTTTTCCAGCAACTTTGTTTTTGCCCCCAGAACATTACCTGGGTGTCTCGATTTAATAATCCAGCAATGATATCAATGAACCTTCACCTCCTCATTCCACTGGCTGCTGGGTTTGTACTGGGTGGGGTAAGTGGTGTGGGAGACGGTTTTAGAATAAAATGCAGGCATTTAAAGGCCAGAATGATGAAGAATTTCTTCATTCAGAGCTGGTGAATTTTTAGAATTCCCTACTGTATGTAAGCTAGGCTGTGTAAGTATTATTGAGCATATTCAGAAATTTATAGAATGTAATAAGGATATCAAGGGATATGGGGATAATGGAATAAAATGGGGTGGATGTACATGACCAGTCACAATCTTTTTGAATGGAAAAACATGCTGAATCATCCAAATGGACCCCAAAACACCTGCTCTTTTCTTCCTATTTCCTATGTTCCTAATATAAACTAGTTGACACTCACTTTTATTTGCTAAGTAGATCCTATGTTCCAGTTGAACAGGACTCACCTCAAACTTTGCCTGCATTTTTCTGATTTCACATCCTCATAACTCTTCAATTTGAATTATTCATTCTATGTGCAGCAATTCAACAGTTATCATTATTCCATCATTCTTTCATGAGACTTCTTACTTGGCAAAACAATGATGCCTGATACAGTTTGCGTCTATTAATCTGACATGCCTCTTCTTAGTTTTTAACTGTGATAGGGATTACAGTCAAAGCCAAGAAAGCTATTCACATTTCTTTCACTTTGCCCGATCACTAATGATGCTTGGCTACTGTGGAAAATGGAATAATTAAATGCAAAGACAAATTTTCCCACCAAATAAAAAGAAAATATAAGTGGGCTTTGAAAATTGCAGTCCGAGATTCATCTCCAGATAATAATGCCTCTCAAACAGTATTGAATTTTGAAATGGTAGGTGGACAGTGAGTGTAGTATTCACCATCAGTTGACAATCCCTAAAGTTCTTAATGATCTTGTTCAGGAATCTGTATGTTCTTGAGTTCCACTTCCTATTTTTCTTCCAGCAAGCACAAACAGTCTTGTGCGTTATAATGTGTAGCTGTCAGGTTAGCCACATGCACTATCCAAATTTCCCCACAGCTGTCCTGGAAACAAGTCTATTGAGGCAACTAATGTAGGTGTGTGTGCTGGTTCTCCCCTTTTGCAATGGCAATGTTTGGTATGTTCCACCTCTCAGGAGCTGTCTGCAGTGTTTGGAAAAGCAAAAGGATCCTCCGGTATGTCAGTAAACTGCCTTTGCCACCAGCACCACAAAAGGCTGTTCATGTTCCTTGAGGCACTTACTGTAGGATAAGCATTAAGTGCTATTAAGCTAATGGAAAGATACTTCATTAGCGATACCTCCAGTAGTAGACACCCTTGGAACTGGGAAAAAGCCTGTCGGTTCCAAGAATGCTCTCTCTTATTCATATAGCATGAATAATTAAGAAAATATTATTGCTTTTCAGTATGAGGACAGATTCACCTTCTTTGTACATTCTTCGTACAATCTTACAGTCCGGTAGCAGTGGTAGTGAGCCCCTTACTGGATTGTACAAAACCTTTGGTCCTTTTAATTGATGGTGAGGACATTCAAAGCACAAGATTACTCCTCCAGGAAGCCTGAAGCAGAGGAAATTTTTAATACTGCACCAGCTCATGCCTTACTGCCAAACCTGAGAAAGATGAGTCACATGGTTTGATACACTATTGGTAAAACTGCTGATGTAGTCTTTACCCATTTTATAATACACAAAGAATCATGCACCAGTTCTGTTATCTAGTCCAGCTCTATTAATTGATGCTAATCTCCGGCCTTTTCCCTATATCCCTGAACACAATTATTGTCCAAAAAAAACCCATAGCCTTCTTGAACGTCTGAATTGAATCTGTCTCTACCATGGGCAGTGCATTCCATACCTTAACAACTTTCTGTGTGAAAACATTTTTTGTTGGCATCATATCCTTGCTTCGTTTGCACGTCTTGAAACCTATGCCCGATCATTCATGTTTCTTTTATAAGTAAGAATAGCTTCAGTCTATCTACTCTGCCCGGCCTGCCCATGTTTCGGAATACCTCAGTCAAATTTCTCTTTGGCCTACTTCTCTCCAGGGAAAACAGCTAAAGCTGAAGTTTCTCAGACTGGATCAATTCTTGCAAACCGGTTCTGCACGTTCTACAATGCATTCACATCTTTCCTATAATGCGGCACCACAACTGTACAAAGTATTCCACCTGAGGTCTAACAAACGGCTTGTACAAATTCAACATCACTTCATTGCTATGGTACTCTGTGCCCTTGTTGATAAAGCCGGGAGCACTATATGCTTTACTTTCTGCTTTCTCCACCTATTCTGCCCAGCTTCTCTTGAGCATCTATGCACCCGTACCCATTTGCCCCTTACCCACATTTAGAATTGTACCACTATCTTTCCTTGAGTGTCTTTCAGTGCCTTTCTGATCAATGTACATCACCTCACATTGAACCTCACCTGCCACCTGTTTGCTCACTCCAACAACTTGTTAATGTCCTTTTGGAGTGCCACACTATCTTACACGCATTTTACAATTCTTCCAAGTTTAGTGTCATCTGCAAACTTGAAATTACCCCATATATACCAAGATAATTAATATATATTTATATCAGGAAAAGCAAGGGTCACAATTCCAGCTCCTGAGGAACTTTTTCCCAGCTCAGAAATATCCATTGACCATTATTCTCTGTTTCCTGTCTCCAAGCCAATCTTGTATCTACGTTACCACTGTCCCTTTTATGCCAGGACCTGCATCTTTTCTCATGGAGTCTGCTGTGAGGCATTGTTTCAAATGCCTTCTGGAAATCTGTGTACACACATCAACAATGTCACCCTTATCAACCCTTTCCATTACCTTTTTAAAAAGCTCCAGTAATTTGGTTAACCAGAATTTCTCCATTAGCAATCCATATTGACTCTTCCTAATCAAAGCACCTTTTTCCATGTGATTACTGATTTGATCCTGAATAATTGTTTCGAAAACTTTTCCCACTTTTGAATACCTGGGTTTCTAAATTCCACTTTACCTGAATTTTTTTTTCGCATTCAAGCAAGCCAGCACCTCCAGACTTGACAGTAGTGCTCCCTATAGGTGGCATTTTATTCTTAGTCCTTCTATCATAATCTATAACTTGGAGTATTACGCAAGTGCCCTACTCAGATCATATTCTTATTTACAGTCCAAAGGAGCTCAGTGTAATAATTGGAACAATGGCCAGGTGGATCTCATTGATAATGAAATTCTTGATGTGGGGATGTTAATCTGGGCCAATCAAGGAGCCCTGGCTGACAGATATAAACAGGAGATTCAGTAGTCTCCTCAATCTAGGAACTGGCTTTGAATAGGTTGGTGACGGCCCATGTACAGTGTACAGGTAAATAAAGGGTGAAATGGTCATGGGATACCAGCCTTGGTGCAGAGATTTCACCCACCTACCTCAGATTTCAGAGTAATGGCACCCTAGGAGAAGCAAATTACTGAAATATTCCACAGTTATTAGTTTCACAGACCAGGAACTTTGTTGTCTTTCAAGATACAACCTCAGATTCAGGGGTGTACAGCAGCACACTACTTACTGCCCTATCAAATTTTTTTTCAGCATCCAGTCATTACTGTAACATTTCAGAGAAGGCATGTAAAGAGAAACATCAATGAGTACAATGTAAAAGGGTTGAAGAGGGCTGGGGGAAGGGTAGGATAATGGCGAAATCCTGTAATGCTAATCAATATGATGTTATCGCCTGACTTTTGGCACTAGGGCCGAGTCAAAGTGCTTTTTGCTACTCATGCTGTATCTCGTGAAAAATTAACAAAGTGGTTGTTCACAGTATGAGGCCAAATGCATGTCTCTCTATGTCTTCAATGTGATCTCACAACACCCATGTATGGAGCTTAGCTCATAAACCATCGCTGGCATATGGTTTAGACAGAACACATAATTCATCCAGGTGCTGTGTGGCACTCCCTCATAACAATCTAGCCCATTATCTCAATGCATCTTAACAATCAATGATAAAAATATGTCTAGTATAAAATGTAAAATGATAAATTAGTGTTAGTGTGTTTTAGTCACAGCGAAGCAGAGGAGAATCAGCAACTAATGTCAAAAGATGACTAACTGCAACACAAAGATCATCGTCAGCAGGTGGCTGAAATACATCCAACAGATCTCTATGCCAGTATGTTTGTTTTGGCATCAAAGCTGAACTAAGTATTTCCAAGAATGTAATCTTCGAAGGCAAACAAATTGCAATTCCCAAAGCTCTACTTCAAGATATGCTAGTCAGAAACTCAGCTGGACTCACTACATCGACATAGTGCTACAAGGGCAGAGATTAGGTATAGAGCTGGATGAGCATAGCAGGCCAAACAGCATCAGAGGGGCAGGAAAGCTGATGTTTTGGGCCTAGACCTTTCTTTAGAAATTCATTTCTGAAGAAGTTATCTCAGATTCTCCAGCATCTGCAGTTCCTACTATCTCTGGCTACAAGAGCAGTTCAGAAGCTAGGAACACTGTGGCAAGTAACTTACCACCTGACTCTTCAAAGCCTATCTGCCACCCATAAGTCACAAATCAGGAATGTAATGGAATACTCCCTACTTGCCTGGATGAGTGCTGCCTCAACAACACTCAAGAAGCTTGACACCATCCAAGACAAAGCAGCCCACTTGATTGGCATTACATCCACAAGCATCCACTCCCTCCACCACCGATGCTCATTAGCAGCAGTATGTACTACCTACAAGATGCACTGCAGAAAATCACCAAAGATCCTCAGATAGCACCTTCCAAATCCACGACCACTACCATCTAGAAGGGCAAGGGCAGCAGACATTTAGGAACACCACCACCTCCAAGTTCCCCTCCAAACCACTCACCATCCTGGCTTAGAAATATATTGCTCTCCCTTCACTGTCGGTGGGTCAAAATCCTGGAATTCCCTCCCTTGTGGCATTGTGGGTCAACCCACAGCAGGTGGGCAGCAGCGGTTCACGAAGGCAGCTCACCACCACCTTCTCAAGGGCAAATAGGGATTGGCAAGAGATGCTGGCCAGCAGCGTCGCCCACATCCCACAAATGAACAGAAAAAAAAATACATGTATGCCTCACATGTGCAGAAGAAGAATACCTAGTAATTGGTATGTGAATCCAAAAATTGGCCTAGCACTAATAAGGGCATTGTTGTGTGAAACATATCAATTCTATCAACCTCAACAATTGAGAAAACCTTACCTTCACATAGGATTCCTTCTGAGCCATGGTGCAAAATTGTAATTGGTATTTTCCATGTCCACAGATGTGGTTATATTCAAAAGGCTGATTATTTTATTAAATTCCCTTCTGTGCATCAAAACAGTGATATTACTGGTGAGGCATTTGTTAACAGACTAACTGCCATATTCAGAATGTTTGATGTGCCCCAACACCATCTCAGACATGTGCAGGAAATGGGATATTCAACCTTTTCTTCTCACTGCCCTCAGTCAAATGCCTTCACTGACAACACTGTTCATTCTATAAAATCTAGGATCATATTATGTAAAGTAACTCACCAAGATTTTTGGGTAGCTATATTAAAATTGCATACTGCTTCTCAAGGCAACAGTCTGCACTTCCTGACTGCTTTCTTCCTTGGAAGAGCAAATCACGCAGATTTTCCCTCTGACACTCTCACGATCCAACTAAAGCATTGTTGGAAAGAAAGGAGAAAACGTTGCAAAAGCATGATCAGTGAGTACACAGACTGTTATCCCAACTTGCACGAGAACAAATCACACAAGTATGAGATTTTTGCACAAACATTTTTTCATATCCACCCTCAGTCATTTTACATTATAATGATCAGTCGTCAAGTCCTGCAAAGAGCTAGATGACACATCTCAACTATATCTCATCAACATCCATTACATAGGATGACAACTCAGATACTGAAGATATGATGTCACAGAGCATACTCACAACTACAGCAAATGATGCACATTCATCCACAATGACATTTAGTATACCACAGAGTAATGCAACACTGCCAAGTCGTGATAATTGTATAAGGACCAGAGCTATTCATGCAATATGTCCACCAAAGTTTTAATTGAATGCACAGAAGCACGATATCTATATACATCTTGCACATGTGCATATTTTGGGAAACATCTTATCTGAATCCAAATTGTCCAGATTTGTCAAAGCTTTATGTGTTTCAAACAGAAATGTTGAGATAGTGAAATTTCTAGGTCATGACATTTCAAGGTTGGCAAGAATTGTCATTCAAAGAATTCTGAATGCTTAGGACATACAAATGTTCCATTTTACTGGAGGCCATTATAAGTAACCAATGCAGTCCGAACTTGCCTACCAGTAAAATGTAGGACTATGTGTTAGTATTAATCACTTGCGTGATGTTGTATTAAAAGCAGCGATTATCCATATGTGCTATTGTCAGGATTATGCACCATGGGATGTGATTATGCATCATCTCACAACTTTACTACCAGCCAACATAATTATGCACATAGACACATCGGCTTTGATGAGCAATGTAATGAGCCCTTGCACAAATATGATAAATTCTACACCACCACTTTTCATCATTATATTACACTTATGCTATTGTACACTAATATTACAAGAAGCTTGTACAACATTATTGCATTATAAACCTATATCAAAGATGTCGAAATCAGCACAAATTCATTGTCTACAGATAAATTGTCCTTCTGGAAGTGTTGGAGACATTGATCGATCATAACAGACATCTCACAGTCTAAGAGAATTAGCACCATTGATATCTCTGCAAAATCCAGTAAATCCAATTGTAAGATAGGTGCTAAAGTATAGTATCCCCTCTTAGTCCTACATTGTAGAACCAGGCATGATCAATCAGGTGCATAGGTGGGCCAGATAGTCTGTATACCTGACATAAGAATGTTAAATCAAGCTCTCTACTGTTGGCTTCATCACAACAAATAGTTACCAGGGGGACAGAGGAAATGCTCAAGGATACTGTCAAAGCTTCACAGAAAAAAAAAGAAACATTGTGGGAATCTTTTGTTCAAAAGCTGGAGAAAAATGCATCTAAGAAGGTACCAAAATTTGGGTGTCTCCAACAGGTCCAACTAGAGGTCAAGCATCAAAGCAGAAATAAAACATGAAACTCTAAATATCCCATCCACCTGCCTTACCAAATGCCACCTTTCCTATGTGTGTGCATTTAGCTAGTTAGTCACCTCAGGACCTACAACCCTGAAGCAGAAGGATGTCATCCTTAGCCCTGAGGGATTGCCGAAACAAAAAGTATCGTAACTACCACTTCAAATCAGTACTATGGACCGATATAACATAGAATCATAGAATCCCTACAGAGTGGAAACGGGTCTTTCGGCCCAACATGTCCACACTGACCCTCAGAGCATTCCGCTCAGACTTATCCTCCTATAACTCACCTAATCTACACATCCCTGAACACAATAGGGTAAATTAGCATGGCCAAACCGCCAAGCCTGCACATCTTTGGACAGCGGCACAGTGGTTCAGTGGTTAGCACTGCTGCCTCATAGCAACAGAGGCTTGGGATCAATTCCACCCTTGGGTGACTGTATGTGTGGAGTTTGCATATTCTCCCCGTGTCTGTGTGGGTCTCCTCCCACAGTCCAAAGATGTGCAGGCTAGGTGGATTGGCAATGGTAAATTGCCTGTAGTGCTCAGGAATGTATAGATGAGGTGGGTTATAGAGGGATGGGTCTGAATGGGATGCTATGAATATGATAATATTTTTGAAAGATACTATTTAACATTCATTCATACCGAGTCGTACAGCATGGAAACAAACTAAACCAGCCCCAACTGCCTCCTCTTGGCCCATATCTCTTTGAAGCTTTCCTATTCATGCACTTATCCAAATGTCTTGTAAAAATTGTAATTGTGTCCGCATCTATCACTTTCTCAGGGAGTTCATTCAATTGATCATATTCCTGGAATCTTATTTTTTATTCTTGACGACATAAAATGCTCCATTGTTGAATGAGAAAACAAGGACAGAGAATGTGAAGCCATTCAGAAAAAAAAAGCCAATATCTTTCCTTATTGGAAGCTTATTTCTAGCCTTAGATGCGATAGGCTTTAATGTTACATTATATTCATGAGATATAAATAAATCAATAATTATTTGAATAATTATTGTCAAATTCTTTGTTAAATTGTCAGATTAAATGTGTTTGCCCCTTAATTGTGCAAGACAAGCTGTGCTAATTCCATGCTTGCTGTAACATGTGCTCTCAGTGCTGTGTCTCTGACTACTAAAGCTACTTTCCTCACTGCAGGACTAAGTCTCATCTACAGTTAGTGTTTTCCACTCAGCGGTTGTTATTTCCTTATGCAAGCTGAGCTCACTGGAAAGTCCAAACGTTCAGGCTAGAAAATGAATATACACCTGTATTGCAATGCATAACTCATATAATCTATTACCATTGATCTGATGCATGTTTCTTATCTGTGTGCAATATACATTTCTGTGCTAGTATCAAGGAAACTCCACTTTATACCTTATGCTGACTTTCACTAAGATTATTGGCAGAAGGAACTTTTCAACGTTGTTATACTTGAAAATAAAATTATAGATTCTCCTGCAGCAACTGATTTTGCACTGAAATAACGACATTTAACAATAATCTTTTTGGGGTGGTATAGGCTGTACATAATTTCTGTTACCATTATTTCACTAAAAAAAGAGCAGAATAACAGTTTTGGGTGTTGCTGTACTTTTTTTGTTAAGGTAGGACACATATTTTCAAAGCATATTTTGATTTGAATCATTGCCTCACCATAAAGCTTGGTGCCATAATATAGCAAATATCACTTAAGTGGATGTAGTGAATTAGATCAGTAGAATTCTGCATCATAGATAACCAGTTTGGAGCTGTCACCCACAGCCCATTGCCAGTAATAATTATACAGAGAAGAGGCAAAATATGTATCCGTTATAAGAAAGAGAAAATAATCATATTTTTATTCATCACAATTCCCTGCTTTGAAAATAAATTCTATCTTACCTTTGACTTTGTGGTGAATTGAGAATCAGGGTCTTCAAATAAAACCTCCAAATTTCAATTTCTTTAATATGTTTGGCTCAAACCTTCTTTTGAAAGAATGTGTCTTAGATAATCTGACAGAATCAAGGAATAGCAGATGTTCTTCCAGAATCAGTTCAGTAAAGCAATCAGCTAGAACTGATGAGTTTGAGGTTGTGATTCTGAACATCATTGTTAGCTGCAGCAATTAACAGCAGTTATTGAGAGGCTAGCGACGAATAAACGGAGTCTGGACTTCACTTCCTGGGTGCAAATGGGTTCTTCAACGTTTCGACTGGTTCAGTGGATATTACTAATGAAGTTAGCATTTATTGCCTGACATTGAAAAGCTGTTGTTGAATCACCTCTTTGAACAGCTGCAATCCATGTGATGACGACACTCCTACAATTCGATCAGATAGGGAGTTAGTAGCTGTTGACCTAATGACTCTAGACAACAGATATCCAATTCACGATGCTGTGTATCTGGGAAAATGATGTAAAGAAAGTAAGGAGGGGATGACTGAGGCACTAATATCCGTAAATAAATGTTTGAGAGGAAAGAGGACTGATAAAACAACATTTATGATTTCTATCTTCAAAGAGCAGATTGTAATGCAGTTGCAATAACATTCACACTCGTAAAGGCATCAAAACTTTTGTTAAATTATCAGATTACCAATATCTAGATACAAAAAATATAATGAAAATGCCAGCATGGATTTTAACCAATCAAATTAAACTATTTGTAAAAGAGTGGACAATGTCAGTATACAGTGGATGCGATCTTTTTTAAATTATTCGTAGAATGTGGGCACCAATGGCTAAGCTAGCATTTATTGCTTGTCTCTCATAGCTCTTAAACTGATTGGCTTGTTAGGAAATTTCATAGGGCAGTTAAGAGTTAACTACATTGCTATGGGTCTGTTATCATATTTAGACCAGGGAAGGATGGTAGATCTCCACTAGCCAGCCCTTAGCAGGTAGGTGGGAATGCCAGTTGTGCTCATACAGTAGGACCCCATTGAAGCCAGTGCTCTCGTTACTGGGGGTGAACAATACTCCTGTATAGCCCCCAACCCAGATATTCTTTAGCATATCAGCCCCTTGACATATATCGTTATCCCTCTTCACAATTGTCAACTCCTTCCCTCCAGGATTGCAGTGACCAATCCAAAAGACTAACTTGCTAAGTCTCATTGTGCTAGCAATGGCTGCACAAGCCCAGTCCCTCCTTCACTCCCTCAGTTTCTGTAGACAGAGTTGACAGTCTGATCATAGCCCAGTCCCCTTGGGCATCCTTAAAGCATGTCCCGAGACAAGAAGTGCCCAGAACTCTCATTGGTATCTATACATATCCCTCACTGCATTAGCTTGAGCCTGGAATGGCCAATTTGAAGCCAGAGGATTGACTGTAATGCACTCCCTAGATTGCAGAGACATGAAGACAGTGATAAAGGTAATCCTGACCAGATTCCCAACTGTAGCCAATCCTCTTGACTATTGTTGGAAGCTTCTCTTGACTTATCTTACCCCTGACTGACTGTTCCTTCATGGGCTCTGGTGAGGACTATATCCCAAGGCTTTGAGATATGGATGCTTGTTTGTTGATGTTAGATGCCAAGAGGTGTGTGTGCATCTGGTGCCTGTGGATTGTGCCCTAATCTGTGTTTTGATCAATCACGGCATGAAAGTTATTCAGAGGAAGCAGTGAACTGAATCCCCATGGTACTACTTCTGGTTTCCAAGTTGAGTTTTCTCGACATATAGCTTCTTTAGCATGTTTGGTAAGATAGGAAGTTGTCACTAATGAGGTGGATTGTCCTTAATTGTGTTTAACAAGCTGGACCCCATTTAGTTGGCATCCTGATAGCAAGAAAACAAAGGTACCACTTGTAAAAAGTATTAAGGATGGAGGGAGATTCTCCCAGCTTTGAGATGGGACTTAACTGATTTCTCCCATCAGTGGATTCTGTCACAAGTCTTGCCATAGCCCATGTCACTCATCCTAAAAGATTCTATCCCAGGAAACCACCTATTCCTTGGAAGTTAAGTCAAGGGAGATTTTTTTATTTGGCCTATTGTTAAACATGGAGGTCATTGTCCTGTTATTTTAACATGGCCCCTTTGAGTTAAAAAAATTCAAACATTTCAATATAACAAAGTGTGGAGCTGGATGAACACAGCAGGCCAAGCAGCATCTCAGGAGCACAAAAGCTGACGCTTTGGGCCTAGACCCTTCAGAGGGAGCAGTGAGCTGAATCTCCATGGTACTACTTCTGGTTTCCAAGTTGAGTTTTCTTGACATCTAGCTTCTTCAGCATGTTTGGTAAGATAGGAAGTTGTCACTAATGAGGTGGATTGTCCTTAATTGTGTTTAACAAGCTGGAACCTTCAAACATTTCAATGATTTGCAGCTTGCAGTCTGGAGAAGTACACATTGCTGACAGGACTCAGAGTTGAAAAGAGGTCTCGTTGTGCATTGTGTGAGTCTGCATATTTTAAAGACAGACTAACCATTTTGAATGATGCTGTATGCATTGACCAGAATCTGACACTGACTGGGGAGCTTAAAAGGAGAAGCACACCAAATGGAGACAAAGCAAAAGAGAGAACTCCCATGTCTTCCATCGTGGCACAGAGACTGATTATTTTTCCAACCTCCTTATTTAACTGAGCATCCCACTGAGACCAACAGAGTTGGCCAATGGATCAGCCCTCAGTTTCATTCCAAAATGTGCATTAACTGGTAAAGAAGGAACTTGTCAGCTATTAATTAATGGGATCTAAATGCATTGGACATATTTCAGAGAAGGTTTATTTGAACGATACCTGGGATGTGCAGGTTGTCTTATGAGGAAAGTTTGGACGGCTGGGGAGTTATCTACTGGAGTTTTGAAGAGTAAGATGTGACTTGATTGAAACATGTGAAATCCTGATGGGGCTTGACAAGGTAGGTGCTATTGTTGCTCCTGCATTGTATGTTTGTATTAACTTATGGTGGATCAGTGCATCGACTTGATGGTTATGAAGAAAGCTTGCTGAAGATGAAGACCCTTTATCGGCCTAATAAATTTTTCCTAACTGGTTTCAACTTCCAATACCTATGCTGCTCCTGCTTGTGATAGTGCATTACTTTTAACAAGCTTGCAGCTTGGCCTGACACACAACTCCTCTAGAGCTATATTTTCCTTTGCATCTCACCGTGTTCAGTGTTCCCCTCACCTCTCTTCGCATATCGTCACTTTTTACTGCCCTCCTAAGTAAAATGAAAAATTTCACAATTCAACCTCCATCTCAACTCATAATGTTCTTTCGCCTCAGAGTTTACTGCTCAGTGATCCTTCTTTACTCTCTTCCTCCTTGTAAACTCACTTTCATGGCCACCTCCTTGATCTTGCCACCTCATGCGAACTTAAATTCCAGTTGTATCAACTGCAGGTAAGGCCATCTTTGATCTTTTTTTAAAAATCAATTTCCACTCAGATCCCCCTTTCACATCCCTTGTTCCTTCTGTATTGCTCTAAGAAAATATTATCCTCGGTTAATTTACAACCACACTTTAATCCCCAACATTTTAACATTTGTCCATTTATGTACCACAACATTTTGTAGCAACGGATGTCTCAACTGTACCCTTATCTCTACTTTTAATGGTTTAATTTCCATCCAAACCATAACTGTATATCTCTTTGTTTATTCTCCATGGACCATCTCTGGTTCAACAAGGAGTCAACAACACCAGCAAAGGAATAGGGAAATCTAGAATTTTGGACAGACTTTTTGTATCATGACTGCATCGGACTGAGTATGGATTTGCGCCAAGAGGCCACTTTCAGTCAAATGGACTGCCACAGGGTTCTGTAGTGTAGCAGATTTAACTCTGTCATCTGGTGAAGAAGACTTTTTCTACCAATCACTGGCATTCTGCTTATTCTACCAAAGCAGATTTGTGAAAGGGTTTTGTGGTGAATACTTATATTGACTCATATGTCCTCCAGCAACTACAATAAATGAGAATAAGGCTCTATATTGTTGGACAGCTGCAGTGGATTCCTAGCATGCTTGGAAGTGAGGCAACACAATTGCCCCACAAATTATGGAAAGGTGTGGAATTATGGCAGGATTTGAGAACCATTTAGAATGCATATTGAAAGAATTGACATGCTTTTCAGATCTAATAACATTTTAGAAGAGGTCAGGAGCCAGAATAAACAATCCTTGACAGCAAGAAAGCAAATTTGTTGACCAAAATTGCCTGGAAGTGTATGGCGCACTAAAAATGCTTCTTGGTCCCAATAAAACAGAAGATATGCCATTCAGTAAAATCATGATGAAGTTGGAGGAACATATTTACCCTCAGGCACTAAAGATAATGGAAAGCTATAACTTTGGATCAAGAAATCAGAAATGCGGTGAAATAATGCTGAGCACGTTGTAAGACTCAGAAATATACTACTACATTGGGTATTTGGTTCATTTTTAGATTATGCATTACAAGATTGGTTTGCATGTGGATTGATGGATGAAAGAATCCAAGTAAAGTTATTAAGCACCTAAAATCCAACATTTGAGCTTGGTAGATTATTGTATTTATATCTTGTTAATATGACATAAAAGAATATTTGGGAATTTGACCTTCAGCAGAGTCAATTACAGCTTCTGTCCACAATCAAAGGGTTTGGCCAAGTCTAAAGTCAGGAGACCAGCTCAGAACTGAGCAGGTGATAGTGATTTTGTGACTTATTAACATGGCATAGACATCTTTGGATAGAAATTCTACCTATTTAAGTGGCAAAAGATAGGTTGCATTGCAATTGTTTGCCAAGTATAGAACGACTGCTGAAAGGAGAATTCTTTCCGGTATTAACAGAGACAAAGCTGCCCGATGGTATGAATTGTTCCACCAAAATCTTTAAAAGCTAAGATTTTTTCGGGTCTGTTGGACTATTTGTTTAATCAGGATGATGAGTTGTTCACAACTGCAATAGAGGAAGGAAATCTTCAACTCGAGACTGAAGTGTTAAAAAGGATGAATGATAGATAACAAGTTCAAATGGATTTATTTACTTTCTGACTGTCCGAGATCGCTAGCTTGGTCTGGAAATTGAAAAAAAGGGACTGCACTCTATGAAGGAGATGATGGTAACTATAGATGATGCCCAAAGCAGAAAGATGTGCCTGAGCTTATATATTTTCAGGGCATGATGACCTTCTACTCGGGATTTCTGCATGAATGTTTACCACATTAACTCCACCGTATGAGCTGATGAAGAAATATGTACAATAGGAATGTTCAAAAACATAACAACATGCATGTAAGAGAAACTTCTGCCATTGTCAATGAAGATCAGTCAAAATTCATTGAGTTGCAAACAAAATCTTTTGATAGCCACTTTAAATGTTTCCTGACACAGCATTGAGTTCGCTAATGTCGTAATTGTGTCCTGTTTTTCCTTTTCCTTTGCTGGTTTTGTGTTTTTCTCTTTGTTTTCTCTGTTTTCCAATAGCAGCATTTTGTCATTTTTAATCTCATTTAGATTCATCTGTTGCCTTGGGTCATGCAGTGTTACCCTGTCATCATTTATTCTTACCCTCCTATTGCAGGCCTTCCCTATTCTACTTTTTCCCCAACATCCATGCTGCTTTCACACTTTAAATTGATTGCACATTTAGCTTGACCCCATTTTGATGAAAGGTCTCCAACTGTAATATTGACTTAGTCCTTTTCCCAACAGATGTTGCCAGAATATTGAGTGTTGACAGCATTTTCAGTTTTTACTTTATTCATTTGCCAGATTTGGGCTCCACTGTGGTCCTTCCCTAATACCTGAGTGGTCTGCTAGACCAATTCAGAAGGCAGTTAAGTGTGAACTGTGAGCCTGGAGCCACACATGGATCACAGGTTATCTGGGATACCAGATTTCCTTTCCTTAAGAACAGTAGTAGACTTGATATGTTTACAGGCAATCCAATAGGATTTCGGACCTGAGCTTTTTAACACAGATTTATTGAATGAGCTGCACTTTAATTCACCAGGTGCTGCACTGGTATTTATAATCTTATCTCCACATCTTTGTTTCGGGCCATTGGATTACCGATGCAGTTCCATGACTGTAATGCTATGATCAGGATCCAGGACAGGGGGCACATGAGGGCCCAATAACTGGGACTGGAAGCTTCAAGAGGTCTGTAAGCCTGAGTTGGGGGTGCAGAGGGGTCTGTTGTGCTTAAGATGGGGAGTGGGGCCTCTGTGCTGAAGCCAGGGTGGGATTGTTGTACAAATCAAAGGAACCAGAGATGCTGTAAATCAGGAACAAAAACAAAAGTTGCTGGAAAAGCTCAGCAGGTCTGACAGCGTATGTGAAGAAAAATCAGAGTTAACGTTTCTGGCCTAGTGATGCTTCCTCAGAACACTTTGTGCGATCAATGTATTCAAGTTGGCATGAAGGTGCTGGGACCTGGACAAGGAGCAACACGGAGACCTGCAAATTCTGTCTCCAGTCCTGGCTATTATCCTTATCTTTTTTCTAATAATAGCATTGCATTAACATCACATTCAATACCTTTAGGAGTCCAACAACAGCAAACTTTATTAGAGTTGCCGGTCATGGATGGTTAAATTCTGGAGATCGACAAGAAATAATCTGCCTTCATTATGTTTACGTTATGTATCAGGGTTTAAGATGATGGTGCACTAGTATGCAAATGAAGACTGTCACCATTTTTCTTGCAGTCAGTGAGCAAGTAGGCATCATAATAATGATTACCTAGTGAGATACTAAAAAACCACAAATTGCAAATTGGATCACATACTTCATTTTAATTAAACTTAGAGTGGCTATTGATCATAAGATCAAAAGAATTCTTTGTTGCTGAGGATTCATGGTTTAAAGTTTCAAAGTAGTTAATTTCATTGATTGGTGGATAGATTAATGGAGAATTGCCTTTGTAGCTTGATACACAAACTTTCACAGGAGTGTACGAATTCAGCTTAATTTGAAAGGTATTTCTTTGTATTTGAAGCTACTGTTTTCCAGTATCAGCGGTGAACTGCAATGAAATGTTGTTAAAATAAATGGAAAAAGTTCAGCTCCCAAGCATGTGTAGAACAGGAAACATATTGACCTAGTTTGAGGTGGATGTTCCATTGTGAGAATCCCAACCTTCTGCAGTTCTCAGTCGCTAGTTGAGATTTGCATACAGACTGGAAATTTGGGAGCAAATTGTTATGTTGAAATGCAAGTGCAGGGGCATGAACTTTCAGTGATAATCTCAACACATAGTGCCAATTTGGTACCAACAAATGGAAGTGGCTGAACTCACAATGCTACTAACCATTTCTTTTTCTTGAAAACTTTAGAGCTACATGCATAAATGGTCACATGGGCTATGGTTAAAGGTTACAATAGAAACCTGATTCAAACTCAAGACTGCGAGCATAAACTTACAAGGTGTGCAAAAATTGCATGCATTCATAACGCAATTTTAATATAAAATATCCCAAGATCCTTCACAGGAGCATCAGAAAGGGAAATTGTGTATTAAGGCGCACAAGGTGATGTTCAGGCTGATGGCCATTGGCTTGGTCAAAGAGATTGGTTGTAAGGAACACCTTATAAAGGGGAAAGAAAGACGCAAAAATTGAGATATTTAAGAGGTTATTCCAGAGAATGAGGTCTTGATGCACATCCACCAAACAGGAGTAATTAAAATTGGGGATTCTCAAAAGGCCAGAATTAAATAAATGCAGATAATTTGGTAAGTTGTATGCTGGAGGAGAGTAAAAAGATAATGAAAGTTAAGGCCAGAAAGGATCTTGAACACAATGAGAATTATAAAATTGATGTATTGCTTGAATGGGAGGCAATGTGGGTAAATGGGGACATCAGTAGCAGGTAAATAGTACTTGGTATGAGTAAGGATAGAGGTTACAGCATTTTGGATGGCACAGCATACCAGCTGTGATTGCATTGGAATAGTCACACTTAGAGCTAAAAGAGACAGGGATGATAGAAGTCAGCAGCAGGTGATTTGAGATGGGATAGAACCTTGCAATGTTGTGAAGATGAAGATAAGTTGTGCTCGTGATGATGTGAAAATGGTGAAATCCCAATTTAGGCCAAATATGATGAGAACAAGATGTAGCAAGATGGTCGCGACAGCATGTTAGGTAGTGTTTGGGCTCCTGGCCCATCTACTCCCTTTTGACTAATTGACCATGGGCTCCAGTCCTCAGTAGTTGTGGCAGGGGTCCCCATTTGTAGAGTCATGGAGTCATAGATATGTACAGCATGGAAACAGACCCTTCTGTTCAACTCCCCCATACTGACCAGATGTCCTCAATAAATCTAGTCCCATTCGCTAGCATTTGACCCATATCCCTTTAAAAACCCTTCCTTTTCATATACCCATCCAGATGCCTTTTAAATGTTGTAATTGTACAACCTCCACCACTTCTTCTAGCAGCTTTTTCCATTCATGCACTGCTCTCTGGATGTAAAAGTTACCCCTCAGGATCCATTTTAAATCTTTCTTCTCTCACCTTAAACCTTTGTCCTTTAGTTTTGGATGATCCCACCCTAGAGAAAATGCCTTGTTTATTTACTCTCTCCGTGCACTCGTGATTTCATCAACCTTTATGAGGTCACCCCTCCGCCTCCAATGCTCCAGGGAGAATAGCCTACCCTATTGAGAATCTCCCTATGGGTCAAAACCTCCAAAAATGGCAACGTCCTTGCAAATCTTTTCTAAATCCCTACAAGTTTCACAACATCCTCCCGAGAGGAGGGAGACCAAAAATGTACACAATACTCCAAAAGAAGGCAAACTCCTTGCCCTGTACAGCTGCAACATGACCTCCCAACTCCTGTACTCAATGCACTGACCAATAAAGATGACCTTAACAAACATCTTCTTTACTATCCTGTCTGCCTGCCACTTCCTTGGCAGTTTCAACAGGTCTTGGTCTTCAACAATTTCGACAGGCACCCTGGTTCTTGGCAGTTTCAAAAGGCCCCTGCCCTTGGCAATTGGACATACCAGTTGGTCACCAGCAGTGGCCAGTTTGTGAAACTAAAAGGCTATGGAATGAACAAAAAATGATGTTTGTTTTAAATTGGTCTTTTTTTCTCACATATAAATTATGTAACTAAATAATGTTTTGATGGTGACTTATACACATTTTAAACATTTTTGCAAGTACAGGTAACAGTAAATTTCTATTTCTATCTTTTTAACAGTATTGTTCAGCTTCAGGACAGAAAAAATGTTGGAGTTGATGGGTAAGAAACAGAGTTTGAAATGGGGACCAGGGATTTCGTTCTTCTCAATATTTATCTGACGAAAATTTCAGCTTCCCCAGTGTTGAATTTTGAAAAGATTCTTTTTAAATTAGCAACAATGAAGTTTCTGAGGGATGTGGTAATGAGTTAGGTCTGGTTGCAAACCATGTATATGTGTAAACTAATGGATGATATTGCTAATGTGTGGTAGGTGCATGCAGAATAGGAGCGGTTCAATGATAGATTTTTGGGAACAGCAGAGATAACAATAATACAATTGTAGATGATGCTCTGAATACATATAGAAAGATAAGAATTGAGCCAGGCAAATGTAATTTCACTCAGATGGACATGTGTTGGAGGAGAATGGTGAAGTCAACCTGGAGCTAGAGACAGGTTGGGAAAAATGAGCAGGACCAGATTATCGTTATCATAGTCATGTAGGCAGTTCAGACTTTAATATATATTTTATTTAAAATACTTTTTGGATCAAACAGAACACAAAGATTTCTAAAAGAAAAATCAAAATGACCTTCTGCTCATGAGGTGTAGGATGCCGGTAATCACACTTGGAAAAGGAGCAACAGTGTGTATACAACATGAAGAGAGCGTTACCTGCCTAGCTTGAGTGCTAAGATTAACACATAACTGTTCTGCTGCATCTCTGTGCCAGTGATAGCTCAGCCTATGAGCGCCCTCTTCTCTTCTGTATAAACTACTGTTCATTTTCAAAATATGGTGACTTGCCTCCTCATCTTGATGTGTTCAAGATGAAAAGCTCCAATGTTGTCCCTCCTTTTCGCCATGTTTATAATATGCTTTTTTGACAGCGTGGAAACCT
This sequence comes from Stegostoma tigrinum, assembly GCF_030684315.1. Lineage (NCBI taxonomy): Eukaryota > Metazoa > Chordata > Chondrichthyes > Orectolobiformes > Stegostomatidae > Stegostoma > Stegostoma tigrinum. Next base: position 18,978,651 of record NC_081356.1, read on the forward strand.
GGCAGGGAGGATTCAGTAATATTGTTCAGGGAAACCTGTGGACAGATATGGTCATCAAACACATATTCAACATGTTTGGAGAGGAGTGAGAGGTTAGGGCTGAGGTAATTCTTTACAAGATCATGGAGCCAAGTCTTCTCAAAACTATAAATATGTTTATTAAAGAATGGAATGAGGTTCTATTTTGCTGCAGAGTCTAATGTGGTAGAAATATGAATGGGAAAATCCATATCTTTAATGTTTCCTCCTATAATCTTCAGTGAAGCTTCACTAATCAGATTGGATAAAGGGAGTTATAGTCAGTTTGTGAACCTACACCCAAATATTATCTGTGAGTAAAAGTTTGATTTTATCAGATTGCTTTGGTTACTGAAGTTCTGTGAAGATCTACCTGAGATGAAAAGTCTTAGTTTGAGAAAAGTGAGTAGTGAAGGAAGGGGCATAGAGGCTGTCACTGCTTTCCCTGATTCAAATTCCCAGCAGCAAATTGTGCACCCTGGCTCCCATGTTGTCTTCTCCAACCAAGCATGTTAAAAAAGAAAGTATAAAACTTGAACAATAGCAACATCATTTTTGTTAGAAATAGTTACAAATACTAAACTTGCGAGATAATGAGAAACATATCATTTATTTGCACAAGACATATATTGTGCAACATTTTCTTCTCTTAGGTTGATGATCTTCGGCTGGCAACCCATTGAATAAGGGGGTTCATTTCACTTTGTCTTGTTTATTAGTAACACCAGTTTGACCTCGGTCAACAAATTTCCACTAATCAATACTGAATGCTGCTGTGAAAAAGTATACAACCTAATTTTTCTACTGGTGCATCTCACCTGTTAGGATCTCTGCTGATTCTTATAATTGCACTTGCCCTTTGAACTATCACTAAGGACTGCTGCACGTTAAGAGAATGCAGACCTTTGGTAATATGCTATCTACATGATTCTATTCTAATTTACAATTGTTGTAAAGACATCAAGTGAAAACTAAACCTTACACATTCTTGGATTTATAAATAAGGGATATGTTTAACAGGCTGAAGGAAAACATTTCACACTCAGGAGTTGTTCAATCCAGTTGTGTGGTATCTTAATCAAAACATATCATTGACTAAAGCCTCCCCAAAACTAACACTAACCTGAGCAATGTAATGGTATACATTTCATTTACTCAAATAAGCAATAATACTTGAGAAACTGAACATTATCTGGACCAAGAAGCTCACTTGATCCTTACCTCACTGACAGCTATAAACGTCTGTCCTTTCTGCCATATTGGTGCAGTGTGTTCTATCTGCAACACCATTACAAAACAGTAGTAGGTCTGTCTACACCACATTGTGAAGTACCCCCAGGATACAGAATGATTCCTTATGTCATCAAACCTGATTTCTGAAATGAAAATTCAGTCCATCACCTCCAGAGATTTGTTCCTTGTCCCTTTCACTTAGCTTCCGGCTGTTTTACAGTATGTTATTGGTTTCGGGAAGCCCTTATTTTCATTTCTCTTGTGTCATATGTGGTGCCTTAGATTTCGTTCACAACCTTTGTTTTGTCTAACATTTTTTTTGCCTCGCTTGAACAGTAAATCCTATTTATCACTCATATTCCACTTTTCCAACTTATTTGCAGTCGCTTTCTGTTTGATTTATCTCTCATGCTTCATGACCTTCCAAAATTCTTCTAATGACATCTTTTTCACATGAACTCACTCTCAAATGAAAACATATATATTAAGAAAAAACTAAATTCAGACCTATCTCTTATATTCTTATAGTTTTAGAGGGAGTATTTGGAAAGGCATTCATACACTCATACAGATTTGATACATTTATGCAAACATTTTATCCCTCATCACAACATTTTGAGCTGGGAGGTGTGTCAATGCTGTTGCTTAGCAATTTAACAAAAAAAACGTATTTTGCATTGAGACAACCTGGCTACAAGTTTCAAGTCAATTGATATTTATACATTTTCGGCTTTTGAATTTCAAAAGTGTGATTTTTAAAATTTAGGGGTTGATACCAAGATGAAAGGCTGTTGTCTGTCATGATATCTTCAATATCTAAGTAGTCATCCTGTGTGTTGAGTCATTGATCAAATACAGTTCAGACGTGTCATCTATTTCTTTGCAGGGCTTGGCCATCGCTCACTACTATTGTTTTTACAGCAAAACTTTTACTAACTGGTACCAGTGAGACCAGGAGTCTCCTGGTTGATCAATGAATCAAGAGGTCTACATGGTCAACGCACACACTAAGTAATTGAAACACTATGCTGGAGCATACACATCACTGTAATACTTTATTTACAATATAAATCACTTAAATAATAATGCAACTTTACCTCAAATAGCCTTTTCACTTGAACCGTCAACTAACTACTTGGACATTGAGATAGATTTTGGAATATGAAGAGAAATTGACTCGAAATCGTATCCACTGTTGATATTTTGTGTCACCACTTGATTCAGCAACAAGTAGGTTTACAGTGAGGTTAAAAAAAAGTTAGGTAACTATAATAATTGACAATAATAATGTAGTAAATTTTGCAGTATTTGAGGTATCTAATTTTTGCCTGGTTACCCTGAGTGCTGGTTCAAATAAAGTTTACTACATAATCTTACTTAACTTAGGCTGGGCACATCAGTATAATATCTTTCCATGAACCCATGTGCTTGTGCGAAAATCTTGACTTTGTATGTATAGTCCTAGCTGAAGTTAATATAGCGCTCTGTATACACATTGATTCTGCTCTTGTACTATTTTCTCTCTTCTTTCCAGAAATGCACTGCACATATGGTTAGTTGGGAAGCGTTGGATCTTTCTTCTAAACATACTTGATATTTCATAACCTCCAAAGGCACAATCAGCAATAAACTTCAGACTGTTGTGTGTGGGTTATTACACTCAACAAGAAGCATTGCGACAGGATTTTACATTATGCCTTTGGTACACCTTGCATCTTCAGAAGTCATTTCTTGTTTCTCTTCCTGGCTGTCTCAGGGGAGCAGTGATTACAAGCTATCCCCTCTGTGTGAGCACACAGAGCAACCTTCTGTCAGAGGCAGCTGCTTCCTGGAGATTCTGCTATCAAAATTAGTCATGAACTGGAAAGTCCTTGCTGGAAAAAATCTGGCCATGTTCCAATACATCAGCTGGTTAATCCTGTATGTTCTCCATGTATAACTGCCAATGTTTATATTAACAGTAGGGTGAAAGACCACATTTGTGCATGGCAGAGGAAGGCCTTTTCGTCCAATATCAATGTCTATATAGGGACATAGATTAGAGCTGTGATCAGTTGAAACAACAGATGCGGTGTGGCATTTTCAATTGAACAGACAATTTTTCTCGATATTTTCTAGGTTTCAGTCACCCACAGTTAACCAATGTAGAGTACACTAACAGATTTTCAAATAATTTAGAGTGTCTCCTTTATCCACAACAACAAGGAAAGGAAGCAATAATTTAAAGCAATTCTTAAACTTGTATACTTCCTTATGAAAAAACAGTGTTCGGAAAATAGTTTCTTTGTTGTGAGATTTATTTTGTCAGGGTCATTTTAGTTTCTCAGGGAATCAAAATAGTGGAACACAGCCAGCAAAGGAAATATCCCACACAACACAATGACCAGTCTTTCCACATCACTATTTGATAGCATTCGTGGATGATTCACCAGCTTCAGCTGAGCGGACGCGTCAAGTGCAAAGTTTTCTTGAAGAACTCTTAAGACACTATCTCCTATTTGTAAGAAGTTTAAGTTAATTCTAGGTGTACCATGGAGTGATTGTGTTAAATTAGAATAACCAAGCTGTTTAGGGTGTAGCTGTAATGCCCTTACCTCTGCTGCAGAAGGTCAGGATTGCTCCACAAGTATGTTATAACATGTCTGGTCAGGTTGGTTAAACTATGTAAACAAAAATAATATGATAGTATTATATATTATTTAGAGCAATTCTTCCCAAAAATGTTAACAAATAATGTTAAAGACTGATAAGCTGCACTTTCTAGACAAAAAAAAATGTTACTGAGAGACCCAAAAGACACAAGCATCTCTTTACTTTGCTCATCTTCCGTGAATGTTTGTAACAGAAATACTTTTCTGAACAAAATGATAAGTCCGCGTCACCAATATTAAAGATAAGTTGGACAACACCTTCCAGTGTCTCACAATGCAATTTAATATGGAAATCAGGAAGCCGCTGTGAGATCCCCTACTCCTCTGAAAGTTGAATATATTACATTAACAACAAACTCAGCAGTGAAAGACATGGAGGAGCATGGAGTGTCTTAATTACAGTCAAATATCCTTCCTAACACTGAAAATTAACATTTATATGCATTAGGGCTCGTTCTTTCAGGTTTTAATTTGCAATGCAGATTTTTTTGAAAAGCTGTTATTTTATTACTTTCTCTTCTTTTTATTTCTTTTGTGCATTTCTCTACAGATCTCTATCTCACCTTAGTTTTGTTCTATTCATGATATGTCATTGAAGTCCCTAGAAAATCCATTAAGACTCATTGCCAAATTCCAAATGTCAACTTCTAGTAGGCGATATCGTGCTTGGGAAAATGAAATAGAAAATTAACTTTTCTGTGAAAATGGATATGATTATTCCAGTTAATGATGCCACACTTGGTCCTCTGTGTACAACACATCACTGTGCTCAATGCACAAGAAAACCCACTTTGAATGGTTTTTGTTGAAAAAAAATTGAATGAACCTATGATATGTCACACCATTCAAGGTTTTGGCCTTTGTGTGGGAAAGTGGGACTAATGTAACAGCAGAGCATTTTTGGCAGGACAGACTCGATAGGCTGAAGGGTCTCTTCAGTTCTGCGTGATTTAATGAACATTGAAAGTTTGCAATCTGCCTGACTCTCCAATGCTCAAATGTGGCAATTGTTTAGCAGCCTTGTCAAAATTAAATTTGCTTTTCTGCCACTTCACCCTGACTTTGTCCTCACATCTATTACTCCTTCTAGTTTGATTTTTGGAAAAACAGTTTGTATATGGTGTGATGTTAGACTTTGTACTGGACCACTCTCCTTTTCTTCATTTGGCATGTTTCTCCACAGGAGGAGTGTCTGATCCTTGTGTGCATCTGTCTGGTATATGTATAGTTTCTCTAAGTTTCCTATCCAATTGTCATGGGAGAGTAGGGAGGTGATTTGTGGTACTGAATTTCTGTATAGTTTATGTGGTGACTAAATTCTTCAGCTAAAAGAGCCAGGAAGATGATTCATCACTGAGATCCCTAGCATCAAAGATGCCAATTTTCAGCCAATTTGATTCATTTCCTGTGATATCAGGAAAAAGCTGAAGGCACTGGATACTGCAAAGTCTACAGACCCTAATAACACTCCAACAAGAGTACAGAGGACTAATGCTCAAAAATTAGCTATGACGCCATCCAAGTTGTTCCAACAGAGTTGCAACACTGCAAACTATCCAACACTGTGAGGTATGTCTGATCTACAAAAAGAGGACAAACTCAACCCAGCCACTTAGGTGCCATCAGCTTACTCCCAATTGTCAGGAAAGTGACAGAAGTTGTCACTGACAGCGTTAACAAATAAGAGTTATGCAATGATAAATTTACTCATCTGTGTTCAGTTTTAGCTCCATCAGGGCCATCAGCTCCTGACATCCTTTATCCAAACATAGCCAAAAGTGATGAACTCCAAAAAAGGTGACAGTAGCTGCAAAGGTAGCATTTGACAAGTATATTATCAAGGAGCCTCAGCAAAACTGAAGTCAATGGGAATCAGGAGGAAATCTCTCCTCTGGTTGGAGACATACCTATCACAAAAGAAGATGTTTATGGATGTTAGAGGTCAATCACTTTTGTCCCAGACATCACATAACAGTAGTATCTTAGATCCAATAATCCTGAGTTACTTCATTTTTGCTGATGTTTGCCAATTGCACAATGGCCAGCACCATTTGAAATTTCTCAGGTACTGAACCAGGCCCTGACTATGTGCAGGAAAACCTGAACAACATTCAAAAAATATACTGATAAATAGCAAGTACCATTTACATTACGCACGTGCCAGGCGAGGGCCATCTCCAGCAAAAGTAAAATCTGACCATCAAAGACCAATGCATTACAGTGCTAACAGCTGCTGTTGAAGTTCTGAAAACCCCCAAAGAAAACCACGCCCAATGTCTACCACAATTTCAAGCGCTACAGACCTGCAAGATCACTGTGCTCCTCCAATCCATCTCTTCATCTCACAACTGCTGAGCCATGTCTTTTTTGTCACTGATTTAAGCCCTGAATGCTCATTCCTAAATGCTCTGCATCTCGACCTCTTGCTCCTTCTTTAAGCCTCTCCAAAAAATCTACCTCTTTGCCAAAGTTGTTTAGTCACCTTTCCTACATCTCTTTATGTGGCTGGTGATAAATCTTTTCTTCTTTCATATCATTGCTACGAAGTGCATTTGGATCACATCAGAAGTGCTAAATAGTTGTAAGAAGCCTGGCATATTATACCATCAGTCATTTTGTATTTGTCGTTCTACTTCAGGAGTCTCTACTGAAACATTCACAAATTTCACCTGAATTTGTTTCTACACATATACCTCCTGTTTTTGGAAAATCATACTGTGAGAATCATGCAAAGTTTGCATGATTGACTGCTCACCCTACCCACAGTAGCACAATGGGACATTGGGATTAAAACACCACTGTTATAATTAGTGGTCATAATGAGTTCAAGGTAACTATAGTGATCACACACTGCAACTCCAGATCTAGGGTTTTCAATGTTTCTGGTGAAAACTGTGGAAGTTGAATGGAAAATCATGTTATCCAAGGATAATGTTGAAATCTGTGGAATTTGATGTAAGACATCTGGTGTGAAAAGATTGTTGCCTTATTTCTCGTGCAGGAAACCAGTAACAAATGAAAGCAAACTTTATTACAGCACTTGACAGTGAGCGAGGTATTAATACCACTGCAATGCTTCATCTTGAAGACTTGACAGATGCAGACCCTATTTCATGCTCAGTTGACATCTGTAACTAGCCTAGTCAGCCAGCAGCCGGATTAAAAACAACTATTAGTAACTTTTATTTCTGGCTTTTCCCCAGTCTAACAATGACTCCCTCAAGGTTGGCAGCTGTGCTTCCCAGAAAGGAAATCATTTATGAATGTAAAGTCTGCAATTATAGTCATAACAATTCAACTCAAAACAACTTTTAGCCAATCTTTATTGCTCTGAACTCACTCAGCCTGCTGAAGTCTTTCAACACAGCTTCATTTACAATAGTGTTTCCCTACTTACTTTGTTCCTTTTGCAACGATTGGCCATAGCAGCATAGAATAGGAACAGGAGTAGTCCATTCAGCCCATTGAACCAACTCTACCATTCATGCCTTCTCTGCATCATAACATCATTTTCCTGTTCTCCCCCACCACTCTCCCCCTCTCCTCTATACCCTGGACACTTCAACCTCTAGAAACCTATCTATTTGGTTCTTAAACATATTCAGTAACTTGGTGGTGAAACTTGCCTTTATTTTTAGCTAAGTTCAATTGCATCAAGTATTTTTAGAACTTTTTCCACTGTGAGGCCTAGCAAGATTTCTCAAACAACCTGACAAAGCCCACCTCTTTCATTACCTGTCCCACCCATGTGGTTCACCCTCACCCAATTCTTGTCCATCTTACACGCAGAGTACCCTCTTACCCCAGGATGAGCAGAGGAGACCACAAATCCAGGCTGTGCCAGCCTGGTCAGAGGTTGTTGCCTGGATCAGTCTGAACAATCTGGGAGAATGCATAGCAATTTCAGAGAAGGATAAGACCATCTCCAAACTGTAAGTGTAAGTGCCACCGTCTTCCCACTGATACCTGTCTTAGCGACAGTACGAATGTCCCACCAGTCTTCATAGTCTATCACTTTAACTGTTGCCTGCAACAATCTCCATCACTCACAGTCACCCATCCAAACCCCTGGCTCTGCTAAGTCTACATGCCCTCTGCGCTGCCTACTCATCTGTTTGAGATACCACCTCAACTTCACCCACTGCAAATACCTATCTTGATCTTAGAACAATCCACAGAAGTAGGTTTCAATATAGGGGGTGAGCTGCCTGACATTTGGCTTCTCACCACCCAAGCTGCAGAGCCTCCTGAATCTGACCTGAACCTGGCAGTGGGGGTTGGCTTTGACTTACTGTGCCAGGAGCCCCTGAGCAAAAGCTATATCCTTTTACTTAACTGAGAGTTACTGAAAAACATGATAAGTTTCTTGTCTTTATTTTGTGAGCCTGGCATCTCTGGCTGAGGGGGTAAAGTGGAAAAAAAAACAAGGCAAGGCAATTCAAGGCAGAGAAGCTGTGAGACATGCAAGTAGCCTCAAACTGAATGAGTGCCAAGAGAGCAATTAAACAGTATATAAATATAGCCTGGTTAAGCCCATGAACTGTGTGCATGTTCCTAAGCTCAGTGTGTCCTTCCTACGGCATTACAATGATGGTTGCTAGTGCAGACTGAGGTGCAGTATAAAGAGTAAAAATGTATCGTATGTTGATTGGAAATAAGCCATCAGTGTTCTTAGGAGGTGACACATGTCAGATGCCAATGTCTGCATATGTGAAACAGGGGTAGCTGGTGCCCACAGAGTGGTCCTTGAGATATCAGTGCCCGGTGTCCAACATGTATGTCCTATGGATCAAGTAGTGAGCTGAAGTTTCTAGATACTTGTTCGGTTGAGTATACTCAATGTCTAGTTTGCTCGGTGGGTTTGGGAAGATAGGAAGTGGAATATCAATGAAGTGAATCATGGCATTAATGATGTGTTTAAATAGCAATAAGACCTTACGACATGGGATCAAAATAAGGCCATTCAGCCTATTGTGTCTGCTCTGCCATTCAATGAGATCATGATTGATCTGAAAACGCTCAGCTGCACTTTCCTGTCTTTCCCCTATGACTCTTCATTCCCTTAAAAATTTGTCTATTTACCTTGAACATACTTAATGACCCATTCTCAGTAGCTGTCTGTCGTGAAGAAGAGGGAAGAAATTCCTTCTCATCTCCACATTAAAGATATGACCTTACTCTAGCCCTAGACTGCCCAGATGAACAGCATCTACTTTGTCAAGTCTTCTTAGAATTTCACATTTTTCAATAAAGTTGCTTTTTCATTCTTCTATATTCCAAACAGTAGAGGCCCAATCTACTCAACCTCTTCTCATGAGATAATCTGTCCATATTTGGATCAGCCGAGTGAACCCTCTTTAGACTACCTCCAATGTCAACTATCTTTGCTGACTGTAGGAGGGGAGTTTTCCTGCAAATATTGATCTGTCAACCACCATGGACCAACTAGTCCTTCCTGTTAATTGGCATTTTTCATTAAAAAGCCCCTGTGTGCTCTGGAAAATGCTTATTAGTAGGAACATAAGAAGTAGGAGTAGAAGTCGACCATTGAACTCCTCGTGGTTGTCCTGCTATTTCATAAAGTGGCTCACCTGTGCCAATTCCTTATTTGCATCAGCTCAGCATTGCCCTCAACTCCACAATATTTTTATAAAGATCTTCCCAGTTGCCTTTCAAATATTTTCAGTGATTTAGCCTCCACAACTCTCTGGGTGGATAATTCCAGACATTCAGACCGTCAGAATAAATTCCTTCACATCTGTTTTAAATGAATGACCCCTTTTTGATGAATTATGTCCCCTAATTTGCAATTACCTCAACAGCAGAAACACCTTCTCATCACCTACTATATCAAGCCACTTCAGAATTTTGTATATTTCAACAAAATCACGTCTCATTCTTTTAAAATCTAATGAATAAAGGTCTAACCCATACAGACAATTTTGATAAATCCTTCTGATAACAGGATTGTGCAATGATGAACAGTATTTATACAAATGTAATCCTTTCCTCTATGACCCTTACCTCTACTCAGTGAATTGCAATATACAGCTGATTATGAGTTGTCACATGTTCATCCCAAGGACCCCAGGGGTAATGCTAGCAAGCAATCTAAGAAACGATTACAAATTCTTTCAAATATCTAAAAGGCAAGAGAGAAGCAAGACTGGACGCTTAACCACAGAAAAATGAGTCTGGAGAAGTAACAATGTGGAAAAAAAATGGTGGAGGAGCTAAATTGGCACTGTGCATCTGTTTTCATGGTGGAAGACAACAGCAGCATAGCAGAACTTCAAGAGAGTCAGCAGCAGAAGTGAGCATAGTGACTGTCACTAAGGGGAAGGTGCTGGGGAAGCTAGAATGTATGAAGTTGGATAAATCACCTGGATCAGATAGACCACATTGCAGAATTCTAAAGGAGATAACTGAGGAGCTGGATAGGCATTGATGGCAGTCTTTCAAGAATCACTGGAGTCAGTCTGTGTTCCAGATGACTGGAAAGTAGCTAACCTTGTTTCAGAAGGGATGGAGGCAGATGCCAGGAAGCTATAGCCTGACCTTGGTCATGAGTAAAAGTTTAGAATCCATTATTAATTATTTAAATTGTGGATTCCATGGAAGTGCTTAGAGTCACAGAGTCATACAACAGGGAAACAGACCCTTTGGTGCAACCATTCCATGTTGACCATAATCTCAAATTTAACTTATCCCACCTGTCTGCATTTGGCCCATATCCCTCCAAGCTTGTCATATTCATACACTTATCCAAATAAATTTTCGACGTTGTAACTGTACCCTCATCCATTACTTCCTTAGGGAGTTCAGACTACACATGAGCCACTGTCTGTGTAAAAAAGTTGCCTCTCACAACCTTTTTATATCTTTCTCATCTCACCTTAGACATGTATCTCCTCGTCTTGAAATACCCCAACCCTAGGGAGAAGGCACCTGCCATTCAACTTACCTATACCTCTCACAATTAAAACAAAACTTGTAAAATAGTGCTGAACCAGCATGGCTTTGTGTGGGGGAGGTCATACTTGACACATTTGTTAGAATTCTTTGAGCAGGTAATGAACAATTTAGATGAAGGAGAGACAGTGGATGTGATCTGTTTGGATTTTTTGAAGGCCTTTGACAAGATGCCACATAGGAGGCAGCTAAATAAGATAATGCCTATGGTCTTAGGGGTAAGGTGCTGGCATGGATAGAAAATTTGCTGACTGTCAGAAGGCAGAGAGTGAGGATAAGAGGGCTTTCTTCAGGATGCCTGCTGGTGACTAGTGGAGTTCTGCAGGGTCAGTGTCAGGGCTGCAGTAATTCACATTACACATTAACAATCTGGATTAAGGAAATGAGGGCATTGTTGCTAAGTTTGCTGATGACACAAAGATAAGTGGAGATGCAGGTAGTGTTGAGGAAGTGGGAAGCTGCAGAAGAACTTGGAAAGGCTAGGTAGGCAAGGGATAGGCTAGGACCTGATGTACAAAAAAAGTTGGAAAGCGTGTGAGGGACTGGAGAGTCCAAGTTCAGGATTCTCTTAAGCTAACATGTAGGCTCAGTTGGCAGCAGAAAGGCAAATGCAATGTTAGCATTCATTTCAAGAGGGCTTGGATACAAGAGCAGAGAGAGTGTAAAAGGCTCTGGTCATACTGCACTTAGAATATTGTGAGCAGTTTTGGACCCTATAGCTAAGGAAGGATATGCTGGCATTAGAGGGGGGCCAGAGGACGTTTACAAAAATGATTCTCAAAGTGAAGGACTTGTCATTTGAGGAACAGTTGCAGACTCTGGACCTGTACACGTTGGAGCTTAGCAGGATGATAGAGGTGGGTTCTGCTTGAAACTTACAGAATACAGAGAGGTTTGGATAGAGTGGACGTAGAGAAGATGTTTCCATTAGTAAAAGAGACTAGGACCTGAGGGAACAACCTCAGAGTGAAATGCTGAGAGATTCCTGCATGGGCTTGGGGATATTCTCATCAGGCTCACCTACTGGAGGCACTGGACTCACTGATGAATGTCTTAGAGTGCATGAACACAGCTGGCAGGTGCTCCATCATCCTATTGGTGTTCAACATCAACTCCCTTACTACTGGAGCATAGGGAGAACCTGGAGAAAAGTCCAGTAAATCAGCCCCGCCAACTCCATCACACTCGTGGTGTGGCCAACATTATGAAGAGCCAATTGTCAGAGTAACAATTGCATGAAGGCCTACGTGCTTATCCTGCAGCTACTTTCTGACTCTCCAGGGATATCGCCAACCTCCCCACTGACTAAGCTAACAATTTAACTACCTGAGATATGGCATAACTGATGATATGGGTCAAGTCTGATACAATTCTTGCATATCCACACAATGTCTCTACCAGATGTTTCTTGCCAGTTGTTGCTTCTGCAATAGCCTGTGACCATAGCCAAAAGACTGTCATCAGCTTAAGGCTCAGAAAAAGGCTTGATCTCCAATGGTGCTCTGTTTGTCAGAGCTCTGTTGGTCCTTTGCTCCTCAGAGCTGGACATCAGCTTCATTGCTGATGGAGCAGGCCAAATGGCCAGAATATGAGTATGCGCACAGGGAAAGAGAAAGATTTAAGTTCATATTATTCACAGTTCTTCTTTTCATCCCTCACTGGCATGTCTCCTTTCTATTGTGTAACTTGCACAAAACCAAAGGACACCTCATTCTCTTCTTTTTGCACTCCTCCTTCACCATTCACAATCACCTGCTATCCACGTCCTCAGGCCATTTCCTCTACAGATGAGGACATCCCAACGTCGAACATTCTTCCACTTGTCTTTGCTCTTTCCTTAACGTTATACATTGTTTTCTCACAGAGCCACCAGTTTCGCCTCACGCTATGGTCTCTCCCCTGAAAAGGAAACAAACCAACCAATCCATTCCCCATAAAGAATGTGGCTATGAACTCTGTTTCCCTCTTCACAAATGCTGCCTGGCTTGCTAAACATTTTCAACATGGTGCTAGCATCTGCACTATCTTGCTTCTGCTTCCTAAGTGGGATTTTGTACATTGCAGTGGTTTGAATATGGAAGAGACTTTTGCGACTACTGCAGTTTACATAGCTACAGTGAAGGAATAAATTCAAACCTTCAGATTTTAGACCATCTGACACAATCCCCGATTAAGGTAGTTGAGCCACTTGGGCTCCTCTACAATTGTCAGTCATACAGATTTCCTGCAAGTCGCAGTATATAAACTCTCCTGGGCTTGCAATATTTTGTTTGTCCTATTACTAAGCCCTGCAGAAAAATTCTGCTGTGTTGGTAACCTTGCCATTTCCTTCATGAATCTCTATTGCTAGCTGTGTGCAAGAGAAAAAGGCTTTGGGACATAAATAATGTCCTTTTTGCCCAAATGAGGACAATTTTTTGTGTCTCACAGTTCTCCTGAGATCCTTTGACTTCAGCAGAGCTATTACATAGTGGTCACCTTCAAATGTTAAAGACCAGAAACCATTTAATATAACATCTGCCACACTGGTGTGCTCCTTATATAAATTTATAGCTCCAAGCCAGATCCCTTATGGAATAAAACATGACAACTAATTTGATTCCTGCGTAATAGGATTTCTTTGCGGATCAATGAACTTATCGCATCCCCTTTCTGGCTGTTTATTCTATGGTTGAAGCTTTATTGCTGCTGCCTACTTTAGATTAATTATTAGTTTTGACCATTTTTCTTTTAGATCTAATTCAGAAATATCTATATTAAGTTGCTTGTGTGCTCTTGAATTATCTTTCAGGATGCAACCAGTATAACTTAAAAAATGTTGTAATTGCAATCGCTTTTAAGGATATAGATCAAGTTCACAGAGGCCATGGGCTGATGAAGCAAGAATATATGCGACTGGCATTGAATGCACAAATAGGTCGCTGAGAAAGAAGGAATGGATGGTTACAGTTCCAAGACACACAAATAACAATAAAAATAGAGACATGTTTTTAGGGGAGGCAGTAGTGAACAAGAAACATGAAAGGCTGGGAGACATCTGTGCAAAAGTCCAATTTTGCTCATTACATTTTACTTCTGGGTTTTGTGTTAGTGGGAACTGGATATGTCTATGTGAGTTCATCTCAGCTATTGAAAGGGCAATGCAACTGTGAAGCTCTGAAGAAGAGGTTGCAGAACTTCATTTACAGAGAAAGCAAATAGAACTGAAGTTCGCACTATCAAAGACTGCACCAATTTCGACAGTACCTCAGTTGAGATACTCCTGGCAGAAGGAGTCTGAAGGAAGTGGGTTGCAAGGAAATGGTAAAAGCCAATCTACTGCTTTCATCAACAAGGCATGAGTACAAGTGACTGCGGAGATTAGTAACACAATTTCAGAGTGTCAGGCAGTGCAGGAAGCACTGAGAGAAGTATAATCATAATTAAGGCATGGGGGAGCCATCAATTATTTATTTCCATGCCTTGTCCTTTCCAGGACTGTGACGCATAAAAAAAAGCTTGTGGCTTTTCCATTTGAATGTTACTGAGAGGAACTGATTTCTTCAGAATGCAAGCCATCACAAGACAAGTGACAGCAGTGCATCAGCACCAATACATGCGATTCAGTGGGCCCTCGGGAGTTAGTGGCTGAATCTGTTGAATCATAGCTCAGAGCACAAACAAAAAAATGGCAGCAGGGACATCTTTGGAGAGACCGAGTCAGGGCCTACATCTTTTTGAAGTATCCTCTGCTCAACTGCAGACAGACAACCAAGAACAGTGAAGATCAGGATAATCACAGAGGGACAGCAGTGAATATGTGGGCTACTCAGAATCCTGCCACAGACACCGATCACAATAGCAGAGAAGATGGACAGATGCAGCTCAAGTATTAGTGGCTCGCTATTACTGGAACATTTAGAGTGGCTGCTTCTGTGCAACATTGTGTGTGACAAACTAATCAGTCTGCAAAGATCTAGACTATAAATCTACCAACTGTGGACACTAACACATTTTATATCCTAAGCAAGGTGTTAATACCTTGTCAGCGGGCCTCACAACATGTCTCTTTTTTAATTCATTCATGAGTGTTGCTGGTTAGGCCAGCATTTATTGCCCATCTCTAATTGCCCAGAGGCCAGTTAAGAGTCAGCCACAAAGCTGTGGGTCTGCCATCACATGTAGGCCAGCTAAGTATGACAGTTCCCTTCCTTCAACAACTTTTGTGAAGCACACAGATTTTTCTGACAATTGATTAATCAACATCATTAGATTCTTAATTCCAGATGTTTACTGAGTTTGAATCCCGCCATCTGTGAAGACAGGACTCCAACCTGGGCCCCCAGAACTCTATCTGGGTCTCTGGATTAACAGTCCAACAAAAATACCACAAGGCCATTGCATCCCCTGATCTATCACAGACTTAAGCGTAATGTGAGACTTATCTAGGCGAGGAATGTTGATAACAGAGGAGATAGAAATGGAAAATCCATTCAAGATGTTGCCACTTCTCTCACCCTTTGGTCACATTCAGCAAATACATTACATGATACCTCATTTTTAGATTGGTCAGGTCAACACTTGCAGTTGGAACCATCCTTGGAAAATCAGTCATGGATTTCAACATCTAAAGATCATTGGGTAAAAATCTCCTAAATATCAAAGGAAGAATGTGAGAAGCCTTTGTGTATCTTTGCTGAAACAGCATGTGTTGTGTTATTGGTGTTAACACAAATGTAAAAATTGCTGTCAGGATGATTGGTAAACTACATGAAGGGTTCTTTATTAAAGCATAATAAGACTCAAGAGTCTTCTTCTGTAGACATGCTACCAGCTGACTAACACTACTTCACTACTGTCAATGTTAATTACATCATTTCAACAGTATTTTAGTCAATATTGGGACAATTAAAGCAATATCACAACATCGCGAAGTAAGATAAGGTAAAAGCATTGACCAGTTTTGTAGTTTATGTATATGGGTTTGTGAAAATATTATAATGTAACATTTTCTTTCTTTCTAACCAATTCACCTAACAAATCTTATTTTGCACCTGCTTTTATCCATAGCTGCAAAGTGGCAATTTATTTTTCACGTTGCTCATTGAAGATTCCAGATGGTCTGCCTTAAAGGAAACATATGGGTGCTTGTGCAGTAGGTGCGTAGTTGGGCACTTTGAGGAAGGGATGAGAGCTGGTTGATAGATACTCCCGTAAGATCTAAAGCTTAACAAGCCACAAGACCAGAATGACTTCATCTTAAAATCCAAAAAGAAATGGAGGTGGCAATAATACATGAATTAGTTGTAATTTTTTAAAGTTCAACAATATTGCTATGGTCACAAGATTGGGGAATAATAAATGTAAGTTCTTCATTCAAGATATGAAGGACGAAGAAAGCAGGAAACTACAGGTCAGTTAACCGAATATAGATCACAGAGAAAGTAATAGAATTTATTACTAATTACGTCATAAGAGGCATTTGGAAAATCTTAGCGTAATCAAACAGAGTGAACATGTTTTGTATAAAAGAAAGTTTGAATAATTTATTAGAATTCTTCAGAGAACTAATAACTAATGTGGATAAAGGGGAACATGTAAATGTAGTATATGGGGTAGCATACTCACTTAGAGGATTGTTCAGCTGTGAAGAATCAGAGTGCACAGACAAATGGCTCATTTCCAGGTTGGCAAGCTACAAATAAATGAGTGCCACAGGGATAAGAGCTGAGTCCTCAATTATTTACAATCTATATCAATGTTATGGTTTCTAATTTGCACATAACAACAAAATAGACAGATAAATAAAGAAGGCAAAAGAATCTACAAATGTATTTATAGGTTAAATGAGTGGGCAAGAATTTGGTATAACACTAGAAAGTGTGAACTTGTCCACTTTGGCAGGAAGAATAGGTAAAAAAGACAGCATATTGATTGAGTCATTGCAGAACTTTGCACTCCTCCGGGATTTGGATGTCTTGGTAAATAAGTTACAGGAAGTTAGTACGCAGGCTTGGCAAGCGATTAGGAAGGGAAATTTGTTGTTGTTTATTTGCAAGGGAATGGGATGTCAGAGTAGAAAAGATTTATTACAGTTGTAAAGGGAATTGATGGGACCAAACTTAAAAGATCGTGTAAGCCCCCTTACTTACTTACATTGCAGTAGAAGCAGTACAATGTACATTCACTCACCTAATTGGGGAAGCAATGGTGGTGGATGTCCTTCAGAGACGCAAATCTGTCACCCCCCACTTAGCCTGGCCGACATGTGACTCCAGACCCATGGCAATATAGTTGACTCTCAATTGCCCTCTGAAATGGACCAGCAAACCACTCAGTTATATTAATCGCTAACAAGTCTAAACAAACAAAAATGAAACTGGACTCAACACATGGACCTCAGCGATTCAAGAAAACAGCTTACAACACCTTCAAGATAAACTAGGGACAGCAGTCAATGTTGGCCAGCTAGCAGTGCCCGTGCCCCATGGCCAAATAAAAATAAGGATCAAGATCAGAAGGCATGTTTCAAAGTGCTTGGCAAAAGAAGCAAATGTGAGGTGAGAAAATCCTTTTCAGAAGTGAGTGGTTAGGGTCAAAGATCCACTGTTTGGAGGCGTGGTACAAACAGGTTAAATCAAGGTATTCAAGTAGTATTAGATTGAATATAAACAACACGCAAGTTTACAGAGAAAAGACAGGAGATTAAGTTAAAATCCTCCGAAAGCCAATAAAGAAATGTTGGGCTGATAGCCTCCTACTGAACCATAACAATTCAACTTTTCTATGATAATGTGACCATGTCTACAAATATCCCTTGTATTTAATGTGAAAGTCCGTCTTCATGTGAGAATTGCTCATTGACCGTATGTGTATAAAGGCCTCCAATGCTTCTTAACTTAACAAATGCAATTGGTAAATCAAATTAATCAAAATGATTCACTAAACATCTTCTATACACACAGCCCCTAATCTCATCTTGAAAATGTTTTAAAGAACAATTTGGCTGTCAAATGCAGAATTTTATCTAAAGCCTTGGAACCATATAATATTCAATAGAATATTCAAGAATTAATAGTGATCTATTAAAGTTTATTAGAAAAGTTCTTATTTTGTGGCTAGAACCCAATACCGCTGATTTTAGCTGCTTGTGCAAACAGTGGGGTTCTCAGCCTTTACTGCAAGCTGTGAAATGGAGTGCTGAGATTGATTAGACTGTTGAGCTGTATCTAAATGCATTCAGGAAGCAATTAAAAAATCACATCTGTGCATAGGAGTGCAGATTAGGGGTTACTGTCGTAATATTCCTGTCAAATGGACGATTTTAGTGTCAAAACCTCTTCATTAGGCAATCAAATGCCAGAGATGATCATCCATGTTTTGTGAGGAAATGTTTATTCCACAGAAAGCCATCTTCCTCACAGAATTCACTCAAAGCATGAAACTTAATTAAGACAAAGTCAATAAGAGCATGAACGAACCAACATACTTGGAAAAATGTCAGTGAAATGCTATGTGATGGAGTGAATGTATCCAAGATTACAGTCCAGCTTTATATGACAGGTTTCCACCCCAATATGTCTGCCATTAGATGTACATTGATAATTTGTAAACCACTTTGTGATGCACTATTTTATCATATTTGTGTTCACTGTATGGTGTTAAAGTGTGTGTGTGTGTGTGTGTGTGTCTCTGTGTTGCAAGGTAAGTATGTGGGGTGGTTTGAGAAACTGAAAGCATCAGTAAACATGAGAAAGCAGGCATTTTAAAGTCACCGAAATGAAACACTGGTTCACAAAAACAAATGTGCAACTTCTTTACGTTAGCTCTGAGTCACAAAACTAGACCTATCACAAGCAACTCAAGAATGTTTACTATTTTCATGCCGTTTCTGAATCAGAATCACAAGAATGTTTTAGTGCAGAGGAGGTTCTTGAGCCCATTGTGTTGGTATTGGATCTCCGAATGAGTATCATACCATTTTTCTGCTTTTCCTCATTCCCTCATATAATGTTAGTGCAAACTGTTGTCAGACAGAAACTTTATAAGGGCTTGGCACAGGAAATCTTTGAAAGGTAACTCAGAACATAGAACGGTACACACAGGAACGGGCCCTTCAGCCAATGATGCTATGCTGAGCATGATGGTAAATTAAACCTATTAAACTTGTTTCAGGATACATGTTCACAGATATGCACTTGGTTATAAATAACCAGCTTTCTTTCACTACATTCCCAGGCTGTGACTGACCGCTCTTGTTTGCTAGATTTTCAATGATCATCTGCTATTCTGTTCCAACCATTTATCCTTTTTTGGGCACTTATTTTGCCTGGAACTTTACCAACAGCACATCATTCCTAATGTAAGTGGAACTGTGTGCCATGTCACTTCTTTTGCCAATTCCTGCATGATTATAATTAAAATTCCAAGTGCCAGCAGCCAGCTTGTGCAACACATTAGATTTAACACCAGGGAAAGCAGGTATTTTGAGAAACCCACAATTTTCTAACAATGCTGGATCTCTAGAAGGCCAATTAAAAGAGTCTCATGGTCAAACAGCAAGGTACAACAAGGAACAGCAAGCTGACATGACAGATGCAGTCAGTAAACTGGAGTAAAGGATGGATAAATCCACCAACATTATTTGAACTGCAATGGATCTAGTGGGTATGCATTTGGTTGCTTATCTGGAGAGGCTGGTGACCAACATGGATTGCAAGGTCCAGCATAATTATACACACAGACCTGCACTCTGTAACTGTGACCTTAAGGCGTTTGGCTCACAGCAGCAACTACAAAGCAGGCTGTGGAGGTCAGGACAAACTCAGGTGTAGTGGGAGGGAGGGGAAGGAGAAAGAAACATACTGAGGACACATAGATAATGTGGGTAACAGATCTTGTAAAGAACCTTGTACTTTTGCAAATATATCCTTATGTGCATTTTTAAAATGTCAACTCTAGTGTCATTCTCATTAATGGGCCTAGTACATTCACAGTTTTGCGAGAAATGAGCAACCATTTCAGAATCCAAATCTGGAATGAAAAACGGTTGTAATGGTCTAACATTGCTTGTTGCACACAAGCAACCAATTGCTTGATTGTAGTTAGCCAGACATTGGGAATGCTTGAACTGTGGCATTGATGACCACAGCCAACTTTTGTAAGGGCAACACTGAAGCTGAACAGAGTGCACAGGGATTGCACTCGGTCCTGGCCTGCACACATCTTTTGTACTTACGTCTACATCATGAAAGAGAGTAAGAAATCTGTCATCGTTCCACACATTCGTGCAGTGTGATTATAAGATTTTCGAGGGAGTACAGTGCCATTCACACAAACACTTTCCCTCCTAAACACATTGGTCTGCTAATAAATGTTGCACAAAACACTGCCTCTTGCATATTCAACGCTACTACAGAATACTCAAGCAGCTCAGGATAAATTTTCAGTTAAAGGTTGATGCCAGGGTCAAAAGCAGGTCCCTCCGGAATTCTCTCAACTTGCTGACTAGCATGAGAGACTTCACTGCACAGTTTGTGAATATGGTGAGCTGACTGAACACTTAACAGCTACCTGACATTATTGCCATGCAATGCTCGTTCACTCTTTCAGTGACTGCTGCTTTTCCCATTGTGTTCAGTAAGGCATGTAAAGTGTAGATACTTGAGAGTTGGAGGTATCAAGTGTATAATCAGAATTATAAGGAAATGTTTATTGAACAATGAAAATCATACGATCCCTACAATGCAGAAAGAGGTCATTCATCCCATCAAGTCTGCGCTGACCCTCCAAACAGCATCCCACCCGTACCCAACCCACTTCACCACATCCCGATGACCCCACATTTGCCTTGGCACTGTCAAAGTTTCAATGCTACATTAAAGGAGTAGAGTTTTTCCAGTAAACCAACACAATAACTTGCCCTGACCTCCAAAGATAAAGCATCGCTGGCGATCACAGTAAATACCCTTCCATTCTTTCAGATCAGAGTGTGAATGTAGCAGATCTGAGGCATGGTCTTCTTGTCTTGGGTAAGGAAGTCATTTGTCACATGTGAACTCCAGGTGAGTGTGTTTGATTTACATTTTCTTAGCTAACGTGACAAGGAGGCTGTTCGTGAGCACAGTGTAATGCTTATGATTTGCTTGAGATTGCCAGTGTTTTTAATGTAATTTTGGGATAATGAATGACCTGCCAATGAAGTAAAAACTGAAACCTAATGGCATTATTAAATCAGTACAATCAGTACAATCAAGATTACTGAATTCACCCCTCTCATGGCCTCAGTTTCCAAAAATATCACTCTACCCCCAAAGAAATAAACAGCAAATTACCTCATCATTATGGAAACGGTTTCAGCCACTTTGTGCAGTTACTGTGCTGTTGACTTCCAGTCCTAGAAGGTTCCAGCTTTATGGTCTCGTGAATGAATTCCACGTTCCTCCAGATGCAGAGTGATCCCTCCCCCATCCTTCACATTGTGTTTTGTTTCGCTGTCCTTAGCATCAATTATGTATTAGTTTCTCATTTCTGTTGATGTTCTTTATATAATTGTTAATGTTGCCACTCTCCTCCCAGATCTCCTGGCTTTGTGAATCCCCATGTTCTCGTTGACCATGTGCTCCTCTCAAATAGAGATCAGTGCTCTGTGACCTGTAACAATATCTATTCTTAGAGCTCTCTATCCCCTTTAATACTCTATGAGATCCCATCATTCTGTCTTAAGCTGCCACATTTCACTTCATTACTTCTTAAATGAACAAGTCCAGTGAAGACCAGCCCCAGACTTGAGTTGCTCACTTCCCACAAGACACCATGAGTGTCTTCTCATTAGTCCCTTGATGAATATTGCCCAAATGCTCAGCACTGACTACTGTGATTGACTTGGCAGAACAGACTTAATTGAACACAGCATGGCCCCTGGATTGATGTAATCAAAGCACCCCAACTGATGTACCTGTGATCCCTGGGCTAATTGTACTTGAACTGCAGGAAGGATAATGACCTAATCCCTGGAATGCAACATCACGAATCCCCTGAGTCTGGTCTGACCAAGATCCTGACTGACCATTAAGCAATTCCCTGAATTGGAATCAGCCAAGTCCTTTGACTGAGTGTGAAAGTAACCCCTGACTAACCATGGTGCCATTTGATCCCCCCACAAAAGACTGTTCCCATTTACCCTTTGCACGTGGTTATTTGTTTGAAGCATGTATAGTGTTGTTGCCATGTAAAATGCTGGCACTTGATTCAAGCAGGATGTTGACATAGCCCAGTGCTGTACCATGGCGAGCTCTACCCCCATGAATATTCAGTACTAGCCACTGTGACAAACAAATTATCTCTCCTGTTGGCTAAAAAGGAAACAATGCAAGTCTCAGGCTGGCAACCTCCAAGTCAGTGAAAAGTGAGTGAGTGCTAAGAAAGCAAGCTAAGAGCCAAAAGATGCATCCTGTGAAGATCTGTAAGGGGTGTATCCGTCTCCATGCACAAACCAACTTGGCAGAAGCGTGCACATTGTAGGTGTTGCTGAGCTTGAAAGTGATGTGTTATAGCATTGATCCAAGAGCAGCCATGATAATGTGGTGAGGTTAGTGATTGCCAATGGTGATGAAGGGTATAGGAGAACAGTGCTCACTGAGCTTACAACAGTGTTGTGCTGCATATACAGTTGGATAAAGACTGAGCCAAGAAATCAGCAAGGTTCAGCAGCCAGGAAGCTACTCTAACTCACAAATCAGGAATTTACATTCTCTGGATTGTTAAGAAAAGGTAGGAGAATTGGAGGTGGTGTAGAAATAAAGCAATATGAGCTAGTATTGAGGCACAGGTGTTTGAAGATAAAGTTGACAATGCTGAGTAGTGACATTCTGAATTAGCCATTTTAAAGCATAAGGAGAAAACCATAGAACTTTCTCTTGATGTTGAAACTCTCACTTTTCTCATTCCTGCCGGATTTTCCCAACTAGCTTGCTATTGCCCACTGACACCAGGAGGAGAAAAATTCTGATTATTGCCCAAAATCACTCTCAGCAGGAAGAATTTACATGTTGTTAATGGCCTCACAGTCTTGTTAAGGACTCTGCCAGTCATCACTCTGCAATGGAAGGACATGAGGACAGGACTAACTCCATCCTTAACGTTCCTAATTTTCTTACCTTGAATGGCTATCCCATTGAACCCTCCCACCACATCTAGGATGCCAATTTCTTGGTACCTTACTCATCTAAATGACTAACCTCACTCTGCAACTCCCTGCCTTACTATTAACTCACGCTTGCCAGTCCTGAGCCTCCAATCAGCCTACATGAACCCAGTCTTGTACTTTGTAATATCTAGATATCTTATGAAGTTTCTGTAATATTTCTCTTCCGTTTGAATCACTTTGCCAAGTAACTGTACTATACTGTTGTTGGACACCAACAACTCTTCCATTATTGTCAAATGTTGTTTCT
This sequence comes from Stegostoma tigrinum, assembly GCF_030684315.1. Classification (NCBI taxonomy): domain Eukaryota; kingdom Metazoa; phylum Chordata; class Chondrichthyes; order Orectolobiformes; family Stegostomatidae; genus Stegostoma; species Stegostoma tigrinum. The sequence goes on from NC_081356.1 coordinate 19,001,959, forward strand.
GTTTGAGGTACCTCTTCAGCACTTCACCAGTGTATTGCTGGTTTGAAGCTAGAGTTAAAATCTTCTGAGCTCTTCTTTTCCAGCCCTTCAGAGACTTTCTGTTATGTAGCCTTTGTGACCTTCTCCTTTTCCACATTTTTCTTTGCTAAGTCTTCCAAAGTCTTAGCCAGCCACCTGAATCTTCTTGCCAAATGCATGCCCATTCAATGAAATAGCTAAAAAAGTAGTCCTTTTGAGTTTTCGTTACCATAGCCCTGAAACCTTGTTCCCATTTTTAACTTACGCAAATCCAAATAAAAAATGCCTGTCCATTTCACCAGTCTATCTTCTCGTGAAATTTATTATCTGCTTCATTAGTTACTATATTTCTGAGTTTCATGTTATCTGTAAACTTTGAAACCTTGTCCTGTATTCCCAAGTCAATGTCATTAACTTCCAAACAGTGTGGAGGAGGAACAACCCAGGCCCATGGAAACAAGAGGATTATTGTTGAACATGCCAGCAGCCTTTTGAGTCAGCAGCTCAAAGGTCCGAATGGATCAGAGTGTACTTTACAGTGTGGTGTCCAAGATTATCATTGCTTTATTTACTGCAATGTCGATGAGTGGAAATAAAGTTTCCCCAAGCTGTAATACTGTTAATATTGCTGAAAGGAGTCAAGAGGCTGAAGCTTTTTAATTTTGCACCTATCAGGACAATGGTCCAAGAAACAGACTTGGAAAAAGGGACACCAATTTGTACAGCATGAGAAAAGGGTGCCAATTGGTTGGGGCAAAGGATTGAGATGCAACAGGAGCTATCAATCTTAGTTCTCAGATTAGGAGACAGTAAGGACTACAGGTGCTAGTGGCCAGAGTTAATAAACATAGAGCTGGACAAACACAGCAGGTCAGACAGCATCAGAGGAGCAGGAAAGTCAATGTTTCCAGTTTGACACCATTTGTCAGGACTAGGGAGGGGGAGGGGACCCTATCAATAAATAGAGAGACAGTTTTGGGGCTGGACTAATGTAGGTGGGATGGTGATTGTTGTATGTAGGTAAGAGGTTATTGTGATTGGTCAGTGGGAATGGTGGAACAGATAGGAAGATGGACAAGTTAGGTCAGGTCAGGGAACGGGACATGGGATAAGGCTGAGGGTAGACTGATTTTGAAGCTGGTGAAGTCAATATTCAAGACCTTGGGCTATAAGCTCCGAAGTTGAAATATTAGGTATTGTTCCTCCAGTTTATGCTCAGCCTCACTCTGACAGTGGAGGAGGACTAGGATGGACATGTTGCCAGGGGAGAGGGAGGAGGAATTAAAGTGGATAGCAACTGGAAGTTAGGGTTGGTTGAAGTGTCCATGTTCCACGAATCATTCTCCAAGCCTGTGTTTGGTCTCCACAATATACAGGAGACCACATCAGGAACAACAGATGCAATAAATGAGTTGGATGAGGTGCAGGTGAATCTCTGGTGGCTCGGGAAGGATTGTTTAGGGCCTTGGGCGGAGGTGAGAGGGGAGGTATGGGTTCAAGTGTTGCGCCTCCTGCCGTGGCAGGGAAAGGTACCGGGTGTGGTGGAGAAGTTGTTGAGAGTGTGGAGCTGACAAGGGAGTTGTAAAGTGAGGGGGTTTGAGGCCAGATGTGTAGGAAATGGAGGAGATGTAGTTGAGGGCATCCTTAATAACAGAGGAGGGGAAACCATGGTCTCTAAAGCAGGAGGGTATCTGGAATGTCCTGGAGTAGAAACCATCATCCTGGGAGCAGAGGCAGCGGAGGCAAGAGAAATTGAGAGTATGGAACAGGATTATTGCAGGACAGTGGGTGAGAGGAGGTATAGTTGACGCAGTTGTGGGAGTCAGTGGTTTGAAATTGATGTCAGTGGGCAAGTTGATTTCCAGACATGGAGACGTCTAGGCTCAGGAAGGGGAAGAAGGCGTCAGAAATGGTCCAAGTGAATCTGAGGGTGGGGTGGAAGGTGTTGTCGAAGGTGATGAACTTCTTGCGGGAGCATGAGGCAGCACAGATACAGTCATCTATGTGGTAGAGAAAAAGGTGAGGGATGGTGCCGGTGTAGTTGCGGAAGAGGGACTGTTCCACAAATCCTGTAAAGAAGCTGGCATAACTCAGGCCCAAAACATTTGTACTTGGCCACCCATTGGTTTGTAGGAAGTGAGAGGTATCAAGGAGACTTTGTTAAGGGTGAGGACCAGTGCTGCAATGCAAATGAGTGTCAATGGAGGGGGAATGGTTGGGCCTATGGGAGAGGGAGAAGTGGATGCCTTTTAGTCCCTCCTTGTAGGGGATACAAGTGTAAATGGAGTGTACATCCATGGTGAAGATGCAGTGTTGGAGGCTGAGGAATTGAATGTTTTAGAAAAGGTAGAGGGCGTAGGTTGTGTCATGAATGTAGGTGCAGTGTTCCTGGACCAAAGGGAAAGAATGGAGTTGAAGTAGAAGGAGATGAGCTCAGTGGGACAGGAAGATGCAGAGACAAATGGTCGACCGGGGCAGTCAGGGTTATGAATTTTGGGTACAAGATAGAAATAGGCAGTGTGGGTTTTGGGGAATTATGAGGTTGGAGGCTATGAATGGGTGAGCTCCTGAAGTGATGAGGGTGTTGATGGTCTGAGAGATTTTATTTTATTCGTTAATAAGGGTGCCACTGGCTAGTCAGCATTTATTGTCCATCCCTAATTATCCTGAGGGCAGTTCACAGTCAACCACATTGTAGTGGACCTGAGTCACATGTGGGCCAGAACAGGTAAGGATGGCAGTTTCCTTCTAATTTTCTTCCTTCCACATTAGTGAACCAGATGGGCTTTACCAACAATTGACAATGCGTTCATGATCATCATTAGATTTTTAATTCTAGATATTTTATTGAATTCAAATTGCACCTTCTGCTGTGGCGGGATTCAAACCAGGGTCACCAGAACATTATCTGGGTCTCTGGAATAGCAGTCCAGGAAAAATACCACTAGGCTATTGCCTCCCCAATAATGGCGTGGTGATCAGAAGTTGGGCCATGATCAAGGGGGCGGGAGGAGGAGGTGTCAGAGAGTTGGCGTCTGGCCTCAGCGATGTAGAGGTCAGTGCGCCATACTACCATCACACACCCACACCCCTCCCCTCCAATCGACAAGTTTAATGGTGAGTTGAGATTGGAGCAAAGGGAGTGGAGGTCTTCGTGTTCCAATGGGCGAGGTTTCCTGCTCCTCTGACGCTCTCTGACCTGCTGCATTTGTTCAGCTCCATGTTTATTAACTCTTTCTCAGATTGTCAAATTGACTCTGTTTAGCCAGAGAATGCAGCAAAGATTGGTAATCTCTGAGATGCCTTTTCTTTCCTTTTCCAGCATAAAAGAAGCAATGTATATTGACATTCATGCTGCCTGGTTTAGCAGGATCTTGCCTGGATTAGAGTGTATTAACTGCATGGAGAGGTTAGATAAACCTGGGTTGTTTTTTGCTGGAGGGTCATAGGCTGAGGTGCGACATGAAGGAAGTATATGAAATTTAGAAAATTAAGATTCTTCCCAGGGTCAAAATGTCAAATACTAGAGGGCATAGGTTTAAAATGAGAGGATGAATGTTTAAAGGAGATGTGTGAGGCAAGTTTTTTTTTATGCAGAGGGTGATAGGATCCTGGAATACGCTGCAAGGAGTGTGGTAGCTATAGGTATGGTAACAATAGTAAGAGGCATTTTAGACAGACACATGTACAGGCAAGGTATACAGGGATATACATCATGTGCAGGCAGATGGGATTAGTTTAAAATGGCAACATGTTTGGCAAAGATATCGTGTACCGAAGGGCCTATTCCTGTGTTCTACTGTTCGAAATAAAACAGGGATCTCTGTGTTAATGTATTCTAACACACTCAAATGCATTGCATTGAATCTGATCGTTTTAAATTGGTTTCTTGAATAACTCTTAGCACAATTGAAGTTAGTTAATAAATGATGTCCAGTTGTGGAATCACATGTAATGATGGACATACTATTCTGAAGCTTGCAACCACAGGTTTGTTGAGGGCAATCAAGAAATGTTGGCCACAGGGACGTGTTGTTTGATCTCATCCACCTGTTGATGAGATATGCATTCGACACGTGTGACATCACACACTGGCACCGAACCTCAAGTCAAATTGCTCATTTGTATGGTAGGCAAATGTTTCAAGGGGGACTGTTAATGAAACAAAATAGCGAGCATATTGTATGGTGCCCAGAAGACCTAAAAAAATTGGTGGTGCACAAAATGAATTAGGCTTAATGTGAAACATGCATTTCTAGATAGGGAATTCAGATGCAAAGCTGGCGTATTCACAGCATGTTCAACCTCAGCCAATTCCTATTTGTGAGCTCACAAAGTGTGGGGCTGGATGAACACAGCAGGCCAAGCAGCATCTCCTGAGATGCTGCTTGGCCTGCTGTGTTCGTCAAGCCCCACACTTTGTTATCTTGGATTCTACAGCATCTGCAGTTACCATTATCACTGATACTATTTGTAAGCCATTTTCATCCCATGAATACTCATTGACATAAAATATATTGCAGCCTTGTTCTGTCTTCAAGTTAAAGTCAGTAACACATAAAAATCTACTGGCACCTGGTTCATGATCATTTAAAGGTGTTAGGCATCAGTCAGCTTTGTGCAGTTTATTTTTTAAGTTCAGTGGTTTTCCTTATTGAGCATATCGTGAAGGCAGGTTACAGCGACCATAATATGATTGAACATTGCATCAGTTTGAGGGAGAGAGGAATGAACCTATGGCTTTTTTTAAGAGATCAATTTAAATAAGGAGAATTATGAGGGAATGGAAGCAGAGCTGGCTAAATTGAATTAGCAAATTAAGTTGAGGGTTTGGTGAATAGGGATGTAATGGAATATTTTAGAATATATGAAAGAGATATGTTGTGGTGACTAAGAAAGATTCCAAGAGACAGAATTGTAATCTGAGGTTGGCCAGAAATGTTAAAAGATTGTTTTTCTTTTGGTTTGACACTATGTAATTGCGCAGAGATCATTGGATAGAAGATTGGACAAAATATTTTAAAAAGTGCAAAGAATGATGAAAACAAATGCAGAAGATGTATTAGTGTATAAGAAAAAGTTAGAAACATAAGTACAAAGTGTTTCTATCAGTACGAAATAAAAAATGAACTGCGTGAGCACAAGTCCTATAGAAGGTGAGACAAGAAAATTAGTGATGGAAAATAAGAAAATGGCAGAGTAACTGAGCAGGAACTTTGCATCATTCTTCATGGAAACAGTTGCATGTAACATCCCAGAAGCAACACTAAATCGGTAAATGGAAGGGAGGAAGGAACTCAGGAAAATGTGGCTATTGAGATAGTTGATGCACTGGATTTTATTTTCTAAATTTACTTGATTATGGAATGGTCCCGTTAGTTTGGAGAATGACAAATTGAACCCTTTGTTCAAAACCGGAGGGAGACAGAAAGCAGGAAGCTACAGACAACTTTATATCTGTCTCAAAGGAAAATCAAGAGGTTGTAATGAAATAAATTGTAGCAAGGCTCTTGGGTAACTTCAAAGTAACCACACGGAGTTCATATGGTTGAATCCATGTTCTGCTGTTACTGTGCATCACAAATCAGCCATCCAGCCAACTAAGCTAACCGACACCAAACCTGGAAGTAATAAGTGAATTAAATCATTCACTTTTTTATAATTCTCACTAAAGAGAAATAAAGATTGGGAAATTGACATGGGATAATATAAAAGCAGAAAATTCATAAACAATCTTTTAAAATTATTATTTTAATTATGTTTTAAAAATATCTACAGGTTTCTTTTATCATAGAATGGAAATATATTGCAAGGCACAAAATATAAAAGAAACTTTTCAGAGCCAGATAGGTTACTGAACAGCAATTTTGACAAATTCGTGGTTAAGATTCTAATCATGTCTCATTCAATCAAGTGCAAATTTTATCAGCTATTTAATAGCTAGAATAATAGCTCAAAATCTGACTTCAATGTAATTTCCAAAGGCATGGATGTCACAGAACACTCATTGGGCTAGTGAGGAATTATTGACAGAACTTCTGGGTTTATATGGTTAACAGAATATGTGTACAATTCAGAGTTTCTCTGTGTTAGTGCTGATGAAGGGTCTAGGCCCGAAACATCAGCTTTTGTGCTCCTGAGATGCTGCTTGGCCTGCTGTGTTCATCCAGCTTCACACTTTATCACCTTTAATTCAGAGTTTCTGTCAGTTTCACTGATTAATGGCTGACTGTTTCACCAAGTGCAGTATTCCATGTAATTACCACACTATTCAAATTACAAATATGTAAGAAGGAAAATGGGTGCAGCCAAAAGGATAAATATGTTTTATAGATAATAAAATGTGAAGCTGGATGAACACAGCAGGCCAAGCAGTATCTCAGGAGCACAAAAGCTGACATTTCGGGCCTAGACCCTTCATCAGAGAGGGGGATGGGGTGAGGGTTCTGGAATAAATAGGGAGAGAGGGGGAGGCGGACCAAAGATGGAGAGAAAAGAAGATAGGTGGCGAGGAGAGTATAGGCGGGGAGGTAGGGAGGGGATAGGTCAGTCCAGGGAAGATGGACAGGTCAAGGAGGTTAGTAGGTAGGAAATGGAGGTGCGGCTTGAGGTGGGAGGAAAGGATGGGTGAGAGGAAGAACAGGTTAGGGATGCAGAGACAGGCTGGGCTGGCTTTGGGATGCAGTGGGGGGAGGGCATGAGCTGGGTTGGTTGTGTGATGCAGTGGGGGGAGGGGACGAACTGGGCTGGTTTTGGGATGCGGTGGGGGAAGGGGAGATTTTGAAGCTGGTGAAGTCCACATTGATATCATTGGGCTGCAGGGTTAAGCAGAATATGAGTTGCTGTTCCTGCAACCTTCGGGTGGCATCATTGTGGCACTGCAGGAGGCCCATGATGGACATGTCATCTAAAGAATGGGAGGGGGAGTTGAAATGGTTCGCGACTGGGAGGTGCAGTTGTTTACTGCGAACCGAGCAGAGGTGTTCTGCAAAGTGGTCCCCAAGCCTCCGCTTGGTTTCCTCAATGTAGAGGGAGCTACACCGGGTACAATAGATACAGTATACCACATTGGCAGATGTGCAGGTGAACCTCTGCTTAATATGGAACGTCACCTTGGGGCCTGGGATAGGGGTGAGGGAGGAGGTGTGGGGGCAAATGTAGCATTTCCTGCGGTTGCAGGGAAAGGTGCCGGGTGTGGTGGAGTTTGGAGGGCAGTGTGGAGCGAACAAGGGAGTCACGGAGAGAGTGCTCTCTCCGGAAAGCAGACAAGGGTGGGGATGGAAAAATGTCTTGGGTGGTGGGGTCGGATTGTAGATGGCGGAAGTGTCGGAGGATGATGCGTTGTATCCGGAGGTTGGTGGGGTGGTGTGTGAGAACGAGGGAGACCGTCTTTGGGCAGTTGTGGCGGGGGCGGGGTGTGAGGGATGTGTTGCGGGAAATACAGGAGACGCGGTCAAGGGCGTTTTCAACCACTGTGGGGGGAAAGTTGCGGTCCTTGAAGAACTTGGACATCTGGGATGTGCGGGAGTGGAATGCCTCATCGTGGGAGCAGATGGGGCAGAGGCGGAGGAATTGGGAATAGGGGAAGGAATTTTTGCAGGAGGATGGGTGGGAGGAGGTGTATTCTAGGTAGCTGTGGGAGTCGGTGGGCTTGAAATAGACATCAGTTACAAGCTGGTTGCCTGAGATGGAGACTGAGAGGTCCAGGAACGTGAGGGATGTGCTGGAGATGGCCCAGGTGAACTGAAGGTTGGGGTGGAAGGTGTTGGTGAAGTGGATGAACTGTTCGAACTCCTCTGGGGAGCAAGAGGCGGTGCCGATACAGTCATCAATGTAACGGAGGAAGAGGTGGGGTTTGGGGCCTGTGTTGGTGCGGAAGAGGGACTGTTCCACGTAACCTACAAAGAGGCAGGCATAGCTGGGGCCCATGCGGGTGTTTTATACCTGTTCTACACTTTATCAGCAATTATAAATTTCTTGTGATATTCTAACAAACCATTGAATTTTAACTATGCAATGAGATTATGTAGTTAAAATTAATTTACATTGGAAACACAATCCCACTTCATAGATTAATGCAGAGATACAGATGCACATGGATAGATTTTCACGCTCCAAAAACCGATATTCCATGTATGAAAAACTCTTATGAATGAAACTCATTTTTTAATGAAAAAAATCATGCACATTAAAAAAAAATCATCATTGTAATATTTTCATTTTGTTATATGTTGAAGTCAACTTGTTCTATTTTAAGTTCTAAAATCTATATTTATGGCCCTCCAGAACTCCTCCCAATCCGATGCACAAGCCAATAACAAGTAAAATTCAAGATTTCAGAGTAAAGAACTCACAGCTCTGTAATGCCTCTCTGCAGATTCTCCTTCACGACAACAGGAAATTGTGAGAGAAGCTCATCCCAAGTGATGAAACCAGGAACATCCTGCTTGACCAAGGTGAGCTGAGATTGTGGAGGATGTTAAAATCTATTGGATTCATCCAAAATCACAGGTGCTGTGCTGGAAAATTAAATTCTTCTGGTTAATCTTGCAACCCTAATCTGACATATGGTTGATTCATGTGGCATTAGGCCATCCATGTATTTCTTTGTCTACAGTAAGGCTAGATGAGTGAATGCGTGATCAGCCTTACACCCTAACGGCTCTTGAAATTAACACATGACTTTTGGCTCCAGCGAGCAATTAGATAGAAACAAACATCTCAGCAGACTGCTATGTGTGATGGGGACATATGAAGAATAGAAGCTATGTTGGTATTTATGAAGATATAAAAGTTTGAAATCAGAGCAAAATAAATTATTCGGCTCCTTGAGACTGTTTCGCCATTCAATAAAGTCATGGCCACCCTGTTTGTGTTTCAAATTCCACATTCCTGTATAACACAGTGACCCTTGTTCCCTCTGCCTAACAAGGGTCTATCCACCTTTGTCTCAAAAGGATTTAACAACTGCACCTGAACCACCTTCTGAGGCAGAGTTCCAAAGTCATATAATCGTTTGGCAGAAATCTCATCTCAGTCCTAGAAGGGCAGCCTTCTACAACAAGGAAATTTTACGAAAGGGAAACTGACAAGAGGTAATATTCTTTCCTTGTCAACATTGTCAAAATCATTCAAGACCTTATCCACTTCAATAACATCATCTCTCACTCTTCTAAACTTCGATGGAAACAAGTCGAACTTTTCTCGCCTAACTACGTAAGAAAAGTGGTGGTCAACTTGTTTTGAGCGGCGGGAGGGGTGAGAGCAGGAAGAGAGCTATTATATTCGGGCATTGGTTAAACTCAAAACTCTACACGTGTAGTGTCTCCCACCCATCCTCCTCCTCTTAACCAAAAAAAAAGACTGAGTGGACGGTCAGTAAGGTAAGTCGTTCTTTTCTTTATCAACAAATTTAATTATCTAATTATAGTAAATTAATAAAGTAAATAACTAAGTAGAAATGGCTGGACAGGTGATGTGTTGGTGCTGTATGATGTGCGAGCTGGCTGATCCCATTGCGAACTGCAGTGACCATATCTGCAGTAAGTGTTGGTTGCTCGAGTAACTTGGGCTCAGAGGTGATGAACTGGAATCGGAGCTTCAAACCCAGCAGCGCATCCAGGAGGGGAAGGAGTACCCGAACGATTTGTTTCAGGCGGCCGCCACACCTGGTCGACTAAGTCGTTCAAATTTGGTCAGTTGCCAGGGACTGCAGGGCGTGACTGTAAACGAGGCAGGTAGAGTGATCCTGCAATCAGTAAGAGAGCAGCCTCAGTTCTTGACCTTGTCCAACAGGCACAAGGTTTATTCTCCCTGTGTGGATGAGGAAAAGGGCTGCAAGGAGGAGGAGCCAGCTGACCACTGCACTGTGGTATGGGAGGCCATTCAAGAGGGCAGTACATATAGACAGGAGGTAGTTGTAGGGGGCTCTATAATTAGAAGGATGGATAGTATCCTTTGTAAGCAGGATCAAGGGTCCCGCATGGTGTGTTCCCTGCCCGGTGTCAGTTTAAGGCATAACTCTTATTGGCTGGAAAAGATATTGGAGCGGGAGGGGGAGGATCCAATTGTTGTGGTCCACGGCAGAACAAACAACATAAGCAAGACTAGGAAAGAGGACCTAATCAGAGATTAACAGGAGCTGGCAACCAAATTAAAGAACAGGTCCTCAAGGGTTATAATCTCTGGATTACAGCCTGAGTCATGCACTAATTGGCATAGGGACATGGAGAATAAGGGAAGTAAACACGTAACTAAAAGAGTGGTGTGGGAAAGAGGGGTTCCTTTTCATGGGGCATTAGCATCAGTATTGGAACAGGAGGGATCTGTATGGTTGGGACAGTCTCCACCTGAATCGAGCTGGGGTCAATGTTGGAGTGAAAAGTGTAAATGCGTCAGTCAACAGGACTTTAAACTGGAAAGTGGGTGGGAGGGGAACGGTGAAACTTGCCTCAGTCGGAAACAAAGCTACCATCAGTTGTGGTGGGTTCAACTAAGTGGAAAAATATAAAAGAAATGTCAGGGAAGGAGAATTCAGGAGAGGTTATTAATGTCTCCCGCACAGACACAAATAGGACAGTGGCAGGAGTTTCTGGGAGTAATTCAGATGATGCAGCAAAAATTCATCCCTAGGAAACTAGAAGTATGGTACAGGGAGGATGAGGCAACCATGGCTGACTAAGGAAGTCAGGGATAGCATAAAAGCAAAAGAGAAAGCATTTAATGTGGCAAAGGGCAGTGGGAAACCAAAGGACTGGGAAGCTTACAAAGACCAACAGAAGGCAGCAAAAAAGAAATAAGAGGGGAGGAGATTAAATATTAGGGTAAGCTAGCCAGTAATATAAACATAAATGCTAAGAGTTTTTTTTTAGGTGTATAAATGGCAAAAAAGAAGCAAAAGTGGGCATTGGATGGTGGAGAATGAGTAGTGGGGAACAAGGAAATGGTTGAGGAACTGAATAATTACTTCGCATCAGTGTTCACAACGGGAGACATGAGTAAAATCCCAAAAATTCAAGAGAATCAGGGGCAAAGTTGAGTATGGTGGCCATCACCAAGGAGAAGGTGCCAATAAAACTGATTGGCCTGAAAGTGGACAAATCACCTGGATCAGATGGACTATACCCAAGACTTCTAAAGGGGTGAGCTAAAGAGATAGTGGAAGCGTTATTGGTGATCTTTCAGGAATTGCTAGAGTCAGGGAGGGTCCCAGAGGACCGGAAAATTGTTAATGTGACACTGTTTAAAAAAAGAGAGTAAGGCAAAAGGGAAAATTATAGGCCGATTATCCTAACCTCGGTCGTGGGTAAGATTTTGGAGTCTATCATAAAGGATGAGATGTCTGAATATTTGGAAATGTATAGTAAAATAGGATAAAGTCAGTATGGCTTCATCAAGGGAGGTCATGCCTGACAAATCTGCTGGAATTCTTTGAGGAAGTAATGAGTAGGGTAGACCAAGGAGAGCCAATGGATATTATCTACTTGGACTTCAAGAAGGTCTTTGATAAGGTGCCACACAGAAGGCTGCTGAGTAAGAAAAAGACTCATGGTGTTAGAGGCAAGGTGCTAGTATAGATACAAGATTGGCTGTCCAGCAGGAAGCAGAGAGTGAGGATAAAGGGGTCTTTCTCAAGATGGCAGCCGCAAGGGTCAGTCCTGGGACCACAACTTTTCACTTTATAAATTAATGATCTTGATGAAGGAACTGTGGGCATTCTGGCTAAGTTTGCAGATGATACAAGGATAGGTAGAGGGACAGGCAGTATTGAGGAAGTGGGAAGGCTGCAGAAGGATTTGGTTAGGTTAGGAGAGTGTGCAAAGAAGTGGCAGATGGAGTATAACATAGGAAAGTGTGAGATAATGCACTTTGGTAAGAACAATAAAAGCATAGACTATTTTCTGAATAGGGAGAAAATTCAGAAGTCTGAAGTGCAAAGAGACTTGAGAGTTCTAGTCCAGGATTCTCTCAAGGTAAACTTGCAGGTTGAATCAGTAGTCAGGAAGGCAAATGCAATGTTGGCATTTTGAGAGGACTTGCATTTAAAGCAGGAATGTACTACTAAGGCTTCATAAGGCCCTGGTCTGGCCACATTTGGAATACTGTATACAGTTTTGGGCCCCATATCTCAAGAAGGATATATTGGCCCTGAAGTGGGTTCAGAAGAGGTTCACGAGAATGGTCCCAGGAATGGAAAGCTTAACATATGAGGAAGGTTTGAGGACTCTGGGACTATATTCATTGGAGTTTAGAAGAATGAGGGCAGATCTAATTGAAACTTTCAGAATATTGAATGGCCTGGACAAAATAGATGTTGGGAAGATGTTTCCATTGGTAGGAGAGTCTAGGACCCAAGGGCACAGCCTTTTGGTAATATCTTTTAGAACGGAAATAAGGAGAAACTCCTTCAGCTAGAGAGTGGTGAATTTATGGAATTCACTCCTACAGAAGGCTGTGGAGGCCAGGTCATTGCATACATTTAAGACTGAGATAGATAGGTTCTTGATTATCAAGGGGATCATGGTTTATGGGGAGAAAGCAGGAGAAAGCAGGTTGAGGAACCTATCAGAGATAGTAGGAACTGCAAATGCTAGAGAATCTGAGATAACAACGTCTAGAGCTGGATGAACACAGCAGGCCAAGCAGCATCAGAGGAGTAGGAAGGCTGATGTTTCGGGCCTAGATCCTTCTTCAGAAAAAGAGTCTAGGCCTGAAATGTCAGCCTTCCTGCTCCTCTGATGCTGCTTGACCTGCTGCGTTCATCCAGCTCTACACCATGTTATCTGTCGAAATTATCAGCCTTGATTGAACGGTGAAGCAGGCTCGATGGGCCAATGGCCTAATTTCTTCTTCTATGTCTTATGGTCTAATATCTCTCATTCCAGGGTATCTATCTGTTCAGCTTCTTCAGAATCTCCTCCAATGCAATTAAAAGACTTACGGTGCTCAGTCTGCCATGGATCAGAGTGACTTCTCTGATACAATTTTCATCTCCTCCCCTCAGTAACTAACCACCAGGATGTTGGGGACTCTTGTGGAATTGTATCAGTCTACTTCTTCCATTTTAAATTGGAAAGTCTACATTTATAATGGGATTTTGCCAAAGTAAACTTGTCATTTTGTAATTAATCTCTGCAATCAGTTGAAGAATTTTACTGTTTCAGTGTTAGTATCCCTCTGCTCCTCAACCTGGACAGCATTGAGTATCCTAAACTCCAAACAATCCTACTTCTCTAGTGATCCAAATGTATTTAGATTTAATGAAAAATAATAATTTGATGTTAAATGATTAATTAGTTTTTTGAAGCATTGGCATCTACCTGACAATGTAGAAAATTGCTCTGCTATGTAGAGAATGACTTCTCTTTTGAATTTTCCTCTCCTCATCTCATTAAGTAGATCACCAGGATGTTGGGTACTCATGTAGAATTGCATAAGTCAACTTCTTCCATTTTCATTTCTATATCCGACAAATCCAACATGGCCTATCACCACCCCCATCCTGGTCTACTCTCGATCATCAGCAATGTGATGGAAGGGGTGATTAACAGTGTTATTGAATGGCACTTGCTCAGTGATAAACTGCTCACTGACACTTAGTTTGGGCTCTGCCTGGCCCATTGAGTTCCTGATGTCATGACACCCTTGATTCAAACATGCACGAAAGAGCTGACTTCCACAGGGGCTGTGAGAGTGGCTGAGCTTGATAGCAAGGAGATCTAGCATGACAGGAGTAAAAGACCTTTCACAGATTGACTCACACCAAGCACAAAGGAAAATATCTGTAGTTGTTGGATGTCAGTTATGTCAACTCGAGGACATCTTTGCAAGTGTTCCTCAGGATAACATCTTACAACCAAAGCTGCTTCATCAATGGCTTTCCTTCCATCGTAAGATCAGAAGTGGGGATGTTTGTTGGTGTTTGCACCACGTTCAGTGCAGTTTGTGAGTCCTCAGATATTGAAGCAGCCCATGCCTATATGCAGTAAGGCCTCAATACTATGCAGGTTTGGGCTGGTAACTGACAAGTGGCATTCACACCATAGAAATGCCAGGTAATGACCTTCCTCAACAAGACAAAATCCAACAATTATCATTTAACATTGACCATTGCTTAATCCCTGATTATGAGCATCCATGTAATTGACAAGAAATTGAACTTGACTAGTCATATCCACTGAGGAACTCCAGTATCAGAAAGAGGCTAGGAATCCTGCAGTGAGTAAATCACATCTTGACTACCCACAGCCTGTTCAATAATCTGGAAAGTAGAAGAATGCTCCCCATTTGTCTGGTTAAGTGCAGTTCTAATAACACTCAATAAGCTCAACATCATCCAGGACAAAATAGACCACTTGATATGCCTCACATCCACAGACATTCTCTCCCTTCATGACTGTTACCATCCGTCTCATCTACAAGGTACTTTGCTGAATTCCCTCTGTGTTCCTTAAACAGCATGTTCACACCTCACAAGCACTAACATCCAGAAGGACAAGGGCAGGTGATACGTAGGAACATCATCACCTTCAAGTTCCCTTCCAAGTTTCTCACCATCATTACTTGGAAATGTCTTACTTTTCCTTCTCTACAACTGGATCAAAATCCTGGAGCTCTTTCATAATAGCATTGTGCTTGTACACACTTCATATGGACTTCAGCGATGCTTGAATGCACCTCACTACCAACTTATCAAGGACAACAAGGGATGGGCATTAAATGCTTTCCGAGCCATTGAAGTCCCTCATCCCTGACTTAATATATTATTCATAAAATCCCTATAAAGAAAATAAGGCACCCTTCAGTTTTGATTTCAAGAGCCCAAGGGCACCTTGCGCATCATAAACATTGCTACTCTCTGAAAGAGAGAGGTGCATGTAATTGAAAATAAATGCTGTAGGGATGATTAAAGAACAGAACCAGTGGTTCGAGAAATAAATAGGTTCACTGTTGTGTTTAAAGGGCAACGAAAAATGAGTAGAACACAACATCACAGGAGAAATGAACATATGGGAAATGAAGAAAGCAGTGTAAAAAATTAAACACAAGATTAAAATATAATTTTTTTTTCCCGTTTCAGCTTTACATTGTATATGCTTTGAATTTCTAAAGGAGTATGTGGCTTTGTGAGAAACCGAATTCACAGTTTGGGAGTCCCTGGAGACTGTGTACCAAACATTGCTTGGGGTGTTAATTAAATTCAATCCAAGCTATTTGCACCTAAAGGAAGGAAAATATTAATTCCACCTCCAGAAATCATTTCCTCAGCAAAAAAAAAACACACTGAGCTACAACAAAACTAAATTTGTCCTTTTTTTATATTAGATTTCTCCTTAATGCTGAAAAATCTCTTTGCCTCAAGCTCATGCATTCATTGGGTCAATTCCCAGGACACTTTTCCAACTGCAGCGGTAGCGTTAAAGAGCTGATATTTTGAGTCACCACAGATTGATATTGGAACAGATTGAGTAATTCAGTCATAAATTGCATTCTCTTATTTGCTTACAAATAACAACTTAAGAAACTTCACATCTCTTCAGATGTGGACATTGCTGATTAAAATTACAGTGGTCATAGGAATCTTTCATTACATCAGTTAAACAGGCACCAGATTTTTCAAAGGACTGAAGGGCTTCCTGATCATTAAACTCCCTCATTGATAATTTTTCAGTTTAATTATTAGTAACATCCCTGACCCCTGCAATTGTTTTTAATGTTATTTGGCTGCAGATTCATTTCAGTCTGTATTAGGACATAAAATGGACAGCCAGCTGGAAGCAAATGTCCCCCTGGGAGATCAGTCTAAAACTGGGCCTCAGGCCTTGTTAGTGCCATTTGGATGAGATACAGCTGCATATCACACCACCTCAGAGAACTCTCCCATTTTAAATGGTTGAATGTTGCGCTATTTGCCTCACTGGCAATCTGGAGTCATACGGAATCAGCACGGAATCAGACTCTTTGGTCCAACTTGTCCATGCCGACTGGGTGTCCTAAACGCAACTAGTTAAGTCCTGGAATGGGAAGTGGAGGGGCTGTGAGGAAGAAAGGCAATCATGAGTCCTATGGAGCTGATAGATCTATCGGCTACCCTTAGCTGCATCCGTGATTTTCCTATTGAAGGAAAAATTGTTGTGAGTCCTTGATAAGTTACAATCATTGCTGAAAGTCCAAATAGTATGGTTCTGGCTCACATGCCACACTTTGGCTTTGGTAGATGGATCTTAAAAAGTTATTTGGCTGCTCAATTATGTATGAGTGGCCCCTGATGCCTGCGTTAATCATTTACCGAGGATGCCAGAGAAACAGCCTGAACAAGGGCAAGCATACTTCCTTGTGTGTGAGATATCTAACCCCCAAATTAATCCTCATTATATCAGTTTTAAATCTGTAAACCAGATGTAATAAGCTCCAGTGTCACTGTGCTATGTTCCTAATACTTGTGTTGATCCTCTGAATTATTATATATGTTATTGCTGTTCATGGTACCTAGCTACAAACTTTTACTGACTGCCAGAGATAACAGCTTCGAATCTCAATTTCTGATGGGCCACTAGGGTAATGTTTGCATAATTGAATGCGTTGAGAAATTATTTAGCTTGCAATGCTAATGTTCAGGTTAAACCTGCAAATCTGCCCATGCATTTATTTGTACCAGCTGAGCATTAGTTAGAGGATAATGCAACACCAGAGAGCATTTGAAACCTCGTGATCTAATTGATTTTAATAAACAGGAAGTTAAATCATAAACTGAAACAGCAAAGATCTATTCTTACATTCATCAACCAAGCCTATATGACTAGAATCACAGCAGGGAACATAATTGTTACCAATGTATTATGCACTGCAATTCATGGCAGTTAAGGGCTGAAATGATTGCACTTGGAAAGAAGAGCTCATTATTATATTCACCACCAACCTGCACAATGTTTCAGTGAGCTTCATCACTTGGACTGGTATTGCTCAGATTAAATTACTGCATCAGTAGTCAACTGCTTTGATCTGTGAAGTTCTTTCTCAGGTTTAATGTTCAAAACATTGAATCAAAATCGGAGCATTTTTGGGAAAAATCATTTCCCAACATTAATTTTCTTTGCTGTAGTGAACATCATTCCAGCACATTGGTATTATTTTCTTAGCTATCAGCCCACAGAATAACTTTGAGTAATCCTCTGTCAGCATCAAGCTCACATGGTGAATATATGGCATGTGCCTCATTTTTCAGATAGTTGATAAGGCCAATCCTTTCATGCTTCAAACTGCATGAACCTCGATGCAAATATTGACCAGTGAATACAGTCTTGTAGGAGGCAACAGTAGAGAACGCTAAGCTAATTACTCAACCAGAACATCATTTGGAGCTCATTTGACTGCTCGATTTCAAAGATGAATTTGAACACAGTGTGAAGCCCATTAGAACGTCTCAGAAAAATTTTGCATGTAGCTGATATATATCAAAAGTTAGAACACCAGGTGGAATTAATTGTTTCGCACTGCCATCAAGTCAAAAAGACTTTCTATCACAGAGATGAATAATGTGATGTAAGAGTGTCAGTGCTGATGGGATGCTAGTCATCCAGGCTGCCTAATTATGCTGGCAGGTTATATCAAATTGCATAACTCTTCGACTTTTCACAACAGGCAAGGTGCTATGTGTACACAAAAAGCTCCTGCCTGCAAAACTGAAAAAATATCCAACATGAAATGTGACTCCACGATTGCATAAAGTTAGGTACCTTTGTGCTTAGGGTGGTAAGTGATGACTTATAAACTTTTCGCTGTGAAGACTGACGCAAAGTACTTATTAAGTTCTTCAGCTATTTCCTGATCTCCCATCACTACCCTTCCAGCATCAATTTGGAGCAGCCCAATGACTACTTTTGCCTCTCGTTTATTTCTTATGTATTGAAAGAAACTTTTACTAACATTTCTAATATTGCTAGCAAGCCTACCTTCATATTTGATCTTCTCCTTCCTTATTTCCTTTCCAATCTTCTGATTTCCCAGTGCTCTTGACTACTTTATAGGCTGTCTCTTTGTCTTTGATATATTTCCTGACTTCCTTTGTCAGCCATGGCTGTCTAAACCCACACCGGATAATCTTTCTTTTCTTTGGGATGAACCTCCGAACTGTGTCCTCAATTACACCCAGAAACTCCTGCCATTGTTGCTCTACTGTCTTCCCCGCTAGGCTCTGCTTCCATTCGATTTTCGTCAGTTTCTCTCTCACGACCCTGTAATTACCTTTATTTAACTGTAACACATTACATCCGATTTTGCCTTCTCTCTTTCAAACTGCAGACTGAACTCTACCATATTATGATCGCTGCCTCCTAAGTGTTCCCTTGCTTTAAGATCTTTTATAAAGTCAGGCTCATTACATAGCACTATGTCCAGAATAGCCCGCTCCCTTGTGGGCTGCATCACAAGCTGTTCCAAAAAGCCATCTTGTAAACATTCTATGAATTCTCTTTCTTTGGATCCACCTGCAACATTATTCACCCAATCCACCTGCATATTGAAGTCCCCCATGATCACCTTGACCTTGCCTTTCTGTCATGCCCTATTTATTTCCCGATGCATCTTGCACCCCTGGTCCTGATCTCTGTTAGGAGGTCTGTACATAACTCCCATTATGGTGGTTCCTCAACTCCACCCACACGGACTGCACATCCTCTGGCCCTATGTCATTCCGTGCCACGGATTTAATTTCATTCTTAACTAACAAAGCAACCCCACCCCCTCTGCCCTCCTCCTTGCCTTTTCGATAAGTTGTAAATCCTTGGATGTTTAACTGCCGGTCCTGAATTCCCTACAACCATGTCTCTGTGATGCCTACCACATCATAATCATTCAAGATGATTTGTGCTGTTAATTCATCTACTTTGTTATGAATACTACGAGCATTTAGGTAAAGTGCCTTCATGCTAACTTTCTTATCATTATTAGAGATATTGGAAATCCTAAGGTGTCCTAAGTTATCTTTCCTTTTTTGCTGTATTCCTAGTCTGCCTCGAGCTTAAACCCACCTGTACACATGTTATCCTGTTGTTTATCTTTCCATTTAACTCCATACTCCCTGTCACTTTCGCTTTCCCTTCCCTCCAACTCAGAAGTTTAAAGTCCCACTGACCACCCTATTTATCCTTTTCATTACAACACTGGTTCCACATCGGTTCAGATGGAGACCGTCCCAATGGTACAGATCCCTCCGGTTCCAAAACTGATGCCAATGCCCCATGAAATGGAATCTCTCTTTCCCACACCAATCCCTTAGCCATGTGTTTACTTCGCTAACTTTCTTATCCCACATTAACAACTAATGTAAGACTGTCAGTCCAGCTTGCAGTATGATGGCTTCAACTCAACAACTTAGATCACAGCCATTCTCTGATTCATTTACTGGAACAGTGTAGAGGTGTGTGGTCATGCTGATTAGAAAATCTAAAAATGAACAGGGAATTACCTTGGGAAATTAGATTAAACCTGCTTAGTTTAAATTTAAACAGAGTTTGGCAGTTATTTGTCAGTTATCTGTATTCTCCAGAGCAATGTCTCTATCAATCAGAGTCAGTTTGTTAATCAGTCAGGACACTTTTCTCAAATGGTACGAAAAATTTTCTTGATTTTACATCTGACAAAATGCTCTGATGAGTGCATGATAAAGTAATGGGCAAAATCTGTCTTTTTATCAACAATTTAAATTTATTGTCATGAAATCCCTTTGGCGCACTCTCCTGGCCCTCCAGAACCCCTCCCAATCCTGATGCACAAGCCAATAACAAGTAAAATTCAAGATTTCAGAGTAAAGAACTCACAGCTCTGTAATGCCTCTCTGCAGATTCTCCTTCACGACAACAGGAAATGGTGAGAGAAGCGCATCCCAAGTGATGAAACCAGGAACATCCTGCTTGACCAAGGTGAGCTGAGATTGTGGAGGATGTTAAAAACAATGGGATCCATCCAAAATCACAGGCGCTGTGCTGGAAAATTAAATTCTTCTGATTAATCTGGCAACCCTAATCTGACATAGGGTAGATTCATGTGGCATTAGACCATCCATGTATTTCTTTGTCTACAGTAAGGCTAGATGAGTGAATGCGTGATCAGCCTCACACCCTAATGGCTCTTGGAGCTAACACATGACTTTTGGCTCCAGCGAGCAATTAGATAGAAACAAACATTTCAGCAGACTGCTATGTGTCATGGGGACACATGAAGAATAGAAGCTATGTTGGTATTTATGTCAGTATAAAAGTATGAAATCGGAGCAAAATAAATTATTTGGCTCCTTGAGACTGTTCTACCATTCAATAAAGTCATGGCCACCCTGTTTGTGTTTCAAATTCCACATTCCCGTATAACACAGTAACCCTTGTTCCCTCTGCCTAACAAGGGTCTATCCATCTCTGACTCAAAAGGATTTAGCAACTGCACCTGAACCACCTTCTGAGGCAGTGTTCAAAAGTCACACGATCCTTGGGTAGAAATCTCATCTCTGCCTTTTAAGATGGATATAACACGGAAACTGACAAGAAGAAGTACTCTTTCCTTGTGAACATTGTCAAGATCATTCGAGATCTTATCCACTAAAATAACACCACCTCCCATTCTTCTAAACTTCGATGGAAACAAGTTGAACCTTTCTTGCATATCCACCCAAGAAAACCTCTCATTCCAGGGTATCTGTCTGCACAGCCTCTTCGGAATCTTCCCCAATGCAATTAAAGCATTCATGACACTTGGTCTGCCATGGATCAGAATGAATTCTCTTTTGTAATTTTCTTCCCCTCACCTCATTAATTAGACCAACAGAATGTTAGGGTCCCTGTGGGATTGCATGGCAGAAGATGCAGAGGTGTTTGGTGCTGCCAAGAGCGTGCAGTGAGCACTATGCTGGTACTATATTGAAAGTCCTGCCTCAAACCGCTTCAGCTGCTGCAAGACCCTCACACGGTGGTTCTTGACCATTGTTGCTGAGAAAGTGGCCTTGTACAAGGAAAGTCTTGATTCTTGCTTCTTTCACAGGGTCCATGAGTTGCAGGTGGACAGGTTGGGGGAGAGGGGTCAATTATTCTTTCTGTAGATAGCCATAGAATACTGTGCTGGCAGATTAAGCCAGCCTGAATCAATGTTGTGTGTCCTGGGTGAAGTGGGATGTCCAGGAGTACAGGCAGAAAGTACGTGCAGGGGTGAATACCACCATTCTCTTTCTGCTACATCACATACACAGGGTCACCACTCACTCTAACTCTGACCAGGCACACAGCTCTCACCAATGCTCATGGGCAACAACTTTTCCAGCTTAATCTGCACAATGTATACATACATCTACTTCCTCTGCCACCAACGCATCATTGGCAGCAGTGTAAAATCTTGGGAATAAACTATCCTTTTATTGTCACGTGTACTCCATTGTAGAAGCGTGGGACTACAGTGTAAAGCTTTTACAATGTCTGCTTCTCATGGCATCATCTTAGGTTCAAGTACCTCGGTACTAATCTCAGATATAAAAGAGGAGTCAATAGAAAAGTAGAGATAATGGGAACTGCAGATGCTGGAGAATCTGAGATAACAAAGTGTGGAGCTGGGTGAACGCAGCATCTTAGGAGCGCAAAAGTTGACGTTTTGGGCCTCAACTCTCTGATGAAGGGTCTAGGCCCGAAACGTCAGCTTTTGTGCTCCTAAGATGCTGCTTGGCCTGCTGCATTCATCCAGCTCCATACTTTGTTATCAATAGAAAAGTAGTTGCATTACTTTACAGACTTCAAAAAAATAGGTCAGAAATTAGACAAAGTTAAAGGATTGACATAACAATCAGAAAAAAAAGTTTCAAATAAACTGCAGCAGGTAAGCACAGGGCTTCTGTACATGGCCTGACTGCCTGTGTCAGACCCCACTCAAACAACTGTCCCTGCTCCAAGCATTTAGTCTGCTCCATACCAACACTCAGCAGCTCTAAGGTATATTTCACGACTGCATCTTCTGTGTCAGCCTTCAACGCAAACTTAGTCCCTGCGCGCTGCTCTGGCACTTAGTTCCCCATTCGCTGCTCCAGGACTCACTTCTCCACTCACTGCACCCGGACTGCATGGGACCCTCGGAGTGCTTTATGGCCATATAGCTTTGACGGAACATTAATTGAAGCTTCCCTTCCAGAATTCCAGATCCTTTCTGATTCACAGTGAGGTTCCACTCAAATGTCTCCAATTACCTCCTTTCAATGTTGCCACTCCCTCAGTGATACAGTATAGTAAAACCCATCCTCGGCATTGAGTTGCCTACTTTTGCAGGACTCCAGAGACTGCTTGCAGATGAACCCCTGAGCATTACAGTCCGGATCCCTGGACTGACTTGAAGCCACACCCTATGCTGACTTGGCAGGACCACCTTCATTGAGAATGGTCCAGCCCCTGTGCTGATTTCTCCACAGCAATGCAAGCCAAAGAAGCTGCTACTTGTAACTGAGCACAGATGACCCAATACATTGAGTAAGTGATGTGAATCTTGAAGATTGGCAGCCCACATGTCAGAGTCAAAGTCTGAAGTTGAGTGTACGCTAAAACACAGTGTGAGATTGGAGACTGGTAGCATCCAGGTAAGCACAAAGTGAGTGAGAACTAAGAAAGCAAGCTAACAGCCCATAAGATGCATCTGTATAGATGAATAGGATACATGCATTCCGACCTGCAAAGCAATCAGGTTGGAGTATCTAAGCTGCAGGTGTCCAAGCTTCATAGTAAAGAACAGAGGGCTAAATTGGTGACTGAGATAGTTTAAAAGTAAACATCACGACACAGTGAGGTTGGTGATTTCCAAACCAACCTGAATGGTTGAGGAACTTGGTGGACTTTTTCATACCATTTCTTAAGATCCCTTGCAAATCATGGATCAAACAAGATAACATTGTGCATCAAGCTGAAGACGAACATAATTCAGTTTTAGTTTTGTTGTGGTGATAGAACAATATCAATTATCTGTGAAAGAATGTGTCTGATTGTTTAAGGATAGATGTTGTGTAATATACAGGTCAAACATTTTCATTGTAATTATCACTACACCAAGTGTAAATTGGTCCTTGAAAATACATAATTTGTGTTCATTTGGTTTTAAGAGTGTGAAGCATGTTTGAAAAGATCAGCTGTAAAAGTGTGAGGGCTGTTATGTAACTATTTCATGGGAATTAAGTTTACATAAGTGTCCATTAGAATATTTTCAACACTTCATTCTATAAATAAATTTTCATCAAAAGGTGGTGATATTCATCAGTTGTTGCAAATTCTTTTTATGGCACATGGAGACATTTTAATGAATATTCATTGATAAATACATTTGTTAATAATTGTAAGGAACTGGAATAACAGCTGAGTTGATTCTTCAACGCTGTCTCTTCAGCATTCCATGATTCAATGGCACTAAATCAGTAGGCATTCAGATCTAATTGAATCTCATTTCTAATATCTCATCTGCGAAACACAAGCTTCCATGAACTCCCAAAGTGAATATTGTAAAAATTATTTCTATTTGAAACTTTTGTTTGCATCCAATGTTCTCAGTCATGTAGCAGGTACATATAAATCTCAGGTCCTAGGAGGTGTGATGACATGCAGACTTAAGTTTCCTGATAGATTTGAAGGGTTAATCTTTCTTGTGCTCTGCTGTCTAAAGCAAGAGATTTGAATTTTAAAATCAATGTCTGCAACAAAGCCCTGGAAAAATGAACACCTCCATCTGTAGTCACAGCGTATGCTTTCAAATCAAACTCTGTTTAGCAGACTGTAACAAAACACTGACAGAGCGCAGAAAATTACAAGTATAGTACTGAGATTGATCATAATAACTTTATTTGTTCAGGTATTATGACCATTACCAGCCCTGGGGGTCTCATTACTGATCCGAGTGAACGAGCAGCTCAGGACTGGTAATGACTGTAATACTTCGCAAAATGATGTTAATACTTTATCACACCACATGTGAATGAGAGACATTAGACAAGTCTATCAAATATCTTTAACTGTAAAAGGATGAAATATTATAAGCAATAAAGCTGGAAAGAAGCTGGTTCTTCAGACAATCGTGCCACGAGACCTCTATTTCCCATCTGCAGTCAGGCAGTTGCTTACCAATTGGAACAGAACATCAATGATTTGAAATAGAGTAAGATTTAGCATTTGAGAAGGAAACAACCATTTGATTTTATTGCAGCTTGCTTCACAACTTGGAAGATCCTGATGTGCTTCATGGACAATGAATCTCTGAAGTGCAGCTGCGGTCGGCTGCCAGTGTAGGAAACATGGCAGCCAATTTACACACAGCAAACTCACAAACACCAATCTTGGTAATGATCAGATCGGCTGTTGTAAAGATGTTATTTGAAGTATACTGCGGTGTGCACTGCTGTTCCTTTTCAAAATAGTGTAATGGAATTTTCATGATTAAAGAAAGGAGACAGTTTACAGATATAATGTGTCATCTGACAGACAGCATCCCTGCCAGTGCAGCCCACTTTCAGTGCTGACCTGAAATGTCATCTGGAGTTAAATTTAAGACCTCTGAATGAGACTTAAAATGCACAACCTTCTGAAGTATAGGAGGCAGCACTGTCACTGAGTCATAATAAGCATTTGTTTAATACCTTGCATATTCTTAGCACATCCTACAAGCCATCATAGTGGGATAAATGTTTCTAAGGTGCAGATGATATGGAAATGTTGCCAAACACGACATTCAATTCAGAAGCAACAAATTCCCACTGACCACAACAAGATCATTGATATGATGAACTGTTTCTGGTGGAGTAGTTTAATGAAGATAATTTGGGAGTTTTTGGAGGAACTCCCTTCTCCCCCTCTGAACATTTGACAGGATTATTTGTGCTTAACCAAGAGGAGAGATAGGTCCTCTGTTCATCGAATAGCACCTCTAGAACCTGCAGCAAAATCTTAACATTGCATTCAAGTTCCAGCCAGGATTATGTGTTTGTGTATCTGGAGGGGAGTTTAGTCATTCTGAGTTAGAGTGAGAGAGTTAATAGGGGGTAATACCGTTAGAATGAAATTCATTTGAACAACACCATATCTAGGAGGATTATACAGGCTTCCCTGGGATAGTACCCTTAGGCACTGTCTACACAGCCCTTAGTGGTTCTTGACAATAAAGTGGTACGTGCATCTGCTACTCTGTGTGTACCCAATGTTACGGAGGGAGAATAGCTGAACACCTCTGATAATTAAACTAAAGCACAAATTTCAATTGGTATGGTGGGAGTAGGGGATCCCCTCCACAATTACCTCCAAAACACTCAGAGAAGCTCATCCGTCCTCTCATAATCTATTAAAAGAGTGGTTAAAAGAAAGAAAATCCCTGATCTCCATTATACAAACAACAAGAAACAATTTATTTATGTAATCCTATCAATGAACAAATTAGCAGAAGTATTAACAAACTGAACAATTTCCCCTAAGTACTAACTATATCCTAACTGTTCTAATTCTATTGGAATAACGTTCAAATCAAAACAAGTCCCACTTAATAAACCCAACTGATAAAAGAATAATGAATTATGCCTTAATCTCTCTAGGTTCGCACACTGTCTTCTGGAATGTTCTGTCTTCCGCTCTCTTCGCAAACACCTTTCTTCTACTAATTATACTGTCAGGGGTGTTTTATCACTATAATTTCTTCAATGAGGACTTTAAGCTAAAATACTGTGGTAGCCTTGATTAATTAGGCTTTTTCTGAGAGCTGAATGGTGTTAACACTGTCAGGTGGCAGATGGTTCTTCCTGATTTTCCAAATGTCCTCATCTTACATACTCTTATTGACATAATCAAATTCTTATAATATGATTGGTTTCAGGTGGTCAACACCATCAGATTTAAATTCATTTGGCTTTCTGTAGGTGCTTATTTGAAATTAATTGGCCAAATTCAGAATTGTTGTGTCAGAAAAAC
Organism: Stegostoma tigrinum; assembly: GCF_030684315.1. Taxonomy (NCBI): domain Eukaryota; kingdom Metazoa; phylum Chordata; class Chondrichthyes; order Orectolobiformes; family Stegostomatidae; genus Stegostoma; species Stegostoma tigrinum. The sequence continues at coordinate 19,027,929 of NC_081356.1, forward strand.
ATGCTGCTTGGCTGTTCTATACGAAATGTTTCCATTTGGACACTCTCTGTGCACCTACATTAAGCACAGAAAAAGCACAAGCTCTTAAAGAGACCACAGCACTCTTTTCCCCATGATTATTTTTAACAACAAATTCTAACTTCCTGATTTTCAATTCATGAATACTATACCCAAATCTGTAACATTGAAAACATGAACGATGCATTTGCAATGCTACACAACCAAACAGGCTGATGTGATGCTGTGAATCCAAGTGTGGTCAATGCAGGCTCTTGATGTATCTGCATCCTTTGCTATTGGAAGAAAGAAGCATGATGCAGCAAGCTAGGCTCCAAGCCAAGATTACTTGTAGAGCTGAGCAACCTGATGATAAGTCTGCAAAATTTAGCAAATTTTATAGAAGTGGCTTGTCGATTTGTCAGAGAGCATTGGTACATTCTTACAGGGAGGAAAGAGAGGCCCGAGACCGTTCTGTACAATGACCACAACAAGGTATGAAGGAAGTAGTTTCAGTACCTCTGGGCCTTCATCAGAATAAGAAGCTGGAATCCAGGCTGCAAAGAGTGTTACTTTCTCCAGGGAGAGGAATAAGAGCCTCCACATCCAGCTTCAAGGCTTCAAGACTTCAAGCTTCAATACTGCAGAAAGATAAACTAAATATCCTGGTTTCATGGGAGCTTGATCCCACCCACTCAGGCTGCATCTTTTGTTTCAAATTTTTTTAAAAAATGATTCACATGCTGTTTACTTTATTGTCTTGAAGCAGACCGCTTGGGACTTCTGCCCCAACCTCTCTTCATAAAAACAAATACCCAGGACAAAAATAAAGCACTTTTTAAAACCGTATTATCATCACATTCGACAACTCCAGGAAAAATAAACAACTTGAATTCCAGTTCATTAACCTAGTGAAGCTTGACAACTATGAAAGACAGATTAAGTGACTGAGCCTCTTCGTGAGTGTTGTGTTGTTCTGTCTCCCTTTCTCTTTGGGCCATTGAGGATGGGAAGGCAACAGTCTTTGAGTTTTTGAAAGCAGGAATTTAGTGGGTAAAACCCAAAACAGATGTTCCTGGCACTGGGCAGACATTATGTCCTGTGGGTACAGTGAACCGTTTCAATCCTCCTCATTACATTGTGCTTCAATAGTATGACATTCTCTTTTACTCACTGTTCTTGAGTAGCTTTCGCTACCATGATGCCATTAGTTCATTCATGCTGCAACTTTCACTCACAGCCAAATATGTTGAAATAACTCCCAAACCTCTGGACAATTACTAAAGTTAATGATATTTGGTAATCAGCCAACTCTCCAACCCATGTGGCCTTTGACCAGAACTCATTCCTCAAGCTTGAAAATCTGCCCTTGCAGATGTTGGGGGCCTAGCTGGTATTGCAACGTGAGGAAACTCACCACAAACAGCAGAGGGGAAGTTTTTCTTCAGTAGTTATGATTTTATTCAGGAAACTGTGGGGTCTTTTCTGCTCTTCTTCAAAAATAGGATCATATTATAAAGTTTGAATAATCCTGGCCTATGGCTAGATTTGAGGCAGAATAAACGAGATGTGAAACAAAGCTTATCTTGATACTGGGAACATCTTGCTCAATCTTTTGTGCATTTGCTGAGCCTTGAGGTGGATTTCTCACCAGGCAACAGTGATTTGCCAATGAAGGACGAAAACAGCTTGTCAAAAACCTTTCTAACAGACCAGCCTGCCTCATTGGCAGTCAATATGCTACCTTTTACCAAACAGGCCAAATCATCTAAATGTTAAGAAATCTGAACATGTGTGCCGGAGTGGGTATCTTGAATTTCAGCTTCCACTCGATGTAACCAGCATCAAAAGGTATCTCAGGGTATGACCCATGGGCACCCAAATGCACCTCTCATTCACGAACATTGACATCCAATACTTGCCAACCCTTCCTGACTGTCATGACACCTTTCTGATACACTGACAGACTCCTTCGGAAGGTGAGACTTGCAGTGCACAATGACAGAAACCCAGCTAATAGAATGGACCAGACTGCGCCTTAGAGCTGCTTGCCTTCTGTCTTGGCACACAGTCATGCCACCCTGCACAGTTACAGTACCCAGAGTTTATCACGCCCAATTAGCATGTTGATGGTTCTTCAATGGAGGTAGAGTAGGATGCCCCGGTTGGAGCTCCTCTGTTTACCATGTCCTTCAACTCTTTTCCATTTCTTCTTCCTCTCTTTTTCCTGACCTCCACCCAACTGCACCAATGGAGTATGGAGTTGTGGAGAACGTGAGCGAACATGGGCCAAGACACGCGGAAAATCAGAGTGAACATGGACTGAGACTTGCAGAGAACCAGAGTGAACATGGACTGAGACCCACAGAAAACCGGAGTGAACACGGACTGAGACCCACGGAGAACCAGAGTGAAAACCAACTGAGATCTGCGGAGTACTGGAGCGAACACAGATTGTGACCCACAGAAAACTGGAGTGAACAAAGACTGAGACCCGCGGAGAACCAGAGTGAACACTGACCAAGATCCGCAGAGAACTGGAGCGAACACAGACTGAGACCCATAGAGAGCCAGAGTGAACATGGAATTAGACCCAGGGAGAACAGGAGTGAACACATGTCGAGGCCCACTGAGAACCGGAGCGAACATGGACTGAGGTCCATGGAGAATGGAGTGAACATGGACCGAAACCCACTGAGAACCAGAGTGAACACAGACTGAGACCCACAGAGAACCAGAGTGAACATGGAATTAGACCCAGGGAGCACGGGAGCGAATACGGGCCGAGGCCCTCGGAGAACCGGAGTCAACACAGGCTGATGCCCATGGAGAATGGAGTGAACATGGGCCGAAACCCACGGAGAACCAGAGCAAATACGGACTGAGACCCAGGGAGAACTGGAGTGAACTTGGACTGTGACCCGTGGAGAACTGGAGTGAATACGGCCTGAGACCTGCGAAGAACTGGAGGAAACACGGAATGAGAACAATGGAGGATGGGAATGAACACGGACTGAGACGCACGGAGAATGGGCGTGAGCGCAAACTGAGACCCCCGGAGAACTGGAGTGAACATGGAATGAGACCCACGGAAAACTAGAGTGAACATGGAATGAGAACAATGGAGGATGGGAGTGAACACGGACCGAGACACACAGAGAACCGGAGTGACCATAGGCTGAGACACACGGAGAACCGGAGTGAACACGGAATGAGACCCCTGGAGGACGGGAGTGAACACGGAATGAGACCCTCGGAGAAGTGGAGTGAACGCAGAATGAGAACCGCAGAGAACCGGAGCAAACATGGAATGAGAACCGCGGAGGACGGGAGTGAACACAGAATGAGAACCGCGGAGAACCAGAGTGAACACGGAATGAGACCCCCTTAGAACTGGAGTGAATGCTGAATGAGAACCGCGGACAACCGGAGTGAACATGGAATGAGAACCGTGGAGAATTGGAGCAAACATGAAATGAGACCCCTGGAGGACAAAAGCGAACATGAAATGAGAACCACAGAGAACCAGAGTGAACATGGAATGAGACCCACGGAGAACCAGCGCGAACATGGAATGAGAACCATGGAGAACTGGAGTGAACGTGGATTGAGACCCTCGGAGGGCTGGAGTGAACAGCATGTCCTTGTGCTTGGGGGCCTGTAGGCCTTGCCTGTCAGTCCCAGAACATCGTGAGCAGTGAGCCCTGCGGCAGCATGTGGTCTGCGAGCTCAGAACAACGTGGGGAAGGAACGTCACAGCAACATGTGGGGACCAGCCTCCAGAGCAGCATGCAGGCAGCGAATCTCGGACAGAGACTGGTGTGAGGGGCCAATTTTTACCTCAGAATACTGTAATGTTAAATCCTTATTGTACACGTTAATATATTCCTATTCTTAACTTATTTTCAACGATGTAATTGAGCAACTTTTTTATCCCTCTGCTGTGTCCAAAAATTGTATCTAGGTACTCATACTTAAGATGTCACTATAAGAAGGCAGACATTATATCAGTTTTTCATCGTACTCCTAAAATGGGACATCATGGGACAATAAAAGAATATTGTACATTGTTTTAGTCAGAGCTAAAAGCTTTCTGTACTGCCACATTGATGACTTCATTCGTACAGAGGGGCTCTCTTCGTGTTTATCAGTTGGAATTTCTCTGGGAGATGGCTGAGGTGATATCTCCTTGAGCAGGGCACTGATGTGTCAGTTGCATATCTACAGCATGTGCCAGCTGACTAGCAAACACATTAGACACAGGTTCAACCAGATTGCCATCACAGAAAATGAGAAGGGGCTAATCCTCAGTCCAATTGAGCAGAGTTGGGGTGATGGAGCATCATGCTTAGCGTGTACCAGAGCAGTCGGTCAGAAACAGCCTCGGCGTCTGACATCCATCAGGGAATCTGCTCAAGTGGAGTCTGGAGAGTAGGCAGCAGCCTATCCTGCAGGGCAGCAACAGTGAAGGGGAGTCATGCACCCTCAGTCAGGGAGCTGCAAAAAACAGTGGCCCGGGGTCTTGCCAATCCTGTCTAAGTGCTGCTTGTCACTTTCACTCAGAAGTCTGGGACAAATGCAGCTGGTGGGGTGAGTGGGTGGAGGAGGCGTTTGGTGGTGGTGGGAGGGTAAATAGGTGGTATTGGTGGTGTGGTGGTGGTGGACAGAGCTGTGGTGGAACTGTTGAATCTTCAGAAGGACAGAAGGAAAGTCTGAAGGAATAGCAGAGGCTTTGTTGCCAAAAGGGGCAGGGGAGTTGAGGCTACACTGTGGGTGAGGGGTAGCAGAAGCATTTTAAGGGAGGGCATCAAGGATGGTAACGGGGAAATTTCAGGTTGTATGCGAGCATGTGAAACAGTATCAGAGGCATGGCAGACTACAGGGTGTGGCAGTGACCTCTACAATGACAATGTGAAAGAGCAGGTTTCAGATGGCAGGGAGAGAAATGGGCGTGAAGTTCAATATGATTGGTCTCCACATGGGTGAGACCAGTGGCAATGGCTATTGGAGTAGTGTGAGGGTAAATGGGAAGCTCTGACAACCAAAATGAGCTCAGTGCAGGTGATGTTCACTGCGACCCCCTTCCAGTGACATCACTTGCCCTTCTCCAGATGCAAATGCGATAGAAAAATGGCTGGGACAATGCCCAGGGTGGATGGAGTCAGTGTTACTTTGATTGAGCCTAAGTGCTGGATCCATATCTGCTGGGTGTTAGCCAATGGAAGAACAAAAACACGACGCATGCATCTACAAACACCAGCTACACTTTTAATTTGTAAACATTGCTTCTGCATAGGTGTAATGCATGTGGAGTGAATATGCCGTTGTCCCAAATGTTGGTCACCATGCTATTGGTGCTAGCTAAAATGTCATTGACATCTCAAGGATGCAGAATTTAGTGGCAATAACTGAGGAGCAACACCCCGCCTCCCCCCTCCATTATTTGTGCAACTTTGATGTATTCCTCGGCTAGGAGAATATCGGCGCATCATATAGTTATAAGAAAGACAATGGGCTCTAAAGAATGCAATGGGAAATGGAATTATTAATGCAGGTCTGGGATGGAAAGGATTTCAGAGTGCAGCAGGCACTCCCTTTTGGTGTGAGACGTAGATTACTGAGCTGTCATGGCGCCTTCTCCAAGTTAGTTCTCATGCGAAAATCAGGGCTGTGGTAGAGTAGATAATAGGGCTACTTAAGGTGCAGCTTGGAGTGGTCTGACAGGGCCCTCCAATGTAGTCTAGCAGAGAGTGCTGAACCATCCTGGTGTGCTGTGCTCAACACAATTGCAGCAGGCAATAAGGGGATTTGTTGGATGCCAAGGAGACGGGGAAATGGAACATACCACTGAGAAGAAGAACGGGGGCATTGAACTGAAGGAAACTCTCCACATGAATGATGGAGTTCAGCTACACTGAATGATACAAGTCAGACAGGAACTGGTTGAAACCCAGCAGTAGATGTGAGCTGGGTGCAGAAAACCATTGTGGGCTATCATAGTCAAGATGCCAACATTTGGTTTGCATTGCAGAAATAAGCTGCAGCCTGCGGTCCTGATGAAGAGTCACTGGATTTGAAATGTTAACTGTTGCGTCCCCACAGATGCTGCAAGGCCTGCTGAGCTTTTCCAGCAACTTTGTTTTTGTAGTTACCATTTCTGATTGGCCAGCAGCTTCTGATTATCTGCCTTGCTATTGTCTAGGCCTATGATAGAGCAAGGCGCTTCTGCTCGGTCACATCTTAGTGCTTGAGGAGCTGATTGCCAGTGAATTTTCTTGTGAATGGGACTAGCGTGTTAAATGCTACTTAATATGTTTGATCCCTGACCTTGAAAAGAAAACAGAAAATCCATGCTCTTCGTCTTTATTTCAGACACAGAAGCATTTTCATCAATCATTAGAAAATCTTAAATGTCTTCTGAGAAACAAAATGAAAAATCAGTTAAGAGCAATTTTGAGTGCATCTCGATTGGAAATTCTGCCAGGAAAGTTGGTAAGATATTTTCCAAATAATCAGCCTTGAAGGAATTACCATGAACAGAGGAAACATCTGACGATAGTGAGCAATCTTGTATTTTTTATATCCATTCATAACTTATTGACATCACTAGCTGGACCAGCATTTATTGTCTATCCCAACCTGTCCTTGAGAAAGTTGTAATGTGTTAACTTTTGAACTGATGCAGGCCTTAGAATATACACATTTTGCTTCTGGGAAATGAACCCAGGATTTTGACCCTGCAGCAGTGAAAAATTGGCGATATTGTTGCATGTCAGGATGGCATGTGTCTTGAATGGGAATTTGTATTTGGTGTTATTCCCTTCCATCAGCTACTCTGGGTCTTCTAGGTGTTAGTGGTCAGAGATTTAGAAGGTTCTGCTGCAGAATCCTCACTGAGTTACAATAATTGGTAAGTACCTAAGACGTTGGGAGAGGAAATTCTTCATAAAATTCATGTTGGTCTCTCAAAGCCAGCCAGGCACAGAGCTCATGCACAACAATCTATATGGAGGCTGTCCAAAGCAATTAAAGATTTTGTCACTATAGAATTCTCAGCCTCTGATATGCATGTGGATTTACGTTGCTGATCCAGTTACAATTATTGTCCAATGTAATGATATTAGAATTTGTTGAAATATTGCTGGCCAGAGATTGAGCGATAATAATGATTTTGAATGACTAGAGATGGTTAAATTCTTTATCGTTCTAGATGGTCCTCACCTAATAGCTGTGTCATATGAATGTTGCATGTTTACACCATTTTGGAATACAGTCTCTGTCATTTTGTAGGAAAGATGCATTTAATCTGTATCAGTGACGGTAGGTAGATTTGTGATGGACTGTCACTTCTATAAATAGTGCACCTTTCAATGTGAAGGCATCAAGAACAATTCCATCTCTTGGCTGTTTGGTAGTCATTGCCAACACATCTGTTTTCTGTTCTTCAGGGACACACCTTCTGCATCAGTTGCAAGATCAACAGTTCTTGACTTTCCTCTGGGACATCTATCATCAGACTTTTCATAACTACAAAGCTGTGAAGCAAATAGAATACTGCCAGAACCCAATAAGTGGTGCTGAGTCTTAGGCCCCTACATATTTTTGCAAAGTTCAACCTTACCTCATGGCTTGCTCAATAACCAGCTTTCTCTTCACGTCAATGTTGAAGATGTCCGCACCAACAGGAAGTCACCATGGTCATGCCAGACCATAGGTCTGCCATCTCATGACAGAGAGTCGACTGGTGGTTTAACCTGAGGGTCACCAAATCTCAAGCGAGAGGAGAGATAATTCATGGTAACTTCAGCTAGTATAAGAATTGAACCCATGCTGTTGGCATCACTCGACAGTGCAAACCAGCTATCCAGCCTTCTGAGCTAACCAATCATAGAAAGGGCTAATGAACTATCACTGTGGTAGGTACAGTCACAAAGAGGATGTTTTCTTTACGTTGAAATTGTTTTGTGCTGTATTGAATGGAAACAGTATAAAAGCATCAGGTAAACCTATAGCTGTTAAGAATTTGTGAGGAGCTGAATTTGTTGTCCTAAATGTGTTACACACGTCATGAAAGTAAGTATTTTGCATTAGGTATAAATTACAGAAATTACTTTTAGAGCACTGGTAAATACAATTAATTCATTGTACAATTTGTTGAATTAGGCAGTTTTGAAAAATATGATTAACCTTCGATCATGCATGCAAGATGTCTCTACATTGGGGAGATAAAATGCAGACTGCTTTGTGGAAAACATCTACTTTATCCGTAAACATGGCCCCAAGCTTCCAGTTGCTTGCCACTTCACTACGCCAGTGTGTTCCCATGCCAACATTTCTATCACAGGCCTGCTACAGTGCTCCAGTGAGGGTTGACACAAGCTGGAAGGACATCTTCCACCAGAGACTCAAGATTCAGCATTGAGCTGAGCAATTTCAGAACATGAACACCTTCCTCCAGGTTTATTACTCATCCCCATGCCCCTAGGTCCCATTCTGTATGGGTTGCTCCCAACATAGCAAAGCATTTTTAACTATTCACACTTCCTGTCAGCACTGTTCAGCTTTATCTTTCTCCTCGTTTATCAACAATTCCTTTGTCTGTTTCCCTTAACGTAACCCCTCTCTGTCTGGCCACTGTCTTGATCTATTCTACCCACGCTTTCCACTTTCTCCAGCAGCTGCTTTTTTTTCTGACAGAGACACTGGACTTGAAATGTTAACTATGTGAGGCTGGATGAACACAGCAGGCCAAGCAGCATCTCAGGAGCACAAAAGCTGACGTTTCGGGCCTAGACCCTTCATCAGAGAGGGGGATGGGGGGAGGGAACTGGAATAAATAGGGAGAGAGGGGGAGGCGGACCGAAGATGGAGAGTAAAGAAGATAGGTGGAGAGGGTGTAGGTGGGGAGGTAGGGAGGGGATAGGTCAGTCCAGGGAAGACGGACAGGTCAAGGAGGTGGGATGAGGTTAGTAGGTAGCTACCTACTAACCTCATCCCACCTCCTTGACCTGTCCGTCTTCCCTGGACTGACCTATCCCCTCCCTACCTCCCCATCTACACCCTCTCCACCTATCTTCTTTAATCTCCATCTTCGGTCCGCCTCCCCCTCTCTCCCTATTTGTTCCAGTTCCCTCCCCCCAGCCCCCTCTCTGATGAAGGGTCTAGGCCCGAAACGTCAGCTTTTGTGCTCCTGAGATGCTGCTTGGCCTGCTGTGTTCATCCAGCCTCACATTTTATTATCTTGGAATCTCCAGCATCTGCAGTTCCCATTATCTTTGAAATGTTAACTGTTTTGTTTTCTGTCTACAGGTGCTGCCAGACCTGCTGAGTGTCTCCAGCACCTTCTGATTTTGTTTCAAATAATTGGATGAACTTGGATTGGAGTGAAACTTATCCTCTTCTTGCCGTCTCTGAAATTAATGGTAAGTAAGAATGTGGAAGGACGACATTCTTGATTTGCCAACAATAAGGCTCAATTAACAGCCATTTAAAGATGTTAGCTCATCATGTCCTCCATCCCTTGCCTCCCTGGCAAGCATGAAAAGTGGCGAGGTCGCTCACTTGAAAACCATGGCAGCCTGACTGCCAATTTGGAGGGAGTGAGCTCCTCCAAATACCCCAATTTAGGGGTAACGGAAGCATTAGTAGCAGGCAGGAGGATGATCCCTGTAAGGGCTCCACAGCCCCTTGCCTCCTAACCACTTGACCCTTCTTTCCTTGCGATCTGTATCGTGTGATGAGGAAAATAAGTAAAAACCTACCTTCTCTCTGTTGGATCAACTCCAGAACAGGCTTATAGGATTGTAATATCCAGAAGCCATAGACTCTGTTTGTCCAGCAGCTTCTGGTATCCCAGGTCATCAGTGCTGCAGTGTTTGACAGGGATCCATACCCTTACTGAGCTGATTGATGAGCGATCTGGGGAGTTCTCTCACTGCTTGGGATGGCATTTTAGTTGCCAACCAATATATTCTGGTCTGAATTCAGTTGAGAAACCAGAGCGTTCTGGCCTATTTTACCTGTAATTCCCACCTCCACATCTAAAGAATGATATTCCCAGACTGAATGCTGGCTAAAAAAGAACGTTGCACCTAAAATTCTAAAAAGGACAATGATAAGTGAAAGAGATATCTCAGAATCCAGTGTGATACATGAATATAAGCTCCACAAATTTGACCAGAGTGCACAGAAGCTGTTAGGAACTTACTGCTTGGCAAAGTGATAATTAAAAAGGGTAATTTTCTGCACTAATTTTTCATGTAGAGTAGAACTTAGATGTATTCTCTGCAATCTCCAACAACTATAACATTCATAAAAAAGACCCCTGAGAATAGACTACATACAAAGCTATCACAGGGGCATTTCATTTTCTCAAACTCTAAATGTTGGAAGCAAAATATTAACATTTACGTTTCCATGCAGTCTCTGTACCAGTATGAGGCCCACAAATCTGGAGGGGTCAGAATGTAAATGTTACTAAAAAAATTTATAATCTCTCTTTCATTTGTCTGATAACTAACATGTTTAGTGTCATGAGCTGTCCCCTGTATATTATCAATATCAGACAAGCATGGAAAACAAAATCCTCCCTGACGTTGGCTGAGTCACTTTTGTTGAGTTTCATGGTGAGTTATTTTCAAGTGAGGCCCAGTAGGTTTTCTCATGCCTCATTAAGTGCCTACAGCACTCCATGATAACCATCTCAAAGAACAAAGGACAAAGAAAATTACAGCACAGGAGCAGATCCTTCAGCCCTCTTAGCCTCCTCCAATCCAGATCCTCTACTGAAACCCGTCGCCTATTTTCTAAGGATCTGTATCCATCTGCTCCCTGCCCATTCACGTATCTGATGAAGGGTCTAGGCCCGAAACGTCAGCTTTTGTGCTCCTGAGATGCTGCTTGGCATGCTGTGTTCATCTAGCTTCACACTTTGTTATCTTGGATTCTCCAGCATCTGCAGTTCCCATTATCTCTGACCTCATTCATGTATCTGTCTAGATGCATCTTAAACAATGCTATTGTGCCTGCCTCTACCACCTCCACTGGCAACGCGTTCCAGGCACCCACCACCCTCTGCATAAAGAACTTTCCATGCATATCTCCCTGAAACTTTTCCCCTCTCACCTTGAAATCGTGGCCTCTAGTAATCGAGTCCCCCACTCTGGAAAAAGCTTCTTGCTATCCACCCTGTCTATAACTCTCATGACTTTGTAGACCTCAATCAGGTCTCCAACCCCCCAACCTCTGTCTTTCAAATGTAAATAATCCTAATTTACTCAATCTCTCTTCATAGTTAGTGCTCTCCATATCAGCCAACGTCCTGGTGAATTTCCTCTGCACTCTCTCCAAAACATTCACATCCTTTTGGTAATGTGGCGACCAGAACCGTACACAGTATTCCAAATGTGGTTGAACCAAAGTCCTATACAACTGTAACATGACCTGTCAACTCTTGTACTCAATACCCTGTCCGATGAATGAAAGCATTTATAAGCCTTATTGATCACTTTATTGTTCTGTGTTGCCACCTTCAGGGTACAATGGACCTGAACAACCAGACCTCTCTGTGCATCAATTTTCCCCAGGGCTTTTCCATTTACCATAGTTTGCTCCTGAATTGGATCTTCCAAAATGCATCACCTCACATTTGTCTAGATTGTACTCCATCTGCCATTTCTCTGCCCAACTCTCCGATCTATCTAAATTCTGCTACATCCTCTGAAGTCCCCTTCACTATCTGTTACTCCACCAATCTTAGTGTCATCTGAAAACTTGCTAATCAGACCACTTAAACCTTCCTCCAGATCATTTATGTGTATCGCAAACAATAGTGGTCCCAACACAGATCCCCGTGGAACACCACTGTGGGGTCACAGTTCTCCATTTTGAGAAACTCCCTTCCACTGCAACTCCCTGTCTTTGTTGCCCAGCCAGCTCTCTATCCATCTAGCTAGTACACCTTGGACCCCATGGGTCCTCACTTTCTCCATCAGCCTACCATGGTGAAACTTATCAAACGCCTTACTGAAGCCCATGTGTATGACATCTACAGACCTTCCCTCATTTATCAACTTTGTCACTTCCTCAAAGAATTCTATCAAGTTGGTAAGACATGTCCTTTCATGCACAAATCCATGCTGCCTATCACCAATAAGCCCATTTTCTTCTAAATGTAAATAGATCCTATCCCTCAGTATCTTCTCCAGCAGCTTCCCCACCACTGATGTCAGGCTCACCGGTCAATAACTACCTGGATGATCCTTGCTACCCTTCTTAAACAAGGGAACAACATTAGCAAGTCTCCAGTCCTCTGGGAGCTCACCCATGCTTAAGGATGCTGCAAAGATATCTGTTAAGGCTCCAGTTATTTCTTCTCTCGCTTCCCTCAGTAACCTGGGATAGATCCCATCCGGACCTGGGGACTTGTCCATCCTAATGCCTTTTAGGATACACAACACTTCCCCCCCTTCCTTATGCCAACTTGATCTAGAGTAATCAAACATCTATCCTTAACCTCAACATCCATCATATCCCTCTCCTCAGTGAATACCAACACAAAGTACTCTTTAAGAATCTCACTCATTTTCTCTGACTCCTCGCATAACTTCCCTCCTTTGTCCTTGAGTGGGCCAACCCTCTCTCTATTTACCCTCTTGCTCCTTATATACGAATAAAAGGCTTTGGGACTTTCCTTAACCCCATTTGCCAAAGATATTTCATGGTCCCCTCTAGCCCTCTTAATTCCTCGTTTCAGATTGGTCCCACTTCCCCGATATTCTTCCAAAGCTTTGTCTGTTTTCAGTCATCTAGACCTTATGTATGCTTCCTTTTGCCTCTTTGCTAGTCTCACAATTTCACCTGTCATCCATGGTTCCCTAATCTTGCCCTTTCCACCACTCATTTTCATAGGGAAATATCAGTTGTGCTCTCTATTCAATCTCTCTTTAAAAGCCTCCAGCATGTTAAATGTGGATTTATCCTCAAACAACTGCTCCCAATTCACATTCCCCAGCTTCTGCCAAATATTGCTATAGCTGGCCTTCCCTCAATTCAGTACTCTTCCTTTAGGGCCACTGTCGTCTTTGTCCTTCAGTGTTCTAAAACTTACGGAATTGTGATCACTATTCACAAAGTAATCCCCTATCGAATACTCTATCTCATCCCAGTTCTCCCACTCACCGTATGCAAATGAACTCATGATTGTTGGGATAGCCCGGGATTCCTGGTCCTGGCGTGTGTTTTAAAAGCAGTTCTGTACCTAGTCAAGTGTTGGCAGTCTCGAGCTACCCAATGTGGTCTACAACATTTGCCCAGGAACTGGCAGGCAAGCAGAAATTGGCCCCACTTTACAGACAGGGAGCTGGAGGTGCTGGTGGATGGGGTGGTACAGAGGATGATTGTACTCCTTCTCCAGGGCCAGCAGAGGAGTTCATGACATCAGATCCTGCCAAGCTGGTCCAGGCTAGGTCAGCACAGCCTTATTTGGAATGGACATAGAGCAGAGCAGGATAAAAAAATAAAATCAGTGACCTTCTTCACTCCACTAGGGTAAGTGCTACTTTCTTCTCTCTGCTCACTTACTCGTGGCATCTCTCCACACACCTGCACCAGCACTAACAGCCGTGCCTCCCACTATCATTTCAGTCAATCTCTTTGAATCATTGCAGGTGAAAATGGTCAAGCTGAGTGGTGGGTGCCTGGCATTTGGCTCCTTACCCCCTACAAGGGGAGGTTCTTGATGTTGACCACATGAAGGGGACAAGTAACCGTGCCCAAGCCCCTGAGCTGATATTGGAGTCTGCCCTAAACTTCATGTTCTGGGACTCCATGACTGAAGAGTATCTCCTTTGCACTGATTGAGTGGCCTATCTCTCCTGGATTTTGAAGCATGGTCATTTGTCTGCTACAAACACCGTGCATTCAGTATGTATGCAGCTGGCACACATTTGGCACTCAGTGCCCATGTGAGATTGATGTGGCATGATATCATACATCAACATGCCCATTTTCTTTACTGATGACTATAAATAACCAAGAGAAGCTTTGTGCCTGTGCCAAGAAGGAAGGCAAGTCAGAAGTACTGTGAATTTGTTCATTCTGGCCGAAGGGGCAAAATACAAAAACACAAAGCAGAGATGCTGTGATCATTCGAGCAGGCACAAAATAAGTGAGCGTTAAGTGGGCAAACAAGGATCCCTGAGATTGAGCTTGGTCAAGTCTATGAAATGGGAGCCTTTCTTTGCTTGTAATGTGTTCTTGAAACAGTGTTACAAAGAAAGCTGCTGGTGTACTCAAAAGTGCAGCTTTGAAGTGCAGAACAATATTGCAAGTGGATTGGAAAGCGGGCATGATGATGGAGCAAGTCTGGTATGTGTTAGATACCAATGTCCATAGGTGTGGGATGTGTGCAGTTGGGCTTCTTCCCCATGGGGTGTGCCCTGAGGTATTGGTGCCTGGTGTCCAAAATGGAAGTTTGGAGCGGTAAGTGGCAAACAGCAGTCGCCATCCAATCATTCTGGCTTTCATCTCTTGTTTCTATCTGGTGAGTTGAGAATGTGAAACTGCATATCAATGAGATGAAATTAAAATAAGAATGATGAGAGATCATGAATGATAATCCATGCTATTTCGCCATTCAAAACTTCATTGGAAAAACTTCTTTGCTCTCAATGTTGGGTAGATCCTTGCTGCTTATCACATTCAACTTTCTCACCGGGGCCTGCATCAATTCAGCAGCTGGAAAGATTCCATTCCGATAAACTATATTTGTAGTTTTACACCTCTTGAAATCACAAATGATACTACACAACAGTATGCCACTGATTTTATGAGATATGGTGGTGGTGAGCAAGGAGAACCCAAGGCCCTGCTTGTGATGCATTTGCAATATGCAAAAAAGAAACAAAAAATTTCCTCCCCGAAAGCAACAGTCCAAATCAATTACTGGTTTCCTAAAACTACCAATACCATTTTACAAAGCATTAACAAGAAATCATTAGAACATGTAACAGAAACATTGTATTAATCACAGAGGGGATTTAATTTTCACATGAGCTGGACAAATCAAATTGCCGAAGATAGCCTGGAAGATAATATTGTCAAATAGAAAAGTATATTTTGGAACCAATTGAAAGATAAAGCTATTTAAAATCTAGAATTGTGTGATGAGGCAGGTTTAATCTCAGGTAAAAAGATTCCCTGGGAAGAAGTGATAATAATGCAATAGAATTCATTGCTAAATATGAGAATGACACATTCTTGCCAAAAAAAACGAGAATTCTAAATTCAAGCAAAGTCAATTATATTAATATCCATGCTTGATTAAATGGCATGATGGTAAATATAAAGAGGAAAATATTTAAAGAAATAGTTTGAAATGTTCATACCACTATTTAAACTAAACAGTGACAGAGGCTAGTGCATTGTTCACTGGGAAGTTAAGGGTAGCAGTAGATTAAAAGAAGCGCCTTATAATGTAGTGAAATTTAGGAACAAGTGTGAGAATTGGGTAGGTTCTGGTAGCAAGTAAAATACAGTCAAGAAGTTGACATATGTGTAAAATTTTTGAACATGCGAATTAACTAACCAGATTGTAAAAGCTATTGTAAGTGTATAAAAAGGAGGAGAGTAGCTAAAGTAAATATTGGTCCCTTAGATACAAAGACAGAGTAAATTACCATGTGGAATGATGAATTGGAGAAGGCATCAAACAAATATTTGTATCCATATTCACAGTGGAAGACAAAAGTATCTCAGAAATACAGTCTCTCAACAGAGATAATGAAATTAAGGAAATTAACTCATAGAATTATCAAATGGTTATGGCAACCCAGTAGAACATTTGGCCCATTGTCAATGCAGGCTTCCTGAGAGAGCAATTCACCCTAATATAATTCCTCTACATTTTTCATATAGGCCTGCAATCTTTTCCTCTTCACTGATAGTCCAATTCCCTTTTGAGAGTTTCAATTGACTTGCCTCCACCACAGTTTCAAGAAATGCATTCCAGATCCTGGCTACTCACTGCACATTTGTCTTAAATCTATGCCATTTGCTTTTCTATCTTTCAATCTATGGGAACAGTTTTTCTCAGTATTTGCTCTGTGCAGATAGTAACTAAAAACAGAGAAAATCCTTCGTAAAATGTAACAGATTTAAAAAAATCCCTAAGATCTGACGGTCCATGTACCAGTACTTTAAAATCAGTAGCTGCAGAGATTGTGGATATGCCACTTGTGATTTTCTAGAATTTCCTAGATTCCAGATTAATCCCAAATTGTTGAATATTAGCAAGGTTACAGGCCAGTTTGACACCAGACTTTTGAAAGTACTGAAATGCATTATTAATTAAAGTGTTAACAATGCACTCAGAAAAATCGTAGTATGATTGGACAAAGTCACTGTTAATTGCGTGACAAATCTATTAGAGGTTTTCTCTTTAAGGATTCTCCGTGGAGGGTAGAAAGGAAAGAGCCAGCAGATGTGTTTTGCTTGGTCTCCTAGTGAAATCTGATAAAGTGCCAAACAAATCTAACATATAGGGCAAGGGCTTATGATTTGAGAAAAATATATGCATAAATGGAGGATTATTTAATAGGAAGCAGTTGATGGGGATAAGTGGAGCACTTTTACATTTCCAGGTTGTAACAGCTCTGTTAGTGCATATAAACTAAAATGGGTTACTAGGGAAGGAGGGGCACTCCACTTTCTCAAGGGCAAATAAAGATGAACAACAATTTCTGGATGTCAGTGGCAGTTTTTTTTCCCATGGAAGAATAGAAAGTCAGTTGATTATCACAAAGATCAGTGCTGGGGGGCTCTTAGTTATTTGTAAACTACATTAATTACTGAAACAGAGACCCAAAAATAACAGATCCAAGTATTTTTTTCATTGATAGTTAAGTGGGAATGTAACTGTGAAAATGCACTGAAGCCGCAAACCGATATAGACAAAATAAAGACTAAATTATACAATAAACAAGTGGTAACCAACTGGCAGATAGAGTATAATATGGGTAAATATGTGGTAATTCACTTTGGTGATAAGAACAGTGAAACAAGACTTTTCAAAGATGGTATCACATTAAAAAGTGCTGTTTAGAGGGACTTGGATACTATCATAGGATCACAGAAAATTGAGATTGAGGTAGAGCAAGCATATAGGAATGCAAATAGCATGCTAACTTTTATCAGAGATCGGAAGAACTGCCAATGCTGGAGTCAGAGGTAATGCAGTGTGGAGCTGGAGGAACACAGCAAGCCAGGCAGCATTAGTGGAGCAAGAAAGCTGATGTTTCGGGCTGGGTCCCATTTCTAAAGAAGGGTCCCGACCCGAAATGTCAACTTCCCTACTCCACTGATGTTGCCTGGCCTGCTGTATTCCTCCAGCTCCACACTGTGTTATGCTAACTTTTATTGCAAGATGTGTTGTGTACGGGCATAATTTGCTATGATTGCACAGAAGACCTGTGCACAATTTTAATCGACATTTTAAACAGCGGTGTTTTGGGAACAGTCCAACAAAACCTCAATAGACTTTGGAAAGAATAATATGTTCTGTGGCAAACAGCTGAATAAATTGAATGATATTCTTTGGAGTTTAGAGAATGACTATTCAGGGGCTTGAAAGTGAATACTCAGAGGCTGTTCTCTAGGCTGGGTAATCTAGATCATTGGGGCACAGTCTTAAGAAAAGTGGCCAACCATTCCAGATTTTTTAATCATATTATTGTGGGTTTAGAGCAATGTCTACCCAGATTGCTGTGGATATTGCAGTATTGTATATATTTATGGTTGGTAGAGACAGATTTTTAGTTTCTTGGAAATTCAAGGGATATTGAATACAGGTGGGAACGCGGAACTAAAGTTAAAGATAAGTTATAATCATACTGAATGTAAAGCTGACTTAAAGGTCTTACACATTCCAATTTTGTGCCTATTCTTTTATTCTGATGTCTAGATTAGATTCCCTACAGCGTGGAAACAGGCCCTTCGGCCCAACAAGTCCACACCGCCACTTGAAGCATCCCACCCAGACCCATCCCCCTATAGGCCACACACCCCTGAACACTACGGGCAATTTAGCACGGCCAATCCACCTAGCCTGCACATCTTTGGACTGTGGGAGGAAACCGGAGTACCTGGAGGAAACCCACGCAGACACGGGGAGAATGTGCAAACTCTACACAGACGGTTACCCGAGGCTGGAATCGAACCTGGGTCCCTGGCGCTGTGAGGCTGCAGTGCTAACCACTGAGCCACCGTGCTGCCCAAAGTGACTCGCCCAGGCTGAGCACTAAAGCGACCAGGAAATAGGCTGCCCCGGGACTTGAACTCGGATCCCAGCGGTCTTAAACCCGCGTGCTCACCATTACACCATTGTAACCAGAGTTGTCCAGGAGTCGGCTGAAACAGACAAGAGCTGATACAATTCAGCCACCTAAAAAATTAACAAGAACGTATCCTGCCTTTTTTCCTCAGGACAGCGGTTGGTTGTACTGGATCTACAAACACAAGCATAAGTTAACAGATACGTTTCATATGTGGCATACCATCAGCGTTCTATTCCTTTTTCCCTCATGTGCTTATCTAGTTTTCTCTTAAAGGCGCCTCGATTTTCTATCAATTTGAGTGAAGTGGTTTGAGCTCAAGGCCTTGAGAGTGCAATTCCCTAACTTGTGCTACTGCTGGCCCTCTATTATGGATGGATATATTAACATTGAAGATGCCTCTTCTTCGTTACATCTGTCCCAATCATCTATCGTTTCCTTGCTTGCTTGCTGGTGTGAAGGTATGATGAATCACCAGCATCATCAAATATGTTTTCATAATACAGATCCATCAAATTATCTGCTCTCTAGCATGACCACCGGTGTCATTTTGAGGGTATGCCACTGCCCATGTAGTGATGTGTAGTGTGGGATGACCTCCAATCATGATTTGAGGACAATATTACAGATTAAGTAGGTAGAAAAATGAAGGGAGGGAGAAAAGAAACCTAGACAATAGAGAGAGAGAGATCAAGAGCAAACAAAAGCTACATGACTCAATTTTTACTCTTTCTAATATTACACAGTGATGATATGCCTGCAAATTGTGGAGTCATAACACAAACAAACTGCTTATTGTTTAATTGAGAAATGAGTTAAGGCAGATTATCACTGAAATGCAGGACACAACCTCCAAGGATCTAAAGGGTGTATATAATGAGACAACCTCAATAAAGAAATGTGGTTAACATTTGGTCTTAATGAATATTCAGAGCATTAGAATTCAAAGGTTGGATCTCGCATAGAAATGATGGGGTTATGACATTGATTGCATTTTTGTTAAGTAGTCTCTCGAATCTTTTCAAAGCATCACCCGTTTGGCACTTCCATTTCAAATGGCTAATTCACAATTACAACAAGATGACTGATAAAAAGGAAATTGATGTTGATCAAGCCTAATTTTAAGCCTGAAGGTGAGAAAGGGGAAAAGAACCCTGCTGCATATGGAATTCTAAATATTTGTAAAATAAATTACAATTTTGCCAGAGTTCTATTTTTGGAGCTATATGGTAAACAGCGTTGAAACTCAAATCATTAATCATACACGGTACTCATACACAAGAGTGTGTTTAAACAAAGAACATTGTTTTAAGCATTTAGAGGCAGGAATTTATGAATCATAGCCAAAATGTGCTTCCACTTCACAGGTGAACAAACATATATTATGCAGTTAAGCACCTGTCTGACATTTTGCTCAACATTTTGCTCGTTTGAAGTTTTGTTCTGTTTCCAGCAAGAAAGTTCTAGTTACTGAGTAAGGAAGCTCAGAACTATACTTCAATTTTCTGCAGCAAAGTCACAATAGTTCCATTGGTTGGGAAAGCAGAACAAAAAAAGGATCATTTGTCATGCCTTTACTAAAAAATCAAATAACAAAATTAGCATTTATTTTTAATTAATTCACAGGGGGAGGGCTGTAATGATTGGAATGAATCTGCCAGGTGGCCCTCATGGAAGTTGAGATCCGTGACTGGGTCTGTTAACCTGGCCTGATCAGGGACCCCTAGCTGACAGATATCAACAGGATTGTCAGAGGTTCTGTTCACACTGGGAGCATATCTGAGCTAGCTGGGTCAGGGCCATGTGCTACGCCAGTGCAAATAAAGCGTGACTTGGTGAGTGGATACCAGCTTTTGTGGAGTTATTTCAAGGACATTGTTGGCTAAGCTAGAATTTATTGCCAATCCCTCATTAGAATCTAAATCTAATGCCCATCTCAAAATATAATGAGAGTCAACCACATTAGATGGGCTTCAGATTGGTATGACAGGTCGGCACAACATCGAAGGCCGAAGGGCCTGTACTGTGCTGTAATGTTCTATGTTCTATGTTCATGTCCCCTGAGCATTACCGGGTTCCTTGGATTAACAGTCCAGTGATGATACCACAATGCTGTTGCTTTCCCCTTTGTGATTTGGCTTAGATTTGATCAGGTTGGTGTTGTGATCACACGGAAGCCCAAAATTAAAATTCTCTATTGTATACCTTTTGTTTTCCATGGAATTAGACTGTATGACAGCCGACAGATATTCAAGATGATGATGGTGACAACGAAATGGATCCTCAGCAGCTGGGCCTTAGGCTCAGGAATTCTCTTCTTAAATCCTCACCGCCTTTCTAACACCCTTTAAGACCCTTCCCTGACAAAATTGTCAATGATCTGTCACAGGTTATAGAATCCCTACAGTGCAGAAACAGGTAATTGAGCCTGCACCGACCCTCTGAAGAGCATTCCACCCAGATTCATTCCCCCTCAGATTATTCTCTGTAATCCTGCTTTTCCCATGACTGATCTACACTTCCCTGGGCACTATGGGCACTTTATCAAAACACCTAACCTGCACATCTTTGGACTAGAGGAAGAAACTAGAACACCTGGAGGAAAGCCACACACAGACATGGGGAGAATGTGCAAATTCCACACAGTCTGTCCCCCGAGGATGGAATTGAACCCATGTCCCTGGCACTATAAAGCAGCAGTGCTAACCCCTGAGTCACAGTGTTTCCCAATTCCAGTGAAACACATCAGCAAGTTTTATTATGCTAGAGGTGCATTATAAATGCAAGCACTGTTATCTCTGCATTTAATTACAGCTGATTTGTCATGGAGATTTTCTAATTTAGCTTGCTAACAGGGGAAAGAATGGGCTATTATGCTAAGTGCTCTGCTGTGAAATGGATGAAATTCACTGGGAATCATTCTATTTGTTTCTAGATCTGCATAAGCTAAAAAGATTTTCTGATTTACTTTGTCCTCATCAGTGTTCAGGTTATAAAATAAATATATCTCAGGGTATGTGCAAGATGACAGTCTCTAGTACATGAAAAGATGGAAAATCAGTGAGGGCCTTCAGACAGGTGCAGGGCAATTAATCTCAGCTAATGATGCGATGGACATCCAATCCAGCCACAGACTGCCTAACGCTGACCTATACCATCCTAGGTACTGAGCACAAGCAGCCACTCAATAAACCATCCTCATCACTTGGACAGTATGGTTCCCAGTCCATTTCATCTAATTAAATTTTGCTGAAGAATTGTGCACAGTGGGGCTGATTTATGGATACAGTAGCTTGTTGACGTTGGTGGTTAGAAATTGGATGACAAAGCTGCAGAACGTCACATAATAGTCAAAGAGTATGACCTATAGCGTGGAGTGCCCCTGTGAGTCCGCCCCTTCAATTGGTTTAGAACAGAGGATTTCCATTCCTCCCATGAATCACAATCCATCCCTATGCATGTTCTGCCCATCTTACTGACTGAATGATGGGAACCTTGGAGTCCCATGGTCCTTGATTGAACTCATGCAGCCATTAATAATTTGAGTGTTCATTTAGAGGCATGTTTTATAAACCTGAGGATTCCTACAAGACTACTCTTTGTCCACATATAAAAAAATCTTACCTGGGGACTCTCCCAAGAAAACATGGACATATGATCATTCTCGTTTTAGCCATCCCTGATAATGGTAATCCGAGCGCTGCCTGCTTGTACCTGTTCGCAATACACAGCTATCACTAAGCATGTTTACCACGTAGCTCCAAAAATAGAAATCTGGCAAACTTGCAATTTATTTAGAATTCTATGTACAGCAGGGTTTTTTTTTTCTTTCTCACCTCAGAATTAAGAATAGGCTTGATCAAGATCCATTTCCTTTTTTTCAGTCATCTTGTTGCAGTTGTGAATTAGCCACTTGTAATGAAAGTGCCATATGGGTGATGCTTTCCTGACGAGGATTTGATTTGATTTGGTTTGTTGTCACACTTGTGTGTTATAAAATGTAATAAAAAGTGTTATTTAGTGTGGCCACTCTGAAAATAAACCATAACACAGAACATAAAGCCAGGAGAATAAAACAATGAAGTTGACCTTATTGTCTTATCTCAAGGCACTTAGATGGCCTTTGGAACAGCTCCCGCTTCTAGCTCAGCTCGTCCATCCTGATGACTGAAGCTATGAATTTAGGAAAGAGTTGTGATTGATGCAAATAGTTTGTATATGAGTGACATTGATGTGGCATGTTGGGCAGTGTGAGAAGCTTGTAGTATAGTTGTTAGAGTGTAGCATTGGAATATGCATTCACTGTTCTTGACTGCTCATGTGAGTCATGCTAAGCTAAAAAGATTTTCTGATTTACTTTGCCCTCATCAGTGTTCAGGTTATAAAATAAATATATCTCAGGGTATGTGCAAGATGACAGTCTCTAGTACATGAAAAGATGGAAAATCAGTGATGCATTTTAGTCATGCTAAATCTACGAAACTGTGATAATCTCCCTTAGCCACACCACTGCTGCTGGATAAAAGATTCACCACTCTCAGGTGCCATCTTGCCTCCACTAATGCTGCTGCCATGGGTTCAGGCTGGGCAGCCTCACCAATACAACTGCTGCTGGTGATGCAGGGCTCCGCACTTGGACCAAGCTCACTCTCGTTGCGGCCTCCTCCATAAGGCTTCGAGGTCTAGCCATGGACCTGGAGCCTTGGCTCAGCCAGCGAGATTGTACCCGGGGTTGAGCCTGGGACACGCTCCTTGCTCACCAGGGAGATCTCGGGCTGGGGTGAATCACGTCCACCTTGTCCTGGCATTGCTGCCACTGCCACCTTTGACGTATATTCGACCTCGCTGCCCCCTGGACCCGTGCTGCCATCTTCATCCGCCATTCTGCACAGGGCTAACACTGCTGCAACTGAGGCTTTAAACACCTTAAAGACAAAAGGAGTAAAAATAAATAAAGGAAAAAAGAAGCAAAGGAAAAAGAAGCAGGTGGAAGTAGACAAGGCCCGAGCTCAGTCGCCAAAATGTTGCCACTCTACAGCTGCCATTTTGAAGATGGTATCTTGGCAGGTTCACCTGTGCAATGTAAGTCTGTACCTCTTAAAGGAGAGGATATATTTTGGCAGCAGTCTGTGCTAGAATATAGAATCATTGAATTATACAATACCAAAGGTGCCCTTTGGCCCATCAAGTGTTTACCACCGAAACTACTGTCACTCCACATTAGTTCCATGTTCCAGCATTAGGCCCATAATGTTGAATGTTATATTTTATGGTAGTAACTTAGTTATGAGGAAGACAAAAGAAGGGCACTGTGTTGCTCCGTTGTTTTATAACAGAGAAGTGGAGGTCTTGTCTAGAATATGATATGGAAAAGACGGGTCCTTTACCTGTTGGATATAATGTAAAGATAATAAGAACAGATAGTCAAACAGTTCACAGTCAGGAGAATAATCCTGCAACCTGAATACATTGCCGCAAGAAATTCAATATATTCACATGAGCAGTCAAGAACAGTGAATGCATATTCCAATGCTACACTCTAACAACTATACTACAAGCTTCTCACACTGCCCAACATGCCACATCAATGTCACTCATATACAAACTATTTGCATCAATCACAACTCTTTCCTAAATTCATAGCTTCATCTCATCCTCACGTACAGAACACTGTATTGGAAATTAGTTTAAGTAGAAAGTTATATAGATATAGAGCATAAATAGAAATAAATATATCTGACCCAGTAGCCATTTCAGAGAGCTGACTGCATGATGACTGAGGCTGAGACCCAAAAATTCAAGGTGTTTGATGTTTCAGATGGATGGCTAAGTAGGAGGAGGTGCTGAATGGTTTTGTTCGTTCAGGATGATGTCAGTACATTAGGGTATTAGTTGTATATTATCAATTAATAATTAGTATACTAATTAACGATCAGTGTGGGATGATTTTAGTGGAAGATTAAGGTGAGAAGCAGTTTAGACAGAGATAAGAAATATTAAAGGTAAAAAGTCACTGATGGGCATAGCTTATAGACTTCCTAACTGTAGCTAATGGTAACAAAAACTGAAATTGCTGGAAAAGTTCAGCAAGCCTGACAGCATTTGAGGAAGAGTCACTCAATGCAAAATCTTAACTCCGATTTCTCCCCACAAATGTTGCCAGACCTGCTATCTTTTCCAGCAATTTCTGCTTTTGTTTCTGGTAATAATTACAGCATCCACAGTTCTTTCAGTTTTTATGTAATTAATAGTAGCTACGCTGTAGGACTGGATCTAGAGGAGGAAATGATGGAGTTTTCATCAAGTTACTTCAATAATCATGGATGCTTTTTATATTAACATGGATGGAAGCAATCAGATTGGCAAAAGTTCATAGAATGATTCTTAGAGCAGTTCCGTCTAGTACCAACCAGGCAGCAGGCTATTTTAGACCTGGTAATGACTATTGATGAAGGATTCTGAGAGCTAAAACTGAAACACCCAAAGAGGAGCACTTCACCTCTGTAAAAGGATCGTGAAAAGTGATGTAGCCTGCCTATCAGCAACTTCTAGTAGTCAAATAAAATAAAGTAGCTGTATAGGACCATAGTGAGAAGGCATTTGTTATACTGTGTTCAATTTGACTCTACTTCTTTTAAATAAGACTTTTTACCTTTAATATCTCTTATCTCTGTCTAAACTTCTTCTCACCTTAATCTTCCACTAAAATCATCCCACACTGATTTAAATTTATACTAAAGTATAATTTATCAGAACCACTTCAGTTTCAATTAATTCATTCCTGGCATGAACAGTTTATCAAAGGAAGAGATGTTGGATAAGTTGAACCTTTACCTATTGGATTTTAGAAGAATGTGAGGCTATTTAAGATACTGAGGGAAATGAAAAGGGTGTATACAGAAAGGTGGACACTATATACCTCCACTGGGTATGCTTTCTACAGGAGTTGTGCAAAATAATTTACTTGGCTATTCCATTATCTTCCCATCAACCCAGATCTCTCCTGTTTAACACAGGAATTATCTCTGATGAAATTGGCAGCCCTAACACCAAGGGTTAATACAGGGTTGATTGAGATTGCCAAAATATGATTGGTATGGGATGCTAAGCCAGAAGGGACAGGCATTTTTTTTTGTGCATTGGGAGAACTACTTCCTTTCCTCTGAGCTACCTGTATCTGAAAAACTCATCCTTTTAATCCCACTCACATCACTCCACCAACTTCCTAAATTCCCCATGACACAGACACATCTTATTCTCAGATGTATGCTGCCCATATTGTGGGTCTACTTGCAGTACCTGTAGCATCCAGTAATGAACGTGAGACCAGTTTGATTCATGGGGACAGGTCCTGGGCATGGGGCTTCCTGCCCCAGTGAGGGAAAAAAAAAGTCCTACTCATGGAAAATGTAGCCTGTCTGCAGCATTAAATGGCAGTGGGTCCTGTGTTTATCTAGTCTACCAGTTCACTGCTGATCTTTCCAAACGGTAGGTATAGATCAGAGTGTTGTACACATCAAATGGAGCTGCTGCCCAACTAACGTCAAATTTATTCTTCACTGGTCTTCCCTCTGCATTCCTTTGTGAGGAGTTTGGGGGAAGGAGGGAGAAGGTGCCTGTACTATAATTTTCATTCATGAAAGGATGCCTCCCCCTGTAAGAGGCTTTAAAACTATTGGACACAATTTAGCGGATAAAGATCTTGTTTTCATTAAAACTAAACTGAAAACTTCTTTCTGAGGGCATTGATTGTCTATAGATCTCTCAGTGCTAACGTGTGATGGAGGCAGGATTACTTTTACTTCCGGATAAAGTTGATACATTTTTGATAAGACAGGAGAGTTACTGGGGGCGGGAATGTAGGGTAGGGTGGAACATAGAACATACAGCACATGACGGGACCTTTGGCCCACGATGTTGTGACTACCTATTATCTTAGTAAGATCACACTACCCTGCATACTCTATATTCCACTATCATCCATTACATATTCTTATGTGTTTAGCAGTTCATAGACGAATAGATTATAAGGGTTGCTGAGACTCAGAGGAGTGGCATTGGCTCTGTGAAGCATGAACCTGTTCTACGCTCTCAGAATGATAGCATTTGTTCTCCCAGTGCTGTTACTGTACCAACGCCTTTTGCTGCTGCTCATCAGCCTGCAAATCGAGATTGCCCACCTCAGGCCTTGAGTGTGCACTGCAAAAGCACGGCAAGAGTTACTTGAGGTTATCTAGCAAGGTTATCTCCAGCTTCTCCACACTACAGGAAGAATGTGACTGCATGAGAGAGAATGCAGAAGAGATTCACTGAGATAATGCCTGGTCTGGAGCAATTTAACTATGAAAAGAGTCTGGATAGACTGGGATTGTATTCTTCAGAGCAGAGAAGACTAAGAAGGGACCTGATGGAGGTGTACAAAGTAAAGAGGGACATAAGGTAGAGAGGGAGAAAAGATTTTCCTAAAAGGAATATGGGCCAAGCGCCAGTAGGTGGGACTACTTTAGTTTGGGATTGTGAACAGCATGGACTGATTGGACCAAAGTGTCTGACTCTGTGATTCTACGACTCTATTAAAAGGGAGAGTCAATAATCACGGGCATAGTTTTAAGGTAAAGTGAAAGATATTTGGGTATTTGAGTAAACGTTCTCAGTTACTAGTGAATATCTGAATTTCAGTACCTTAAAAGAGTGGCATGACTGGCAACCCTCAATATAGTTAAGAAATACTTAGGAGTGTTGCGAATTCTGTGTGAATTAGAGCCAGATTTCAAGAGGACATGGGTAGTTGTGTTTAATGGTCTGATGTGTGACAAATTATACTTAAAGCAGAGAAGCGCGTGGTAACAGATCTTCAATGAACAAAGAAATGTATTAGCAGATGATCTGTGGGTTTATGTGCACAAATCATTAATGAAGGTAGCACAGGATGAGAAAGAGACAACATGCGAAATCCTACGGTTTATAAAGTGGGGTCTACAGGAAGGAAGCAATGGTGAACGTCTTTATAAATTCTGGTTCAGCTCTAATTGAAACATTTGACCAGTTAGGTGCACCACTCACTGGGAAGGATGTGAGGCATTAGAGAGGAGATAGAAAGGAGCTAAAAGAATCCAGACTGGGAGACATTGATAACGTAAATAGATTGGACAGGTCTCCAGACTACTCTTGCTGAGCTTTAACTGTTCAAGCACCTCTGGGATGCCCTTGTTGTGCTATTAATTGTCTCCTGGCTCTGATCATTCAGCCACGCTTTTGGATCGCGGCTACTCTCGCAGTGTTCAATGCTTCAACTTACTCCTGTTCTGCTCTTGGGTCTCCAGGTTTTAAATACCTATGAAGTGCTTCTTTAGATCGGCAAATGTTTCCATTTTTACACTGATTGAAATGTACAAATGACTACCAGTTCTGGTTGAAATGGATCAGAAGTTGGTCACAGTGAGAGGAAATCTTTCAATGTCAATTTCTTCTTTGTGGGAATAATATAAGTGGACTTTCTCCTTCAGGCCATAGATAGATCATGTATTCTGCCTGAATCCTTCTCACTGGCAATTCTGATGTGATTCCTTTGGGAAGATAAGTGGCTTGCTGTACTGAAGTCTGTATGATAAATTTTCCTGCTCTTTTCATTGTCATTCCTAGATGAATTAGTTACTTGAAATTCACTTTTGCAATCAGGAGTTAAAGCCCTCTCCACAGAACTTACATGTGATATGAAAAATTATTATCATACCGTAAAAGGATAGTGGTTGCTTAATCGGTTGTTAAAATCATAACTTCACGCAATGTAACTGCAGAGATATTATAATTTAAGCCATAATCTTTTACAAAAAAGTTGAATGGCACAGACACAATATGAAAAGTTTGCATAATTTTAAAGCACAGTTAATGGTTACTTATCAAAGATAATATATCACAGGGATCATTTCCACAGATTCAAAATAAATGCCTGACTGCATCCTGGAGATTCCCATTTTGAACCATTGTCATGTCCCATTAGTTAACTGAACTGAAAATGTTGATGTCCATTTTGAACCAAAGTCTCTCCAGGAGTTTAATAGTTGTCTGCCATTTCCATACATCTTCCTTATGCCAGCTCCTGTGATGAACAATTAAGTGAATGCAGTTCTGGATCTTTCTGTAATTACCACATCTTTACACCCTGTTGCTTGTGCGACACTAATTACAACCATTACTAGATGATAATACAGAAATTATCTTTCTACTACATGAAAATGTGACAGGTCCTTGAGAGCTGTATGATAATGGTCATTTTCTTACCCATTTGCTGCAAGTTTTAAAATCTTATTAATAATATTTCAATGCCGATTGAAAAGAGTGTTAACTTATTATTGGGTTATTTAGTTATTTTACACAAAATAACATAGTTTTGATTTCTATCTTCTACCATATTCCATTTATATATGGGCTGCCAGTTGATACAGGGAAATTGCAAGGACATTAAGTTTTAACAGACAATGTTCCACGGGATATCAACAAACAGCAACAACTAGACTTATAATCTTTCTCACTGGATATGTATACATACATATATATTCATGCAATGTTCAGAGTTATGCATTCTAATTTCATCAAGCAGTTAATCAATATTTTAATAGCATTACAATTATGCGTGATTATTTATAACTGTGAATAAGGGAACAGCATGAGGTGTAAGAGAGAGTACGAGAAAGAGTAATTGGAAGTTCTACAAAGAATTCTCACTCACATTTATATATTCCCATTGCTGCTTCAGTTGGAGAAAAGTCCAAGCATAATTGCAGATGTGTGAAAGCTTGTTCCATTTGGATGAATCCTGTAACTTGTTATCACTGTGCATTCCAGAATTTGTTCAATCATTCGGTGCTAAGTTCCATTCCTGACCATGACTGCACAGGATTTGTGCGTCTCATGTAAAAATATTGTTTTCTTAAGCTGCGTTATGAATGAAAATCATTGTGAATTTTTACAACAGTTAATTTTTCATTATCTGCCTTCTATTTATTTTCTCCATGGAATCTGTTGGGGCAGAATAACTAGACAAAACACTACCATTCCCGGTATCAAAGAGTTTATTTGTTTCACTCTGGTGGGAAGGGAGCCTCTGGGATATCAGGAGCTTCTTCACTGAATAAAGGGAAGACTTAAACTGTTGACCTGTCTTGGTGTTATTCAATCAGTTGTGAGCTGATTGCATTATTGATTGATTACATACACATTGAATCAGGTCAGTCACGTGCCTGTATTTTCAGTTTTCAGGTCTAGGTCTTTCCATGACGTTGACCAGACAAGCTTATCACTTGTCCTTGGGCTTCCACAATGCATTTCATTCAACCATGTTCTAATACTGCTGATTTCTGCATCTGCCATTCGATCCTCACTGCTTGCAGGGTGGGGACTTCTCCCCAGGGCTGTCTGTCCACAGGAATTCTGTAAAAACCCTACATGACTGGTACATTTAAAACTCCATTAATTATTCGTGTATGTACGTGTATATGTGATTATAATCACCTAAAGGATATTAAATAATACGAGTCAAACTTTTCCCCTTTATCCCATACTAATTAGCAAACTTTGAATTAGTTTTCATGAGGAGCTTCCATCAGGGCATCTCAAGTATGTTTCTAATCAAAACCGTCTTTGTTTAAGCAGTGACAATGTTTTTGCTTCTTATTACAAGACACTTTACAACTTATCTGGTGGCTATATGTACCAAGGCCATGATTCTGACTGCATAAATTACTTCCTCAGCTAACAATTTTCTTCAGTCATTCTTATGTCAAATAAAAAATAACTTAGGATAGCCATTTTAAAGTTTACTAAACACAATAGGCAGCCAAAATACATATGAAGGGAAGAGAAGATGAAAATTGTCAATAACGAGGGAAATGTTTATGGCTAGCGAGGAATGTAAAGTGGCTGTTATAAACTTTCAGAATGACAGCAGCCTCCTTAATTAAGTTTATTCCTCACTTTTTTCAAATTTTGTTTTTGCCCTAACAGAGTCCATCATGAATCAAAATATGTGACAACTCATATGCAGGCTCTAAGCGTGACTATCTTATGTAACTTGATTTGGTAAGTCTAATGATCTTGTTCATTCAATGAAGTGCATTTGTACCGCAGTATAGTCAAACATTTGGTTCATTATTTGAAATAATTATTAACGAATTATGTTAAAATATGTTCAATGTTTCTCTAACTGTTGCATTGCTCCAACACATTGTTGGTTTGCTAATTTCTATCCACCTCTAAGAGCACTTCCATAATATCTACTTTCTGCATTACGAGAGCGCCCAACTGAAGATAATAAGAAGAGAATTATGTTCTGGAGTACACACTTGGAGTTGGAAAAATATCTAGGCACAGAAGGAATGGTTTCTGCATTCACTGGCATGCAGACCTCAGCTTATCCTCCTTCACAGTGAAACACAAGATTTAAATTTATGTAAATATGACTGTCTTGATCCCAGCATATTGCAAAACATTTGGTCAATGAAATAGTATTGAGGCATCATCACAGTTGTGAGGTACAAAATACAGTTGCCAATTGTGCACAAGGTTTCACAAAACAAAAAAAAAATGACCAGATCATTTGTTTTAGCAAACTTGGGTGAAATATAAGTATTGGTCACATCATGATGGAGAACACACATTCTCCCCTTCAAAATAAAACCAGGCTTAATGTCTCATCCAAAATGTAGCATCTCTAGTCATATAGAACTCCCTCATGTGCTTCATTAAAGTATCAGAAGTCGGATGATACCAGGTTATCATCCAACAGATTTATTAGAAATCACAAGCTTTCACAGCACTGTCCCTTTGTCAGGTGAAGTGAGACAGTAGTGCACAGACACAGAATTTATAGACAGAGATAGCAATGGGCAGAGATATCAAAAAGATCATACAAATAGTGTGAATAGAGTGTTGACAGGCTGAATAATAGGTCTCTGCAAGTGATCAAGTGTGTCAGACAGTGTGAGTTATAGTATCAACAGCTGGATAACAAGCAAAGGGGATGATCTGTAATCCAGTTAAATGAGGCAGAGAGATAATTATAAAAAGTTAAAAATAAGATAGTACAGGAGACAAAGCAAATGATTGGAATAATATAATAGGTATAAGGGTTCAATGTCAAAGGTCTAACCAAAGTAATAAGCAATCCAAAACTGTACAAACGAATTAAGGTAAAAAGATTGTAACAACTAATCCAGGTGATGATGTCTAAACAGGTACAGAACAGTGTGGTGGGGACACATGTAGCATGACATGAACCCAAGATCATGGTTGAGACTACTTTCATGGGTATGGAGCTTGGCTATCAGTCTCTGCTCAGTGATTCTGTGTCGTTGTATATCTCAAAGGCCATTTTGGAGGACGCTTACCCAAAGATAGGAGCAGAATGTCCTGGACCGTTGAAGTGTTCCCTGATTGCAACTCCCTTCACTTGTTGTCCAGCTGTTGGCACTTTACTCACACCATCTGACACACTTGATCGCCTGCACAGCCCTATTATTCAGCCTGTCAACACTCCACTCACACCATTTGTGTGATCTTCCAATCTCTCTGCCCATTGATCTCTCTGCCCATAAACTCTGTGCCTGCGTGCCTTTCTCTCATTTCACCTGATGAAAGGTCAATGCTTTGAAAGCTTCTGGTTTCAAATAAACCTGTTGGACTATAACCTAGTGTCATCAGACTTCTGAACTGGTCCATCTCAGCACAACACCAGCACCTTCACACGTCATTAAAATATTAACCTAGATTATTATCTCAAGCCTCTGTTGTGAGTTCAACTTTTGGATCCAAAGTTAAGAGTGCAAAAACACAGCTGACACCTATAACTTCATGCTCATCTTCAAATAGTGCAGGCTACAGTGCTCCTAATTAAAGGAAGTTTATTGTGAGCTGAATCTATTTCTCAGATGGCTTTCTTACATGATAAATCTGGAAAAAAAATGTTGGGCGAAAAGGAAAAGTTTTAATGAGAATAATGGATAAGCAACATAGGAATTATTTATTATCAATATTTTTACAAATGTGTAGATGTTTGTGTAATAAAATCTTAACCCAGCAGTTAACAGAAAAATAATAATTGTGACAAGTATAAGAGGAGAGCAACATTAAAGTCTAATTATTCTAATAGTTTCTACCATCTTCATAATACAACAAAGTTGAATTGTTGAATCTAATAATGTTACTCATCCAATGGCAAAATACAACAGTAATCTAATCAAACTGTTGACTGATTATTTTCTTGGTATGCTGACCTATCTTTCACAATTAATTTCATTCTGTTGATTTTATGATTTTTTTTCTGGAAAATTAATATCCAGTCATTTGTATTTGTGTTACCACAGAAGTTAGCTTGCCTCTGCATACCAAAGAGGTTTTGTCATGGAAAGTAGGCATTCTTAACAAGGAACGTCCAAGATTTATGATCTAACTGGAGACAAATTAGCTTTTAACTAGGAGTTATAATTTTGTTGTAATGCAGTATTCATCACCATGAGCTTGAAATATATATAAACCTTACCTTACTACATGGCTCTGGGGACTAGAAACGCCAATGAAAGAAGGTAGAGAAACTTTGTTAAGTAATGGTGAACTCTTTGCTGCTTAATTCATTGGAACATGGAACAGGAATAGGCCTTTCAGCTCCTTGAACCTGTTCTACCACTTAATGAGATTACAGCTGATCTGAAGTTTAATGCCATATACCTTTGCTTTACAAAAATGTATCTATCGCAGATTCAAAATTAACAATGAATCCTGCATCCAAACAGTTCCAAACATCGACCACCTTTTGTGTATAGGAGTGCTTCCTAACATGTTTCCTGAACAGTCTGGCCCTAATTCTTAGCCTATGTCCCCCAGCTGTAGAATCCTCAACGAGTAAAAGTAGTTTATCTTTAACTAACCCGTTTTTTTCCTGTTAATATTGTGAAGACTTCAATCAGATCATCCTTTAGTCTTCTAAATTCGAGAGAAATCAACACCAATTTGTAAAATCATCTCTCATAACTTAGCCCCTGAAATCCAGGTATCACCCTTGTAAATCTATGCTATACTCTCTCCATGGCCAATATATCCTTCTTAAAGCATGGAGCCCCAGATCTGCTCACAGTACTCCAAGTGGGCTCAACTCCACATCAAATCAGAAACAACAGACATAGCAGCTGCTGTGGTCAAAATAAACATTGTATCCTCAACAGTAACCATGTGCCAGGGCATTGAAATGTGTATTCTGTGCCTGTGAATCAGAAATCAAAAATTCTGCCGTGACCTTATTACCTCTGTGTATCAGATATCCTCTTGCCAGTGGCTCTGCTACTTCTTGGAATCAAAACCCTGTTCCTCAACAACTTTAAATTCCTGGATAGTTGCTGACTCTTGAGGACTTTTTAAAAAACTTTCATGCTGCTCAAGCTGCATTGAAATGGCCTCGATCCTGCCACTCGTGACCCTCATTAACACTGGCTGAGCAGTGCTCCCACTGAAGGGACTCTTTAACTGCATTAACTATGATTTCTTTCCTTGTTTTATGAAATGTTAACGTGCCCTTTTTTTTATCCGCATGTGTAGCCGGACCCTGCATTCATTATGCACCTACTGTTCATCAGAATGGTTCTACAACTTGCTCTGTGCCCTCCTGTATGCTTTCAGAATCCCCTCTTTTATTTTCTCTTTCACATTCCTGACTGGTACCTGGGTACCTTGTGCATGTGAACTGTTGCTGCCAGGTTGTGATGCCAGGCCTGCACTCAGGTAAGTAAATGTCAACAAGCTTCAATGAACATTATACTGTACGGTAGAGAAAGGATAGTACAGGGCATGTTTTGTAGACTATCTTCTTCTGGTATCATCCAGACATTGCGGATAATGGAGGGTGGAATTTTGTGAGGTTGTGGGCTGTGGTGAGGTGAATTGCAAATCTGTAGAGTCCCATCTCAAAGTCAGGAGCATCTTTTGCTGCTTTTCACAGCTGGTGCAATGTGTTTGTCTCTAGGTAGCAGCAAGATCCAATTAGCAGTGGTCAGGCCATGTAAAATACCCCCTTGATGGCCTCAGTGATATCTAGCTTTATATGCTGCTAAACTGATCAAACAAGATAAATGTCAAGTAAGCTGGACTAGGAAGTCAGAGTGGGTACTTGGTGGAATCAGCTTGCTACTTGTTCCGAAGAATCTTCATGAGGACATCAGGTGCCAATATATTGTGGCATGTTGCACAATGGTACCATGAACAGTAATAATATTTAACCTGAGTAGAATACAACCATGGAATCATTATAATGAAGTTGATGTGAAGAAAAATTCTACTGAAACTCCATGGGTGACATATTGGCATCACAATGTGCAGAACAAGAGCCCAACAATCATTTTGGTGCCCATGCATATTGACAAAAAAAACTTCCAGGATTTTGAAGAAAACTTACATCAGTTTCAAAATGCTACTTATTTCTTTCTACAGATGCTGCTGGCTCATTAAATTGTTGTTGTAATTTCCATTTTCACTGCTCACAAAGGATTATGTTGTGAGGACGTTTGCAAATTTGCTCCCAGTGAACCTTGCTCCTCTTTTACCCAAAGAAAGTAGCAAATACTGACCAGTGGTTATTTCCTGCATCACTGGCAGGATGTTTGGAAATGTTTAGCAGTTGGGTTTTCCTCATCCTCCAGAGAAATGTAACATGGATTTTGCAAACAAAACTAGGAGCTGGAGGAGAAAGAACTTGATTCAAAAATCCTAAAAAATAAATGGAATCCTCCTGCATTCGTTAGCATAATTATGGCTGAAATTCTGTTGATTGTTAACTCAGGGACAACAGCTCCTCCTATATGAGAAAATCAATGAATATCAAACAAACTTAAAGACTTCCATGCAAATCATTCAGACTCAGCTGTAAATATTGCACTCACTGGACTTACTGATTCCATAAAAACCACTCAAAGAGAAAACATTTTAGTTGAAACTGCTTCAGCATTCTTTTTAACAGTAAACTGTCTTGATTTCCCTAGAATATTTACCCTGTTCCAATTAAATCACAATTCTATAAAGCACGAACTTTACAGCATGAACTATTAGGCAGAAATATTGCTTCAACTACTACAAGCTCCAGGAGTTATATTCTATTTGTTTAGTAAAACAAGTTTAGTGAAACAGAAAGTAGTGAAAAAGTAAATGCTTAACTGGAAAGACATATATTACAAACTGCCTTTCTGTTTTGCTAATTGCCTTTCCTGTCTCTGCTTGACACTGTTTTACAGCCCTGGAACCCAATTTAAAACCTTCCTCAAGCAGTCATTATTCATGCACTAACCTAGATCAAAAGTGATTGCAGGCTACTTTCATGTAGTGGGCATCACCAGCAAGCCCAATTTATTCACCACATCTCCCTGACCAATGCCACATACTGAAGTGGACTGTCCACAATTTCAGCATCCTATTTAACATCAGGATGCCTTTCTGATGCCATAACCTCTCCATCAATAAAAACACCTACATTCAACTTTGGAACAAGTCCATCTCTTCCTTCAGCCTACTTGCTGCTGAAATCATAACTGTTTATTTGTAATGTATTTCCTGTTCGAAAAGCGAAACCATTGGACGTGTTGAATATTCAAATCCCTTAAAATTTAATTTTCCTCGTATTTACAGTGTAACATGAGATTTCATTTAACAGTTATTACAGCTACACTTAACTTTCCAAAAGTCTAGTATTTGAAGCTAAAGGGAAAAATTACAGAAAACAAATAGGTCACAATGCATAAGATTGGCATCAATAATTCGGCTGGAATCAGATGCATCCTACTACTATTGTGCCGTACTTGAAAGTAGTAGTAGCTAATCCATGGGTGAGGGTGGGCAAGCAATCATCCGATATTTCAATTGGCTGTCCCATGAGCATTGGCCAAAGGATTCAGACTATTGATTGACACAGAGAAAAATAACTATCCCAGAAATAACAATAAGTGCTCGGCTCAGACAGAGGAGGGCTTGGGGTAGATGATGGCAAGTGAAGCCCACAGGGGCTAGACAAATTCTGTGCTGGAATAACTGTGCTGAGCCAAGAGAATTAAGGATGCAGATTTGCATTGGAGTAACCACATCAGGGCTAGGTCAAATCTGCTCTGGAGGATCCATGCAGGGATCAAGAATGGAGTAGACTCAGGGCAGAGGGAGTTTCCCCAGAGAGCTTTCTTTACCAGGTAGATTGAAAATGGACCAGAAGATGAG
Source organism: Stegostoma tigrinum (assembly GCF_030684315.1). Classification (NCBI taxonomy): domain Eukaryota; kingdom Metazoa; phylum Chordata; class Chondrichthyes; order Orectolobiformes; family Stegostomatidae; genus Stegostoma; species Stegostoma tigrinum. The sequence continues at coordinate 19,064,495 of NC_081356.1, forward strand.
GAGGAAGATTGAGGGGGCAGTTAGGTAACACTTCAGCCAGAGGGCAGGATACTGTCCTCACTAATTTACCGAGATCGTAACATTTCATGCTGATAGCCTGTTGTCCTCTGGCATCATTGAGCCATCCCCAGTTGTCACGGATGTACACTTCCTTTATCTAACTATCTAATGTATCATATTTTAATTTCTGCTTCTCAAAAAACTTCACAAAATAACAGAAGATTTCAATAAACCGTTGACTGTCTAACTACGATCGCAGAACTCTAGAAAACAAGATTTATATTTATTCTCAGATCCATCATGGATATGTGAAGACAAATAACTATAAGTTTTAGAAAGTAACCCCGCCTATAGTTCCCAAAAAGCTACTGTCTGGTAAAGGTTACAGGTGACAGAAATCATAACATAATACAGTTATTATAATCCCTAAAAGCAGCTGATGACCTTTAAAAGAAAAAAAAACCTCGTAGATAATAGCTGAAAGGCTAATATGAGAAAATTTCACTTTTAAATTAATGTACTGTAATTAAAAAAAACTAAAGGCAATATTGACTAAATAATTTGATTGACATTGTGTGCTTCGAACAATAGTACAACTGAAGAAACAACACCATCGAGAGTATAAACAAAAACAAAGTTTGCTGGAAAAGGTCGGCAGGTCTGGCAGCATCTGTGAAGGAAAAAAACATATATACCATAAAACAGTATACCATCAAGAATATCGCACATTGTCTTGAATATCCACTACCAGTCCAAAATGATTCTTAGTTCCTATGGTTAGCACATTACTTCATTTCTCTAACTTGAGCTCTTTCCAGTGATTCACTAATGATATTTGTTGATTCTTACTTTTGTTGAATCTCAAGACTTACTCTCCTTAAGTACATGCTGCTCCTTGTCTTTTACAGTTTGATTTTCCTGGGGACTTCTCCCTATAGCTCAATCTTTTCAAATGTTACAGCCTTGTCTTATCTCCCCCCAAAAGGCTTTCTGAACATAAGCCCTAACCTGCATTGTTGAGCAGTTACCTATAGAGATTTCTGATGTTTTTCTACTCCCTCTCATCAAAATCCTGGTAGATGAACTTTCTTTTCAGTTCATTTACAGGATGTAAACATTGCTGGTTAGGCTGCATGTTATTTTCTACCCATAATGTCTTTGCGAAACTGCCGAAGATCTGCTTCATTTAAACATTGCAGCCATGTTATCCTCGTACACCTAGGGAGGCAATGGCCTAGCGGTATTGTCACTGGACTGTTAGTCCAGAGACTCAGATAATGTCCTGGGGACCTGGGTTCAAATCCCACCACGGCAGATGGTGGAACTTGAATTCTATAAATATCTGGAATTTACAGTCCAATGATGTGTCCAAAATGTCCAATTGACCACTGTCGATTTTCAGGGGAAAAGCCCATCTGGTTCACTACTGTCCTTTAGGGAAGGAAACTGCCATCCTTACCTGGTCTGGCCTCCATGTGACCTTGGACCCACAGCAAAGTGGTTGACTCTTAACTGCCCTCTGGGCAATTATGGATGGTCAGAGATGACCTCATCTCATGAATGAATAAAGAGGGGGAAAAAAGAGCATCTAAAAGGGAAGTTATAGGATTTGCATATAGTAATAGTGAAAAAAACAGTGATATAGAACCAAATTAGGACAGTATTTGGTTTAGAGGAAAATGTGATACCTTAGGGAAGCCTGTAACCCCATATCACAATGACTTCCTGTCTACCCTTTCCATTTCGAAGTCTGTCACAATGGCAATGAGAATCACAAGGGTTTTGAACCTAGGTAGAGATGCTGATCAGCCATCCTCGAGAATACAGCTCTGTTCATCTTGGAACTAAATGGACATTTCAAAGCACAACTTCCTACAGTCTTATGTACCCAATACATTTCAGGAACTTAAGAAACTCTCAGTCTATCTGCTATGAGTGGATTTTCTCCAGGTATAAGTCCCTTTAAACTTCTCAGTAAAACAATCTGCACACATTGTACATTTCTAAAAATCAATTCAGCAATCAAACCATACAGTATTTCAGCCATTAGCACCGAAACCAAAAACAATCTCTTCTGGAGGGCTACTGTAGAGGGCAACAGAAAGAGACATTGGGCTGGGTGTGGTTGGAAGATGGATGCTACAGAGTGGTTACAAACAGCCACAGTTGAGGTGTGAGGGTGGCACCAGACAGAGGTGTGGTGTGGTATACATAACAGTAGATCGCCTGATAGAAGAGTCATTTAGATTCGAAACGTTAGCTTGCTTTCTCTCCGTGAATGCTGCCTGACCTGCTGTGATCTCCAGCATTTTTGTTTTTAGTTACAAGCAGCAGCAGTTACCAAGAAAACCGACCTTAAGCTGTCACCGTGTGAAAATACCCAGTCCCACTGATGTCCTAGGATGGTGACAGCGAGCACGAGGGGGCATAGCTTTAAATTGAGGGGTGAACAGATGTCAGAGGTAGTTTCTTTACTCAGAGAATAGTAAGGGAATGGAACGCTTTGCCTGCAACGGTAGTAGATTCACCAACTTTAGGTACATTTAAGTCGTCATTGGATAAGCATATGGACTTTCATGGAATAGTGTAGGTTAGATGGGCTTCAGATCGGTATGACAGGTCAGCACAACATTGAGGGCCGAAGGGCCTGTACTGTGCTGTAATGTTCTAATGTTCTATGAAAGGAAATCAGTGATTAGCTAATCTGATATATATGTGGCTCTGATCTGACACTAACGTGGTTGGCTCTTAACTAGCCTCTGAAGTGCTCCAGTAAGCCATTTAGAGTTGTGAAACTGCAACAAGCAGAACAGGAAGATGACTCACACATATCAAGGAATATGTTAGTTTTTCCAATGATACTCACGTTTTCATGATAATCCAGAATTCTCAAGGTCACTTTTATAGATACCTGTTCCTGCTCCTGCCTGTAGCTAGTACTGTCAAGAGATCTGCTGTCATGGCTTGTCACATCACATGATGGCTTTATGCCATCCTCTCAAATCAACAGTAGCTTGTCTGCTACCAGTCTGTCACATCTATCTTTTTGATAAATTAAATGTAGGGCAGATTCCATGTGGTGTTATGGACTCCATCCCTATTGCTGACTTCAACAATCATTATGAAAAATGTACATGATTAATTTAACCATTCCCCACTACAAAGAATGGGTGGAATGAAAGCTTGCTTCTTACAGTTGCAGCGTAATTTCAATTTAGTTAGTTAACAGATGTTTGTATTCTTTTGGTAGAATTGTAACTGTCTTTTCAGTTACACATGAGGTAATATTGAAGTGAATGCTAGAATAATTGTAGAAGACAATAGCAATCATTTGCTTTTTAACACACATTCACCTGTATTTATTTTTATTTAAGCCAGACTGATTTTGTTTTGACTATTTCTGCCAATTTTCTCCATTGACTTTGAAGACAGTGATGTCACTCTCACCATTATTTCCACTGCAATAATCCAAAAGAGCTGATCACTTCCTCTTTATGGAGTAGTTGTTTTGTACATTCTACAATGGACAATTTAGTGTTGATATTTAGTTGGTATCATTGATTTAGTATAGTCAGGACGGAAACTGCAGATATGACACCACTCACCCCCACTCCCCCATTGCTACCTCCCCCAGCCTCAATCTGAATGAGTCAACTAGCTAAAGTATAAGCTTTGTAATGTACCTGGGAAATCAAGTCCAATGAATTCCATTTGTATGGCACTGGTGACCAGGGTTCAAATCCCACCTTGACAGATAGTGGAATTTGAATTCAACAAAACTCTAGAATTAAGAGTCTAATGATGACAGTGGAACTGTTGTCAATTGTTGAGAAAAAAAAATCTGGTTGTGCTGCCCTTACCTAGCCTGTAAATTTGGCTTACATGTGACTGCAGACCTACAGCAAAGTGGTTAACTTTTTAATACCCTCTGAACAATTAGGGATGGGCAATCCATTCTAGTCGACCCAATGATGTCCACATCCTGTGAATGAATGAACGAATGAAGAAACTGTCATTGACACTAAATGTAATGACTAGTTTGCTTAGTTCTCAAGAAATTTCTCAAGTCATACAGCTGGTCCTTCACAACCTAAGATAAACTCTGCGATTTGTGGTTCAGTAATGTTCAAAATGGTTCTCCACCCCTCCCTCTCAATTTATTTCTGAGCTCCCTTCCCCCACCCCATTTCTCAAGAAGGGTCCTGACCCGAAACATCAGCTTTCCTGCTCCTCTGATGCTGCCTGGCTTGCTGTGTTCCTCCAGCTCCGCACTGTGTTATCTCTGACACCGGCACATGCAGTTCTTGCTATCCTCAATTATTCATATTGAGTTACACAAACATGATTTATGGAGCAACTTCCAGGAGTCACCAATTATTGGGGGCTTAGCCGTTTTATTTGAGAATGGTGTATTCTTCTGAGTAGTCTACAATGGCAATGTTATATTAACAGAAAATAAAAAATTATGGGTACAGAAGGAAGGGTTAATCAAGTTATTAATTATCAATAAAGATAAGACCTATTTAGAAACTTGCAATTAATCTCCAAAGGCCATATAAGTTTTCCTTCTTTCCTGCCAATTTTTTCTCACTGAAAAAGCTTCTACAAAGAAAAAGATTGATTGTAATTTTATAAAAGAAGGTCAAGAATCAAGTTAACAGACTTAAGATTTAGAGTGAGTAATCAATCATGTTAGTATAAAGTATTTATTCATTTTGAAGGAGTTTAAATAAGATACAGGCCTATGAGTAAACTAGATATCATGGATAATGCTGAATGCACAAGAAATACGAATGAGTATAGCCTATTTGCCTGCTGTGACACTGAAATAAATTAAGAACAATACACTTGGAAATGTTGAAAAGAAGGGCTGGATTACAGAAGAAAAAAAGAATAAATGCACTGAACTGGTAATTACCGTCTTCAAACCCATCAAAATAAACAGGTAAAGTCAATATTGTTTACTTAGATGATGAAACTATAACATTAATGATGGTCATCAAAAAATAGCAGAGAGTTTGAGCAAATTACTTACGTCAGTTTTCATCGTGGAGATGGAAAAAAGAAAGAAAACAACAGAAAATCGATGGTAAAAAGCGAGTAGGAAATAATCACAAAATCAACTAAATAGTGGATGGGACTAAAATCTTATAAGTATCTTGAATTTGATGGCCTGCAATAGGTTTTTAAAAGAAATGACTGGATAGGTAATTAGTTGCAATCTGCCAAAACTCGTTAGATTCAGGAAAGGCCTCAATGGATTGGAAAAACACAAATGTTACGCCCCTGTTTAGAAATCTGAATACTACAGGCCAGTTAACCTAATGCTTGGGGTGAGAGGGTAAGGAATAAATGATAGGTGGAGATGGAACCCAAAGAGAGAGGAGAACATTTGGACCGACAAAGGAGTAGGTAATGGTCAGTTTAGGAGAATGAGTAACTATGAATGGAGACTATTAATGGCTAACAATAGGTTGTGAGTAACAGCAGATCACATGATAACAAGGCCTGGTTTGTGGGGGTTGGGGTAACGACATAGGCAAGCTCAAGCCCTAAAGTTATTAAACTCGATACTGAGTCCAGAGGCTGCAAGTTCTCCAAGTGGAAAATGAGATGCTGTTCTTCCAGCTTGCGCTAAGGTTCACTGGGCCACTGCAGCAAGTCTGAGACATTTCCAAAGGCAGATCGCCATTGGCCTTTAATAAATTTGAGAAACTCCCAATAATTCCAACAAGAATCCTATCTCTTATGAGCTTCTTAGTCACGTTTACAATGATCTATAGAGGTCATTAATGAAATGATTGACCAATTTGCTTGCATGTTGAACTCTTCTATTCAATCTTGTCCTTTCACTAATTCTGTTTGCTTAGATATTAAAATAGCCAAAAAGTTTAAATAACATTTTTAAAAGTATCTCTCTTCTTATATATTGTCAATGTAAGACTTAAAGATTTGTGCTTTAATGAAGATTACTCTCATTCTCCTAAACAGCAATGAGTACAAAGCTAACTACTTAACCTCTCCTCAGAATAGAAGTTGCTCAATACCCGGGATAATCCTGGTGAACTTTCTTTGGACTACCTCCAATACCAATGTGCCTTTTCTGTCCAAAGTTTCAAGATGTGATCTGACCAGTGTCTTGTAGCACTTTGGCGAGACCTCCCTGGTTATAGATTATATTTCCTTTGAAATAAAGGCCAACATTCCCTTTCCCTCTCCTGTTATTCACTGAACTTGGAAGCTAGCTATTTGTAATTCAGGCACTAGGACACCCAAATCCCTGTACACTGTAAGCTTCAGTAGACTTTCCCAATTTAAATAATATTCAGCTCTTCTATCCTTCGAGCCTTTCTGTAAAAGTGCATTTTTCATTGTAGGTGGTAGGTGTCACAGACTTAGAAGGTTCTGTTGAAAGAGCTTTGGCAGGTTGTTGCAATGCATTTTGTAGATGGAATACACTGCTACCATTACACATCAGTAGTAGAGGCCGTGAATGTTTAAAGTTGGTGAATGGATTGTCAATCAAGCAGGTTGTTTCTAGAAAGTTGATGGAGCTGCATCAATCCACGCAAGTGGAGAGTATCTAATCACATTTTGATTGTGCTTTGGAGAGTAGAAGCTATTGGACTGATTATGTCAAAAGCATATATCAGCACACAGAGCACATACTTTCCAGGCTGATACAAACAAAATACCACACTCTCATATGTTCTGACTTTCAGATGAAGCTGATCGCATCCACCTTTCCACATGGGCATTTAAGATTGAATAATATTACCCAAAGAAGAGCAGGAAACATCACTCAACAACATTTCTAAGCAAACACCAAAGAAATAAATCAAGTAGTCTTCTCCACAATTGCGCTTATTGGGTCTTGTGTGGAAATTTGCAGTAGCACTCCTTTTATTGTAACACATAATGACCAAACATTAAGAATAACCTAATTAGCCTACTGGCTGCTAAAACACAGATTTCCAACTTGGCCGAACAGCAAGGGATGCTGGGTACATTGGCTAAGTGAAACTCTGAAATCACAAAACCCACACACCAGACGCAGTGCAACACAGCAGTCCGGTGCGAATGATATTGGTATAATGTAAAAGGCAACAGTTAGGCTGCACAGACACCCCCAACAGCTTATTCACTAAACATAGGGAAGCCCAGGCAGAAAGGCACCGGGTCCTGCTACACCAGGAAAGTTGACAGTTGCATGCCTTCTAAATGATTGGCGCTTGTTTCAAACCATTAAGTGTATCTCTCTGATTGGTCAGAACTATAGAAAGCCAGAGAAAACTATCTAAAAGGTATTAAAACAGAGTTCACCTGCAGACCCAGCTCTTGGAACCTCTCTTGGAACTGCTAAGGAATTGTCCGAGGCCTTCTAAGGAGACCAGCATGGCCAGAGGCAGAGACAAGCGGACCATCCAGAGAGGGACAGAGGGTGAAAGCAGCTTTGCAGATGCTGAGACAGAGCTGCAGAGAGAGTCACTGTGTAAATTTACAAAAGACTTGGGAAATATTGTAGCCGTAAGCAGCCAAATAGGACTAGGGACAGTGTATTAAAATGATTGTAAGTTTGTTCCTAGTAAAGTGAGAATGTTTTGCTTTGGTACTAGCATGAGTTTGTGTTGATTTGACCACTTTGGTATTGTGCGGCACCTGAGCAAATTCATTCATAACAATTTGGTCGGAGTTGTCTGTAACTTGTTTAAAGAGGAACCAGAAAACACTGTCAAGTGTTTAGTGACATACTGAGGTCATTAAAAAATGTTAAATAAGTACAAGTCGAGGTAGTTATTAACTTTGTGAAACAAGCTCCGAGAAAAAATTTAAATGAAATTGGGCACTTTGTTCTTTAAAAGGAATATGTATTGACTTCAGAATAGAAACTTCTGCTGCTCTGATGGAACTATGAGGAAAAACAATGCATTTGAAGGGTTCCAGAGGTGATCATGTCAATTGCTACGATACTGTTGGAAAGCAAAACAAGCATATACACAAAAATGGCAACAATCTGGTGGAATCTACAAATGATATCTCCACAGAATACATTCTCAAAGGTCTGAGAATTTGTCTATAATCCTTTGTGAAACATTTGCATTCTGTTGAAGGAAACAATTCTTGCCTGATTTTACCAGCATGTCATTCCTTAAAACATTGTCCTGGTGCATGACACCCTGGCGTGAAAGAACATTTATTCATTAACATAATCTCTGATGGAACTGAAAAATTCTGCCCTAAATCTATTGTAATATTGTGCAGAATTGTGAACATCTTTAAATGTTAAGTAGTTCTGAAGCTAGTTGCTGGACAAAATAATTGAAACATTAATAGTTTTGCACATTCTCCCTTGTGTCACCTGGGTCATGGTTTCCAAAGCAGGTTTAATTTCTTGTGCATGAATAATGAAAGTATAACCTACAGTGATCCAGAAGAATAGTTCTTAAAGTGGCTGATCTCCCAAAGGTGTAGTGGAGCAATTCTGAGCAGAGCAGCTATTTCAAACAAGGAAAGTGATTAGGCTGCATGATAATGCAGGTGGTACATCACCTACCTCCCACTCAGCAGGTCGTGGGTTCACCTCCCAGGGCTGCTTGTCATGCTGTTCTAGTTGCCTTTGTTGGGAGACAGGTTCATTAATTCACAGATTATAGGCTGCTCAGGCAGACTCACAGTTTTGTACAGTTCACAAAAGATCCATTATCTGAACAGTAAATGAAGCGCCTTGAGATTGCTGAGAACAAGCAAGAATTTCTTATTCTCTGAAAGAAGGCTTAGCTGTTCACTTTTAGCAAACACACAAGCCACAAAATATGTCTTTGCCCACCTGTTATTCGGCAACACAATATTTCTATTTTTATAAGAAAGAAGGAAGTCATGAAACAGGTACATTTGAGTTCTGTAATTAACTATAGAGTGCCCAGTATTGGTGTATATTGATTCCCAAAAATAAAAAAAGAAACTGACTTACACAAAAGATGCAATTTTAATTTTCAGAAAGAAAATTTGTGCAACAGGTTGAAATATTTGGATATTTAAGTCTCTTTCAGGCACCCAGATTCATAACAAAGTTCTGAACACTGAATATTTTCAGTAAAATTTTATGCAAATGGTTAGTTTTTTTTAAACCAGTATTAGAATCCTTATTGATTCCTGTGTCCCTCGAGTTCTGGCCTTTTATACATTCCTGATTTTGAATCAATTCACTGTAGGGAGTGCAGAGGATGATTTACCAGGATGCTATCTGGAAAGGAAAATTAGATTGAATCACAGAACACCTACAGTGTGGAAGTGGGCCATTTGGCCCATCAGGTTCATACTGACCTTACATCCTACCCTGTGCCTGCAAGCTGACACTTCCCATGGCTACTCCACCTAACCTACATATCCTTGGACAGTATGGGGTAAGTTAGCATCTCCAATCCGCATAATCTACATGATGACACACAGCTGGGTGGCAGTGTGAAATGTGAGGAGGATGTTATGAGAATATAGGGCGACTTGGACAGGCTAGGTGAGTGGACGGATGCATGGCAGATGCAGTTTAATGTGGATAAATGTGAGGTTATCCACTTTGGTGGCAAGAACAGGAAGGCGGATTACTATCTCAATGGAGTCAAGTTAGGTAAAGGGTAAGTACATCGAGGTCTAGGTGTTCTTGCACATCAGTCAATGAAAGCAAGCATGCAGGTACAGCTGGCCGTGAAGAAAGCTAATGGCATGCTGGCCTTCATAACAAGACTAATTGAGTATTGGAGCAAAGAGGTCCTTCTGCAGCTGTACAGGGCCCTGGTGGGACCGCATCTGGAGTATTGTGTGCAGTTTTGGTCTCCCAATTTGAGGAAGGACATTCTTGCTGTTGAGGGAATACAGCGTAGGTTCACGAGGTTAATTCCCAGAATGGTGGGACTATCATATGTTGAAAGGGTGGAGAGACTGGGCTTGTATACACTTGAATTTAGAAGAATGAGAGGGGATCTGATTGAGGCGTATAAGATTATTAAGAGATTGGACACTCTGGAGGCAGGAAGCATGTTTCCGCTGATGGGTGAGTCCAGAACCAGAGGACACAGTTTAAAAATAAGGGGTAGGCCATTTAGAACAGAGTTGAGGAAAAACTACTTCACCCAGAGAGTGGTAGACATATGGAATGCTCTGCCCCAGAAGGCAGTGGAAGCTAAGTCTTTGGATACTTTCAAGAAAGAGACAGATAGAGCTCTTAAAGATAGTGGAATCAAGGGTTATGGGGTAAGGCAGGAACAGGATACTGGCTGTGGATGATCAGCCATGATCATAATGAATGGTGGTGCTGGCTCGAAGGGCCAAATGGCCTACTCCTGCACCTATTGTCTATTGTCTATCTTTGCACTGTAGGAGGAAACCAGAGCACCCTGCACAGCCACAGGGAGAATGTGCAAACTTCATACTGACATTCGCTGAAGGGTGAATGGGTGTGTGGTGCTGTGAAGCAGCAGTGCTAACCATTCAGCTACCATTCCTCCCCACCGATATGATTAAGGTTACAAGATTTTGAGGAGCATGGACAGATGAATAAGAAGCAGCTGTGCCACATGTTGAAGGTTCAGTCATGATGGGACACAGGTCCAAGGTGAGGGGCAGGACGTTTAGTGGGGTTGTAAGGAAAACACCAAACTGGTTCACTATTGTCCCTTAGGGCATGACATTAGCTACCTTATACATAGTTTGCATGTGACTCCAGATCCATTGCAATATGGTTGGCTCTTAACTACCCTCTGAAATAACAGAGACCCAACAAGTTCATAGACAACTGGGATTGTTAAGAAATGGCAGCCTTGCCAGAAAAAGTGGCATCCCACATGAGGATAAAAAAATTCTCTATCCTGATGTGTTGAAGAATTGCCGGTTTCTGATTGTCTGGCAAATCTGTGGCATGACCAGTTAATTCAGAAATGTGGAAGCCCTGCATTAGCTTCTTAATCGTCTCAAATGTTTGAACAATAGACGAATTTAGCCCTTTCATGCCATTGCTCTGAGATACCAGTTTGCATTTTTAATACCAGTTATATCTCCATTAACAGCATTCTGCTTGTAAGCCAGAAAAGATATTCAACCTTTCACACAGATATGTAATGTAGCATATGATGTTCAGTGCTAGTGTCTTACAGGTACAAAGGCCCTATATCTCAAAGACTGGCTGATCACATTAAACAGAATGTTCCTTTGGCTATTCATATCAGCTACCACACTGTTTGTACTTAACCAGCGTGTGCTTGCTCAACTCAGAACAATGTTAAACGATAGATATGATTGATCAGTATTTACTAAATATCCCATATATGCTAAGAATTATGCTAACAACGAAATTAAACTGATAAGTTAGTTCCATGATGTGGCTCAATTACATTGGCTACAAGCGACATATATCCATAAATAGGGCCTTTTCTCTGCTGAAAATAAGAAAGTTCATGGTTTGCTCTTTTTACAGGTAAACTAACGACTGGTGTCAACTATTCTCTTGTGTATTTCCCATAGCAATACATCAATAATGGTCCACTTTCCATTCAATCCACCTTTTACTGATGTTTTATCAAATTTTATTCTCTCTGAAATTTGGTGTTCTTGTATCTGTCCTGACATGCGCACGACGAAAAACTGAAGGAAAAAACCCAACAGAACTGCGAATGCTGGAAATCAGAAACAAAAAACAGAAATTGCTTGAAAAGCTCAGCAGGCCTGGCAGCATCTGAGGAGAGAAATCAGAGTTCACGCTTCAGGTCCAGTTACCTGTGAAGGGAAATACTAACTCTAAAAAGCTGAAATATTTTTGTTTTCTTTTGGCATTAGGCAGCATGATTGTGATCAGAAGGCAGGAATGGGTTTTTTTTTGTTTGGAAGCCTTCTGTGAATCCCAAACTTTTAATTACATTGAATGTAAATTATGAACAAGCAGATTGCCCTCAGAGCTCGCTTTAGTGTAGATCATATGCACGTTGCACTTCTTACACTGCTCAATGACTGATATTTTGTGGTCAGCAGCAAAGCAAGAATGTTCAAAGGCATCCATGAAGAATGTTTCACTGATAGTGCCTCTGATGAGTGCTTCATGCCTAACACTGTGCAATGAAACCTTCAAATCTTTACAGGACATCCCCAATGTACAGCAGTAATGTCATTGGTTGTCCAAGCAGCTAATCAATTAAAGGATTTTCACAGGCACCCAAACAAGAACCTAAAATGATTATCATAAAATCACATATATTTTTTAAGCTGTTTATGTTACAGGTAGACACTAAAACATTCTGAAAAGTTTTTTTTGAATAATATTGTAATTTTTAAAAATCTGCAATTCACTACTTTAACAGCATTCAATGATCATAAGTTATTTTTCAGCATTACTTCAGTTGTTCATCAGGATTTTATTATTTTTAGCATTACTAATCACCCAGTTACTAATGATTGAATAAGATATTTCTTTGAAAAGAGTTTTGAACAACACCATGGTTCTCATCTTCAGATTTCTCACTGATTTCAACAATTGTCAATGGTCTCACCAATGATTGTGCAGGTGTAGTATCACTTCTTTTTATCCTACATGTCTTTACTTGAAAACCCAAGGATTCTATAAGCATTCCTCACAACTCTTTCAATTTGCCTGGCCACCTTTGGAGAATTATGTATGTAAACCCCGAGGTCCCCTGCTCCTGTTCTCCGCTAAAAGCTGTACCAATGATTCTGTATTATGTCTCTGTTTCTGAACCAGACTCCATTGCCTCACATTTCTCTGCATTGAGCTTCATCTGCCAGATGTCTGTCTATTTGGCCAACTTGCCAATGTCCTTCTGAATTCGTGAATCATCATCCTCACGGTTCACTATTCTCCCTACTTTAGTATCATCTGCAAATTTAGAGACTTTTTCCTCAACACACATCTCCAAGTTGCTTATATAAATCAGAAAAAGCAAGGGTCACAACAACATTCCCTCGGAAACATTACTTCCAACTTGTCTCCAATCTGAGAAATACCCACCCAAACCTACCCTAATGTGTGCTGCCAGAGACCCATCAATCCAATACATTACTAATTTGCTAACATGTGGCACCATATCAAATGCTTTCTGAAAGTTCAAACATACAACATCCACAGCAACACACTCAGAGTCTATTAAAGCGTGGAAACAGACCATTTGGCCCAACTCGTCCATGCTGACAAACTGTCATAAATTAGTCTAGTTCCATTTGCCAGCAGTTGGCCCATATCCATCTAAACACTTCTTATTCATATACTCAATATTGTAATTGTACCAGCCTCCATCACTGCTTCCGGCGCTCATTCCATACATGCACTGGCCTCTGTGTGAAAAAGTTGCCCTTTAGGCACATTTTAAATCTTTCCCCTCTCACCTACTGCCTACGTCACCCCATCAAGGGACTCACTTAAATTTGTCAGACCTGACAAAGCCATGTTGACTGTCTTATGTTAATTCATTTTTTCTGTATGTATGTTTACTTGATCCTGTATTATGGCTTCCATCAGTTTTCCCATTAATGATGCCAAGTTAACACTGTAGTTTCCTGGGTTAAGCTTTTCCCCTCTCTTAAACAATTGTGACACATTTGCAAAACTCCACTCTCCTGGGACTACTTCTAAATTCAGCATGGCCTGGAAAATTTCTGTCAATGATTCTGCAGTTTGGTCTCTTAACTCTCTCAGCAATCTTGGATGCATCCCATCTGGCCCTGACGGATTCTCAACCTAGAGGGTTGACAATATTTTTAGCACCGCTTCTTTAGCTATCACTAAACTGTTCTATTGTTCAACGCTCAAGTTTTCAATTGGGCCATTTTCACTATCTTCTGATCTGATAAAGACAGAAGCAAAATAGCTTTCCCTACTTGTTCCTTAAGGACCCCACTCTATCCTTCACTCATCTTTCCATATTAATATGTTGAAGAAAAAAAATACTATTTGCTTCAGTGCAGCCTGCCACTTAGTGCAGAAAAACAGAAAGGAAGCTCATCATGGTTATCAGCAATTCTCAGTCTTCGCATGGAGTCACAACACAAAAAGAAAATAACAGTCTTTGGAATGAGTCCAGCGCCTTAGAAAGCCTCAGTCAGCCATTAGGTCAATCAGTGACAGGATACACTTCATTAAATGGGCGAGGAGCTGAATGTTGGGCAGAACACCTTGAGTCTTTCTGGCCTACTGGGCACTATTTCCATCCTTGAATGAGAGAAGCAGGTATTACATTAGATTAAAGAGTGCAGCACGGTTTTTACTTCTTGATGTAGGCAAGGTGTCCCAAATTCACAATCACTGCAGAGAATTTGGTGATGTCGGGTGTTGGCA